>NC_051100.1:4402125-4715421 GCF_901709675.1 Syngnathus acus
TGCACACACGCTTACAGATGTGTCCCACAGCTCAAGGCCACGTGTCGGATTCCACCCTTAGCGCTAATAAACTGGCAGCGTCGCTATTTGAACCGGAACGGGCCCGCATGCGCGAGGGCCACTTGGTGACCCGGCACGTATCTGCGTACATGCGGGTCACCTGCACGTCGTCTGTCGTGTGCATTAGCTGGCCAGCCTATAGGCAGGAATGCAAAGTGGAATTGAACATCTCGCGTTGTAACGCTTTAGTTTACAAGTCAAATTCTCCCTTTTAAATATTGCATCACTTATGGCCGCTCTTAAAGTTTGGAAATCGAGTTTGGGAAGATGATGCAAGCACAGTTGTTTGCGTTTCGCCTTTTGGCCAGTCGGGGGTCGGCGAGCACAGACTTTGATGTGAATGGTTATATCCTCCGTTTTTTTTTTTATCATTGACAGCAAAATAAACTTGTTTTTGTAGCTTATTCAGTTAGCGATTGATCTCAAGCAAAATGGCTTTTTTGGGGGTTAGGGTCTGAAAAGACGCAAAAAAGTCTATTCTCCGAGTTTTGAGTCTTTGCGCCAATTAAATGAGCGTGTAGCTTTTATTCTACAGCTACAATGATTACATACTGTTGCTTGAAAGTGGAAAAATTCTCATCAGGCTGGCCATCAGTGAGAACTAATGCAATTATTTCCAGCTCCGGTACCAGCTTGGCATAAAACGATTTAAATGAGGGAAAAGCGTCCCATCCGAGCATGACGCAACGCTAACAACCAACCAACGGCAAGCTGCTCAGAGCTCCGGGCTAATTCTTGAGAGGAGCTTTGCCTTTATTGTACTGCTCAAGACAACAGACACTTCTCGGAAAAGAAGCCCAAAGCTCATTATTGGAAAAAAAAGATTAAAAAAATCATTTGCTGTATATATTTATGCAAACGCCAGTGCAAAGAGTCTTAATATTTAAAATAAAGCATGATGAAATTGACTCCATGCTGACCTCTGCACCTCATTTAAAGAGCTCTTATAAATAATGGAGCTATAGGATAGAAAGGGGGGGGGGGAAATACATAATGATGTCATTTACACATAAGACACATGCTGATACAAGCGACTCATTATTCTAATGTATGCCGTGGAATTTAAATATCATGAATAAAGTTAAATATTGATTGAAATCAATGTCAGGGAACTTTAATCAGGCTTGGAATTTACATTTAAGGTGTTGGTTGTCATCTTGCGATAAGCGAGTTGAACCTTAAGCATGTTGTGCCTCATTACAACTTTTTTTTTTTTTTTTTTTAAATTGTATGTATTCACTTCCTCAAAGTAAATCGTAATGCATTCCGAAGCATCATCATGCGAGGATGAAAAAAATCGCATCAATTATATATTATCTGTTTATTTATACTTATTTTATGGCCCTAATTTGTCTTTTTATTCCATTTCTTGCTATTTATGTTAATCCTGCACACATGGCAAGTAATCCACTTCAAATTCTCTTGTTTATTTTATTGATTTTTTTAACGCCGCCTGCTATAGTAATAAGATGCTTACACCTACCACAAAGGCGCCGCAAAAAAACCCCCAAAAAACCCTGCAGTCGCTTCACGAAATGTGCAAATTAGAAACAGAAAAACAAGCGTGCCAGAATTTTGACGCCGCTAATGTGTTGCTTCACGGAAAGGTTAAGCGAAATAAATCCAAACGCAAATCCTGATTACCGGAGCTAAAAGGCGCAATGAGCCTGCAAGGTTTTATAGACTACTTAGGAGGAAGTACTTGATGTGAAATTGCATCTAATCACACCTGGAGCCAGATAGTGTGTCAACCCTGCTCGACTTATGAAGAACACAATCTGGATCCGATGTTATGCCCTTTCATTAAGAAGCCATTAAGGGCATATTAAATGCGTGTTGCCGGCGCAGTAAAACAATTCACGGCCAGGTCGTAATCGGCCGACATGGCAAACAGTTTAATTCCTCTTTCGGTGGCCGTGTGATGTTAGTTTGTCGCTTTAATGACATTTACCGCAAGGAAATCTAATAAGGAACCAGTAGGACTGTTTCGTGCATTAATTTGACAATTTGTTTATTAGTGCGGCGGCCTACGGCTACAACGTATCAAACGGAGTTGTTTGTAAGAAGTTAATCCTCTCGGGTCGTTAAATAATAGATTAAATTGGTGAATAAGGGACAATTACGGGACATGCAAATTAGGTAGTCGAGGCAAGTGTTGTGTATTCAATTTGAGATCATGACGATAAAATGATTAAATAAGTTATAAAGCCAGTCGACCTGTTTTTTGGCATATAATTGATTGCATTGTTTGACTACACATTGAAACAATAATTGTGCCTTTTTAAAATCAACTCTTAGTATATATTCATTATGTTTCCTAATAACATTATTTCAAAGATCTATGATGCAAGATGTTGAGTCAAAAGGTCAATGGGAGTTCACTAAGTGGAATATTTTATATAATATATATTTTTTAACTTATTTTTATGATATTTGTAAAATTCCAATAACGGATTATCAACCAATTATTTTTTTATATACTGTATACTTGTATATTGTATCGTGAATAAAACTTTTCTTTCTCTTAACACCTGCAACAATTTTAGATTTGTATGGGTGTTTGTTCAATTTAACAACCAAGAGAAATCGGCAAAAATAAGCCATTTTTCGCAGCTTTTGTTTGTGGGGAACATTTGAATGTCATTTACTTTGTTTAAAAAATAAATTAAAAAAAACAATTGCCGAAAAATGTGCGCGTGTATAAACAATTAACATAGCGTTGCTTTGAGGATTAGTTAGCCAATTACCAAAAAACAAACGGGCACTCAACGTTCCGTGTCAAAACCACCTCTCGGAATTTAATTAGAGTCAAGCAATACTGCAGCCACACATTGTGCATCGATCAATACCTTCTCACAAACAAGTGGCTGCCTCTTCATAAAGAGATTCTTCTTCTCGTTCCGTCAAGGCGATAAAGAACAAAGATGTGTTAAAAAAAACTAAAGATAGAGCGGGAGAACATACATGCCAGCGAAGTGTGTCGGCAGGAAGGGGTGTGTGTGAAAGGATCAATGTCTTGCTTGTTGGCTCACACATAAAGAAAGACATCCGTGGTTGGGAAAAAAAAAAAGAGAATTTTGAAGCTTCACCACAAGAAAATAAACTTCACTCGACATCACTACAACCAACTCTGTGCTCGTGACTGCATCATCTGCTGCTGCACTTGTCAATTATTCAAATGTTTCCGTTTACTTACATGTCCAAAAAAAGCTGGGTCAGTCTCAGTATCAGTGGAGCTGTGTGTCCATAGCAGCAAAGCGTTCCAACTTTTTTTTTTTCTTCTTTCCCCCAAGGCTTATTGCAACATAGCTCACATCTTTTCAGCTTTGGGTTGCAGAAGGAGTGACGGGCACGGTATTAAGATGGGTCAGAACTTTGGGAACCTGGAAAATGAAGCAAAATGTTCAATCGCATTGGTCAAAACAAGTTGATGATCAAATAAGTATATTGTCATCTTATTATGATTGTAAATATTGAAAAAGTAACTTAATAGTGGTCATAAAGGCTTATTAGGTGCCAGCAAAAATAACATACATGTACGTACATATATATCCAAACAAATCAAATTCACTGTGTGCGGTATTCATGCAATTGCTCCCCTCCAAAAAGTAAATAAATTAAAGAAAGATTTGACTGCCAACGTGTTTTACGACTTTGCATCGGTGTGAGAAAGTAGCCACACGAGCACACTACCACCTTTTGTTCCATAAATTTGGGAACAGGTAATGGAAGATGGAGGTCCAATATTTTTCTTTACCACCACTCCAAAACCAATAGAGCAAAAAAAATAGCTCATTTGTGCTTTTACAGAGTGAACAGGAAGTTGCCATAAAAATTGGTGGAAGGTTCTTTTAAAAGCGTGTTTGTATGAGTCAGGTTAGCCAAGCAGCTGCAATACATTACGTTCCTCCTTGAGCATGTATTATACATACAGAACTAGTCAGCCACTCACAAAGGTCACAACGCAATCATGTTCCGGCCGCAAAGCTCACTTGAACTTTGCCCCGGCCCGCAAACACAAATCCTTTTAGCCAATCTGTCAATCAAAAAATGAAGCGAGCACAAAAGGCGTGTTGATCTCTGACTTTTGGCTATTATTTAAAAGAGCGCAAGATATTTAGGATGAGTACTAAAAGCTGTGAATAATAAAGCATATGTGACCGTATAATAGAATTTGAAGGCTCGTGCTAAGCTTACCGCGCCGGAAATGTGAAATGCGTGTGTTATCATTTACGACGAAGCGCCTGAGCCCAATGATAATGGCGATAAAAAATGCATAAGCTCTAAGTTATTCATCTTTCACTTCCCCAAAAAGTCCTGTGGGAGGCTTGTATGAAGCCATCTTTATGTCTGGGTCTCTTTCCAGGCCCGCACACTCGCCCGCTTTAAAGGGTGGCGTGCACGTGTGGCAGGCGGGGGCGCACGCGCGCACTTCCTCCCCGTGCGGCTCGGCCCACTGACTAAGAGGCCAAACACGCAGCTCATTAAAGTTTGATGGTGTCGCGCTCGCCGATTCAATCATTAATTCATGGCGAAAACAGGCGGAGAAAACGGCAGAGGGTCCGGCGTCGTGATGGAATAATCATTTGTTTCCAACTAAGTGGTTCAATGACACTTCAAGCACCAAAATGATTACTTTGTCGCCATCTTGTGGTCTGCTGAAGTGAGTTGAGGAGCTTCGGTAAAACAAAAGTAGCGCTTTTTTTCCCCACAATCTTGCAGAATGAAGTAAAAAAAATAAAAAAAAATAAAAACAGGCATAATTGAATCTTCTGGTGTGGTGAGTATGTGACCCCTTTTCGCCCGATTCGCCTGGATGAAAAATAATTATGTAATCCTGTCAAGTTTGCGGGAAGACTGTTCCACTCTAGTCCCCTAGGTGGCGCTAAAACGGACCAGCAGATTTTACAAATAAATTGTGAGCCTGTTAAAATGTTGGATACAACAATGCAAACTAATGAGCATCAATAAGAGATGTAAATCAAAACTCTCTTACTGGCTCACATGATAGTGTACAGGTGTACCTAATGAAGTGTCCTTTGTGGTTAACATTGTTCACCACTCTTATTATTGTACTGTGAGATGACCTAGAACTGATGAGCCACATTGAGTAGATACCACATCGACAAGGACGTGTTTTGACATCATCAGCATAATTTCCTGTCCACCCCATGATAACAGCATTATGTCATAATAATAGAAATGAATCTTCATAATACGTTGTCGTGCGTCTAACATTAGCTCACCGATATTCCCAAGGACCGCCAGGAAGTGGGCCATGCGGGGAGGGTCGAGATGTGCGCTCTGACTCAATTCCTAATGTAGGCCGTCTAATCAGGCGACAGGAAATGAAGATTACATCGCTTGTTGTGAATGAGGTTATGGAAAATGTTTAATTCATGAATAATCATCCTCCCATCAGGCCACAGTTATGACAGCCACCACTGAGTAAAAAAGACTGGATGCATTTGTGATCCCACGAAAGAGCTTTACTAAAACGTCGACCTTTTTAAAAGACAAAATGTCAATGTGCATGTCAATCCAAACTAAGCATGTGTAAATGCAAAGTGCGCATTATCTATATGCATGTTTTCTTCTCAGAATGAATATTAAGGCGTACCTAATCAGGTGTCCAGTTAAGTAAAGGAATCTTAAATCCTCAAATCATGTTATTCAGGCACCTCTACCCCATTGTTATGAATGAAGCCTGCAGGCCTCGCTCGTGCACGCTGTACTATGGGTAACGCTCCCCCCCCCCCCCCCCCCCCATTCGTCTAGACCGGTGCGCGTCCTGCACATACACAGCATACGCCCCCTCATATGATATTGATTTTGCTTATTTACAACATCGTTGGCGATCGCTTGGCTTTGCTCCACTAACCCATTTCCTTTTACGCCGACATCTGAAGGAATGGCAGCGTGGATCACAACAGCTGCCGCGATGCCCACCTTGACGCCATAGGAATTCGACTCGGAGGTGTTAGCGGTGCAACGTGGACCGAGCGAGGACACGAGCACGCAAAAGAAAAAAATAGCAATCACGGGCTCGCTTGTTTAGCAGTCAGTGATCGCGTTCTCCGCATCTTACCGTGCAACATGACCTCGCCTCAGTCGGCTGGAGAGGATGATGGTGCTGAAGTGGTTCCGTATGCACACGCGGGATGCGGCTTTGGAGATGAAGGAGAGAGGAAAGGGCAAGACGAAGAAAAAAATGTGGTCAAAACGTGCAACGGTTTATTTTAGCGTCAAATCTGAGTGTTAGGATGCTCCTGCTGGATGAGCTTAGCCGCGTTATGGCAGCCTGTGTGGAGCCAGAAGAGCCCCCTCCTCCCCGCACCCCCCCATATCCATCTTCATATACCACCATCCGGCTGCAGGAGGATGCACTGACTGGCGCACGACAGTCCCATATCTTTGCAATATTTGCGTTAAAGTGTTTTTCTTTTACTTGTTTTTTTTTTATTTGAAGCGCAACTAGCTAGGTTTGGAAAATGGGTTTGCTTTGAAACACTGCCATGATAATTACAACAACAAAATAAGTTATAGTTGAATTTTACATAAAACAAGTTGCTCAAAACTCAGGTAACAATCGCGGCTTTGTTTGTGATGTCATAACAGGTGAGCCGTGATTGGTTGTTACCTGAGTAACTGTGATGTCATTTTCAATCGACAGCGGGTGACAAAATGGCCGCCCCCCGAGACGATAAAAGCGACTATTTTGCTGCCTAATTTATATTCCACAAACTCACTATCGCTGTATACATTTGTTTTTAATCAATAAGACAATTCAGACACGATAAATTCTTTGAAATGATGTTTTAAAAATGTGCATTTGCATGTATCAATCATGGTACACTGACGGATACAGTCACATTTGTGAGCTCTAGTGGGAAAACATGAGAACTAAAGCATAAAAGCTCACCTGTTGTCAACGTGCAGACCTTGTTACACATCTGATGTTGCCCCGGGAAACTGTGGAAGTGCATCAAGATTAAATACATGGTGTTGTTTATTGCTTAGAAAATATTGACTCGGAAATCTTCCTCTACAATCTTTCGTGTCTTCTATTGATTTTCCTGTGACACGGAAACAAATCATTTAGCGGGAACTACCACTGTGGTTTTTTTTTTTGCTGACCTCTTATGGAAGTGAGCACCGAGTCAATGAGGTGATGCTATCTTTGATGAGAGCCAATAAAGTGGCGGCAAAAAGTTACGATCAAGTGGCCCAACAAACTATTTACGCGCATAAATGCCCCCATAAGATTTGAGTGTCTCCAGACAAACACTGAAAAACCCTGTTAACTTGTCTCGCCTTTAAGGGTTGTTCAAATAAATTACATAATCGATTCCATTGATTCTCACACACATGTAGATGTAGGAATGTCGATAAAAAAAATGCTGCTTACTGAGCATATTGTAAATGGATTACGTAATCCTGATTGAGTCCCATGTAGACCAGCTCAGTGGCCTAGTGGTAGAGTGTCCGCCCTGAGACTGGAAGGTTGTGGGTTCAAACCCCGGCCGGGTCATACCAAAGACGATAAAAATGGGACCCATTGCCTCCCTGCTTGGCACTCAGCATTAAGGGTTGGAATTGGGGGGTTAGATCACCAAATGATTCCCGAGCGCGGCACCGCTGCTGCTCACTGCTCCCCTCTCCCCCAGGGGATGGATTAAAATCACATGGGGATGGGTTAAATGCAGAGGACAAATTTCACCACACCCAGATGTGTGTGTGACAATCATTGGGACTTTAATCTTTAATGTACATTAAAGCCATGTTCTGCAGTACATGGTCGTTGCCACTAGAGGGCAGTGTTACTCTTAATAATAAATAATTAGTGGATACAACAATGACCAATAATCTATGTGATTGAATTTAGCCCGAGTAATCAAAGGACATTCATTTGATAAACCTTTATGTCTTCAAATCTATACGGTACTGCATAAAAGTAATGCGCTATAGAAATAAAGATGTATTGTAGTGACTATTTGTTATTGTTCAATTGGTGTCCAGCCTACTGAAAGATATAATCACAATTACATACCCTAATCCGTCAATTCTCTAATCTCCGTACTGTGTACCACATTTTATTCGGTTCTTCAACTACCACAATTTACATTAAAAAACTTAATAACGTCGTCATTAAATACTGCAAAAGGAAGAAAACAAATATTACTCTTTACCTACCACCAGAGGGAGCCCAAATACCATTAGCGGTCATTCTTTTCCCCCCTACTAGTGGTAATTGTAAAACCCAAATATAAAATATCAACACAAAATATCCAAATACCAACATCCAAAGTAAACTATGTCCATTTCCAAATGTTTCTATTTCTTATGCAATTGCTTTATATACTATATATTACCTAATAGTGTTTTTGCAAAACTGTCATTTTGACGACTGCAAATGTTCAAACAGAACAAATGTAATAACACAGAACAGCACATTTTCACTTTGGCATAAATTCATCTATAAGAACAGAACTCTATCATAAGCACAACTCACATTTAAGTCAGTGGTTTATAATAATAAAAGTTTAAAAACTACTCACCCATTTCATTCTTCAGCTCACTGTAGCGAAGCAGATTCTTTTGTACTGAGAGGCCATGACAAAGATGAGCAACCTTATAATAACATCCATTTTCTTCTTTGCTATAACAGCTATATTTTCCCCCACAAAAATCACAGTGCAGAGCGCTATTCAAAAAGGTCCAACAATTTCTTCATGTAGCCAAGTGAAATTATGTTCCCCTACTTTCCTCGCCCACATTGTGACCTTAAGCACTTTTTTTTGGTTCGATATAAAAATGATTCCTTTGGTGAAGGTCTTGCATATCAGGGGCGTTGGAGCAAATCGAGGCGTGAGCGACGCCGCGCGTAGTGTCCTTGTACCTGCAGCGGCTTGGCACCGGCGGCTGTATTGTCCTCAAATAGGCCAGCGTGACAAGTTGTTCACTAGTGGCTGTAGGCGGCGGCGGCATAAATTTGCTCGTTGTGTTCCCGCCCGCTGCCTCTCAGGCCAGGCCATGAGAAGAGAGGCTGCTGCGAGCTTTATGACAAAATGCTTCATCCCCCATTAACCTTCACAGAGTGGGTATCAGGAGGGGATTTGGGCCAGAATAAAGCAGCAGTGTGAGATGGCGCCACCGTCCTTCATTTCTCCTCTTTCACTGGGTCATCCCTTTTAGCTGGACTCGGCCAGAAAGCCCTGATAAGAAAATGATTGAGTATCATTGGGCCTCGGTCACAAACCAATTCATGATCCCGGCTTGCGCTGCCGAATACAAAGAAAGTCTTAAGTGATTTATTTTTCTGAGATGTGTAATCAGGAAGCAGAGTGTGCCATACAGACCTGAAATGCATTTACAGGTTGTTATTCACAAGCGAAACGGGGACACCTGGCCCATTACACCTGCAGCGAGTGAAAATGGAAGCAGAAGTGCAGTTGGTCACCCCCTTTTGCTGCTGTAACAACTTTGGAGGGGACTTCATGATGTTGGAAGTGCGCCTTTGGGAATTTTCATCACCTACGTTGGACAAGAGAGAGGACCTGGCTGGCATGGTGATTGATGGGCTTCTTCCACACCAAAATCAACTAAGCGTGTCTGTGTGGGCTTTGCTTTGTCCACCGGAGGGAAAGACACGCTGTGACAAAAAAAAAAAAAAAAAAGCAAAAAAGCATTGGGCGGACCAAATTGTTTTGGTATAGTCAAAAACTTAGAGCAGTTGAACTTTTTTTTTTTTATGTTGGGCAAGAGGTGTACAAAATGGCACAAATTGACGAGAGGTGAAACGATTATGAATTAATTGACAGCTAATCGGTTACTCAATTGTCCATGATGATGGATGAATCTTCTAGATAAGTTATTCAATTTAAAATTGTTCAAATGATGCTAATTTCACCTTCTCAAGGGTACATGTCCAATTTCTGGAGAAATGAAAGTGGACCGATTACACTGGTCAACAGCAAAAATTAATCACAGATAATTTTGTGTGACACTGATTTAAAAAAATGTCTTCCCTTCGTAATTGACCTGGCGGAGCAAAGCAATCTTAAAATGTTTCATTTGCATGTTCTCTAAAAACAACACAGAGCCACTGTGAAAACCAGCCTGGCTTGCTCATTTGAAACTCTCCATGTGGCGCCGGTGGCACGGGAGCGGCTCATCTGTCGACCTGCCATCTCATCGACTCTCTTCATTGAAGTCGAGCGCTGTCCATTAGGTGCCCTAATCCTCCTCAGTCGGCGCAACACACGCGACCTTGAGGTGGAACTCTGCAAACAGCTCCCGAGCTCTCACTCCGGCGTAATAAATGTCAGTTGTTGGGCAGCGGTATTTACAATGGCCTATTTTCCTGCGATGTCGTCAGAACACGGTGCGAGTTTCTCGCCGTCTCTTACGGCGAGCAATCATTTCTATCTCGTCGCTTAATTGAGCCGGATGTACGTTAACGATTTCACTTGTAGGGGGGTTCATCAAGATTCAAACAGGCGTCTGTTCTTTTGTGTCTGCTGACGCCTGGCAGCGGGAAGCCATTAGCGGCCCCATTTGTTGGCGACGGACAGTGCTGACCTTTCCGATTGGCATGTCCTCTTAAGAGTGACAGCTTTTTCTTCTCGTCAGACCGAGAAGTGATCTGCCCTTCGATGTGCGCATATTTTGCATATTTGAGCGACGTACTGCACACACGTGCTGTGCCAATTTTGACTTTGGGCAGTTGCGATGTCACGTGTTAATGGTGTCGCGTTTAAAAAATGATCAGCTCGCTCACGGAAGCCTCACTTCCATGCAATGTGATAATTAATGAGCTGTAAAACCTGAAAGGGATCCAACACAATGGGGGCTATTTTCACATGACAATTGTTGTCATGCCAAGTTACTGTAGCAACATGAGGAAAAGGGAGGAAACGCTTCAAGTAGCAAGCAATGCAGAATCAAAATGGAACTCGTTCGGTAAACACCTCTCTGACTGTCTCACTTAAAATTATTCTTTCCTTTTTAAAGTTTCCACATCATGCATTTAGCCAAGTTGAAATTCAAATTATTCATCAAAACAGCAAAAAAAGTGATGTTCTCCTCCAGTCAGCCATCTTGGAGCTTTTTCTTCTCTAAGCACAAGCCCCGCCCAATCCAAGAAAGCGACCGGGTCCTCACATTGTGACATCATAATGTGAGGAGGCACCGCCCTTTTGTACCGCCTCTGCAGACTAAGCACACGCCCGGTTTCTTAGAACAGCTGTCCTTGTTTCTCAACTTATGTAAATTGTTTATTGAAGAGGTGCCAGTTTCCCTTGCAAGCACCGCGTAAGTGTTTTTAAGCATCGACTTTGATTGGATAGGTGTTGATATCTAGCTTCTGTCTATGTGTGTTCGAGTATTGCAGATCGTATGGTTCGTTTCCCCTGAGGGGACAATGATGCATTGTGACAAGAATGCATCGTGTACATTTTGGCTTCAGTTCAGTCAAGTTTCCTCCTCAGCGCTTAAAAGTTATTTTCAATGTTGGAGCAAGAACTCCATTGATTCGGAAAGATATCCAATGTTTGAGCTATCTAGGGCCAGACATAATCCCGTATCATTCATTTTTTTCCTATCAACAACCAGTCCCGATCTCGCTTTTTCCCGCCACCCAAGTACAGATACACATCGTTCTGTTGTATGAGGCAGCTGACAAGTACAATTTAAAACACATTGAAAAGGCCTTGATGAAATGTGAGCTCACTTTTTCTTTCCCCGCGCGCAACAATAGGGAGGAATTCAATTTTGAGTCAGCCGGAGAGAGGGATTCATCTTTTGACTGATGTTCCAAAGAGAATGTTGTCGGCCGCGCCGCGTGATGTGAGGTCAGGTGGTCAATCAGCTTCTGCCGCATCATTGTCGGAGTTTCCGCAGCTCAAATTCGTCAAAAGACAAATGTTCCTGATTCACACATACAGTAGAAAACAGACTTCCATTTCTTTAAAAAAGCAAAAAAAGAGCATGAACGAGTCTAAACTTGTCCGTTGTTAATGATGAGGTGGAGATCTGGGAAGTGGAGAAAGATCTGTTGTCATATCAGCAGGGGAAGAAACATCTGTCCCCAATAAACTACGACGACGCCCGTGCAAGTTATTTCCAGCCTGTGGCCGTCAACGTGGGGATAAAACAAGATTAGTCAAAATGACTGCTAAGTAGAAAGGTAGAGCGGGCGGGGCACGGGAGCTTTCTTGTTATCTGCTCGCTTGCCAATTAGGAAGCGGGGACTGTCCGCGAGCGAAGCGAAAAAGGGACGTAATCGCCTCATCCATCAGTCGGCTTGTCGGTGAACGGCCGAATCCCATTACATGTGCGGTTCGAGCGGATGTAAGCGTCGCGCGGCGGCCACGTTTACCCTTCGGCCTGCCCGCGATCGGCCGGACGAGCTTGAACAAAAGCTGGCGGCGGAAATGCTGAAGTGTTTGATGTTGATTTGAATGCGGGATTCGCGTGGTAAAAGACAAACGTTTGATGGCGCGCCGATGGCAGGTAACTCGACCTGCTGTTATCTGGCTGCGGATGAAAGAGTTTGAACTGTGACACATGCAGCTCTCTTTTTTTTTTTTTTATGTGCAGCATTATTTGAAGTGCCTGCTAAATAAACATGAATTAAATATGGCAGGAGTAGGTTTGCGTGTCACGCAAAACATCAGCCATGTTGCGCTGCGTTCCAATTTGATCACATCTTGGGTAACGAGGAAAGTAGCAGAACTGTTTAGCGTTTTTATCATGCGCACAAATTTTAATGTTATAGTCCATTTATAACAAGACCGGGTATGAGACCGGCTTGTCCGAAAAAATCCAGAGCTGAAAGAAATGTGTCGTGACCCGCCGTGTCAGCACTTCATCTATAAATCATGACCGACGTGTGCAGCCACTGTCCAAAATGGATCCAAAGAGCAAAGCTCTAAGGTTTAAGTAGGTAAACAAGACGGCGGACAGTCTGCAAATGCAGGATTTGACCCAGACCCATCCTGCCTCTTGCTACCTGGCGCAGTGACAGACTTGTGGGAAGATGAATTGGAGTCATTTTAAGCAATAAGGAACTCAACTTCCAATTGGTAACATCATGTCGTTCTTTCTTCAAACCACAAAACCAGTCTAAATTGAATCGACGGCAAAGGTAGTGCACTCCACGTTGCCTCATTTGCTTCAGGGCAACAAATCAACAATCATTTCCACCAAATTCCTCATGATCAATTGAACCATGACCATGCCCACGGTGACTTTCCACACGGTTCCCACCTAAATTCTCATCAAATTCCGTTATTACAGTCAAAGCGCAGGTGAGAGGATGATTGGAATCACACAGCCCAAAGGGGCTTCGAAAAGAAAGCCGAGATTCATCTGGAGGGCGAAACTGTGGGAAAGAGTAAAAGTAATAAAAGAAATGGGCGTGCCCGAAAAATCCCACAGTGAAAGAGCAGTGGCAAAACAATCATGGATGAAAACAGAAATACTCAAATAGTAACGGCATAAGGTGAAAACAGGTCGAACTGTGTCTTGACGATATCAACTGAGGCTACATTTCAAAATATTTGGTTTGGCCGGAATTGCGATGACAACAAAAATATATCTACGAAGATTGAGCAGAGACTGGAAAGCGACGTTGTCCGATTTCCAACAGAGGTGGGCGGATTGGTGGACAAGTGCTGACAAGGACGGGGGAGAAACCCAATGAGACAGATGGAAGTAATAATCACGAGGGTGCAGACAGAACACAATGGAAGGAAAAAAACAGTAAACAAGAAGAGCGATGACCTTTGACCATCTGGACCCGGCAATCAGCCGGGCTCTTGCTCGGCCGGGCAAATGGGATGATTGGAAGGAGAACAGTTGAAAATGGCAACTGACGAGATATTTACTTAGTGACCGGAACTTGGACCAGATCTACTTGTGCTATGTCCTTTAAAAATCAATAAAAGTGTAGCTTTTTTAACGACAACCATCATCCCTGAAAGTTTGGTTGACATGTTGACAGTCCTTTAAATCGCAAAAAATGTTGGGACGGAGGTCAAAGGTCTCCTGCTCTTAAAAGTATCCAGTGCTGAAGATTTCTTTGAAAGACTCCGACTTGGAATTGTTTTATGCTTCCTATTAAGCTTTTTAATCATTCAGCTTGGCTCGACAGAGGTCATAAAGTTAATAGTAAAAAGAAGCTGCGGCTATCATCGTTCATCCGCACGGTTTGAAGTCTATCTCTGCCCAAGTCTGATTAAAGCTCCGCGGCTCACTGCCGCCGCCTCTAAATACAACTATAAACACATTTTTAATTGCTAATGCCTCAAGTGTGACCGGTGTCTAAAGTTCGATTCCCCACGTGGCTACGTGTCACTCATGTCATCCAACAGATGGTGAAATCCTTAGTGAGGCTTATTAAAACTTCACATAGCGCTGAAGATTGTTTTCACACTTTATTTCCACTACATGTCGCCGATTCATTTTCGATTCCAATGGATTCTGCGGGAACATTTAACAATAGTTTTTTTTTTTTCCTAAAACTGTGCTGCAACATGCTGCAAGGTCCCGATGTTTAAATCTGCCAAGCTGTCTGGCGTGGTGATAGAAAAGAGCAGTTTATCCGAGTGAAAAACGATGCAATATGCACCGAGGTCTGCCACGAGCACTACTAAGGCCACTGTCAAGCGTTCTCAAGCTCTGCTGCAATTCTTGTCAGCCTTAAAGAGCAGACCAAACAAGTGTCCTGCCATGTTTCCACATGGTTGGCATTCTTACACAATAAAACAACTGCCTCGATTTTAGAAAAAAAAAAAATCATCACGATTATTTTGGTATGAGTTGAAATCGGGATTATACAAGCGACCATTAATTTTGGGGTAAAAAAGGAGAAAATATTTAAACTGAAGAAAAAATAAGACCAACAAATATTTTAAAAACTATAATGTAAGTTTGTTTCAGACTAAACAAAATGCGTATATGTGTTATTTTAAAATTTAAAAATACAAACGCTACCTGTGTAGTATTTAGCCTCCAAGTATGTTTCTGCGAGTATGTCTTTGCAAGTACATCCGAAAATTTGTAAAAACTTATTTGCCAGTCAAAAACTTTTACAGTTCCACTCTTGCGCAAACACATTACTGCAAAGTAGGACAAGGTGGAGGAAAATAATAATAAGCAACAGGTCATTTTAAAGGCACATTAGAG
This sequence comes from Syngnathus acus, assembly GCF_901709675.1. Taxonomy (NCBI): domain Eukaryota; kingdom Metazoa; phylum Chordata; class Actinopteri; order Syngnathiformes; family Syngnathidae; genus Syngnathus; species Syngnathus acus. The sequence goes on from NC_051100.1 coordinate 4,417,375, forward strand.
TTTGGGCACATAATTATCCAAACTTCTGCTACATCATTTAGATTTTATATATATACATATATATATATTATATATGTATATATATATATATATATGAAAAAAAAAAGCCAATTGAAATGAGAGCATGATAATTAATCCTCTCTGGATATTGCCCATAAAATAATAATGACCATCTTCAGAATGTCTCGGACGTTTCCCTGTGTCTTTCGGGGTCTGCAGATTTTTCTCCGCTCTCTCTCACACGGTAACGATTGGCCCTCGGTGGTGGATAATCGATGCGTAATTATTTTCTCAATGTGGAAAGAGGATGAATATGCAAAGACCAAGCGTCAGCGAGATGCTCGATCTGTCTATTGAGTTTTAATCAAGCCGATGAAATACTCTTTTGCGCCCATTTCCGCGTTTGAATTAATCAATTGCGTAAAGAGATCGGAGGCTCTCTGACATCATCTTAATACATAACTGATTTGTTTTAAGAGTTAAACATTTGGAAGCCAGTTAGCTTGGACTTGAATAAGACAAATGCAGATTTTTACACTTTTCTTTTTTGCTTTGTCCTATCTGGAAATGCTTTACTCCCTGCTGTGATCAACTGTGACTATATAAACACGAGTCTGTCTGCTTGGAAATCTTTTTCTGCTGCATCATTACTGAAACTGCCTTCAGGGCTTATTGTTTCAGTTCCGAAAAATTGGGTTGGGGGAGTCGGTGAAACATGTAGCAACATGCTCAGCGTCTTTTAAATAAAAGCCAATATTACCTTTTAAATGGGCACAGTGTGGAATTTGTTTTAGAGCTGTAATATTGCTTCGGGAAAGTCCCTAGTTTATTTATGCCGCCCATATACGCAAGTATTATTACAGCGCTGGCGTACTGATTCTCACAGCCCCTCACCCACATCGAATGAGCTGACAGAACATAACAAGTGAGCGTCATAACCTCGGCTGTGGTTTTTGTAAAGCGTTTGCTTTCTATGTTTCATGACATCATTATCTGTAGGGCCATTATGAGTATGCTGGGGAAGTTTTGTTTTGAAATGTGTGGGCGGAGTAACAGCAGAGGGTAAGCTCGGGTGACTCATAGGTGGATGTACCGATTGACCCGGCTGACACTTTTGGTCAAAACAGAATCGGAGTGCATGATATGTAAGTGTCATTCCAGTCAGCCACCGGGCTGCATGAAAATGGCGTTGTAAGTGGTGTCTGGAAGGACGACTGGTGGGCGAGGATTTAGAGGCACAGAGTTACTGCTTCTCAGGAGACTTGCGAGTTCAGGAGGTCTTCTAATTGCAGGGCTGGAGTGGAGGAGGTTGTGACCTTTTGCCATTTATTTACTCACAAACATTTTCATCACAAGAAGCATATCATTTCCCCAGTGAGAAGTGCTCGGATGAACACGACTATCTTTGAAACTGACCTTTTGCTTCAACTGACAATACCAGGCACCTAAAAAAAAAAAGATATTCCCTTCATAATAGCCCAGAGACAAGATGTATTAAGAGAGTCTGGTGTTTAAATTTAAATCTGTATCTTCCCCAGTGAGTCTTTCCCTCCACATTTTGTAGTATTCAATGATTCTTAAAAGGGCTCAGTTGTTCCACGTAAAATCACCAGTGAAATTTGGGAATAGCTCACCGGGGAACGTTCAGTGTCTCTCAGTTTGATTTTCATCTAAAGTTCTAATGTTCAGTTCCGTTTCTTTTTCGGGATTGTTGACAGCGGAGGGGTTACGGAAAGTGTACATTCGGCCATTTTAAAATTGAGTAGGAATGCAAATTACAATACAAATGATCATAAACTTCTTTCTCCTTGAGAACATCTCAAAAGTTTTCAAAAACGTACACTTGGGAAGCAATTACAGCAGTCTGCTTATTTTAGTCTGAGAATTCGAAAGTGAACGTTTGAATCATTCTCTTGTGTCAGTCGATGGGGTGCATTGAAACGGTTGGGAACACGGCACAACACGTATGAAAAAAAAATCTACTGTGTGCTTGAATGCTTTGCTCAAGGGCACTTCTGTGTAAAATCTGTAAAACAAGGTTCACAAGCCAAAGCTTGATCGCTCTACTCACTCGCATTCCTTTGCCAGTTGGGGGAATTGGATTGGCGGCCCCTTGGGCAACAAGTTGCAACTACTGGCCCGCAAAAACAAATTGAATGGACTTTGTTTGCGCACCATATTGCATGCAGTAGATGACTCCATATATTACTTTTTGATGGCTGCTGAGGTCTTAAACACAAAACGTATGACATGATGAAGTCGTGGTACCGATCGACTGCAGCTCGGCGGGAATCAATATAGAGCGACCGCTAAATAACTAGTCGGGCTCAGTGAAGCATCGAGTGACGCTTTGTGGCGGAGCAGCTACTGTAGTTAAAAAAATAAATAAAAATCTGCATTGCTTTGCAACATTTCATCGCCTGGCAGCCAGCAATATAAAGTTTATTAGGCACACGTTCGAGATATGAACAGGCCCAATACAAGAACTGAAGCAAGAATAATAAAGCTTCTTTTTGATTGAATGTTACTGTGAGGTGTTCCAAAAATTACAGTTGATATACAAAGAAAAAGTTAAATGAAATACTTCAGTAGTATTGATTAATCATTAATTGTTTTATAGATCAATCAAAGTTGGCTTATCACCTCATCGTCAACTATAAAAATAAATATGAAAAAAGTATTTTTTGCACTTTACGGGTTCAGACTCGTTTAACCTCAAGAAAAGGTCCCCATCATCCAAGTGCCTTTGCCTTAAATAAAGTGCTGAAGCCAAATAGGATTAATATTATGGAGGTTGTGTAATTATCCCACCCATAGTGTAGCTGCTGAATCACCATTAAGTCGTGTGTGTGGTGTAGTTTGAAAAAGTTGAGTCAGGGATATGCCACGGTGAAAAATTTAAATCACTGGTCATGCAAAGAACAATGTAATTGGATTAGGCAGATATAAACGCAAAAATTATTAGTTCATGAAATTACAGACTGTAATGAGATGGAATCCAAATTATCTCATGCTAATGAATGACAGTCAAAGTCTAATTACAAAAACATGCATGTCAGCATATCATCGCACGTCAAAGTACAATCCTTTTTTTTTAACACGGCGAGAGACAGAGATGTGGGTTGAAAGACCAAAAAGGACAGATTGTCGGTATAATACCAATTCTTTATTGATATTGTCTTAATTAAAAGTTTGCCGCACATAACGTGTCACCCCGCGCGCAGCCGCGGGGGACAAAGTGGCCAACAATAAAAGAAGATGAGTTTGGGATTTTTGGATAAGTCACCGAGGATCAGCCCCATTATATGAGCTATTGCATTATAAACCCTCATCAGCATAACAGGGATTTCCGGGCAAGACGACGGTCTTTCGGGAGAAAAGAAAAATTCCCTTTTTAATACCTCGGTGCGATGCCGCTGTCACTTATCGGCTTGGGCAAATAAAGGCTTTTTTTCCCCATTCACGGGCTTTACGCTAGTTTTATCTTTGAACGTGCCCGTCCCTGGCAGAGAGAGTCATCCTTTAAGTGGCTATTATGAACATTTTGTGAAGTTAAAAGATGACAATGCGTAACGCTGCCTGTGGTGAAGAGACTACAGGGAATTATCAGTAGCTCTCCTCAGACATTGAGTGGGTTTTAGCCTCCTGTACGACGGCGGAGAGGCGCTTCCAACTATTTCGTTTGAAGTCGGAGGAGGGAAAAAAAAAAAAAAACCATCTCAGGTTCTCAACACCAAACAGTAAAGGATCATTTGTGGCGAGTGATGCGGCTAATGTTGAGCTTGTGGTGGTAAACCTTGATCTGGTTGGCGTTTCCACCATGATGGCCAGATGGCGACAGCTGAAGAGGAACGTGGCAAAGTAAACAAAAGCGAACGATGGAGGATAGCCAGCATTTTGTGTTCTCTCTTTTTGGCATGTGGCTGTTTATTACAAAGCGGCGACAAGCTTATTTTGTGAGGGGAAATGTGTTTTTTGTTTTGTTTTGGCTGACCAATCAGAGGACTGCAGCATGTCTACCACCATCCGATGACTGAGTCAAGCATTGTCGATCAGTATTCTGGCCCTGGTGCGTGTTTTGCCTGAGGGCTCAGATGATAGCGTTCACACTGAACCAAACAAAGAAAAATAGAAGAGTAATTGCACCAGGGGTGGAAATAGTCCTTTGAGGAGTGGGGCTAAATTCACTAAAGCCGTAATTACACACATTTCTTTAAATAGTCATTTTAATTTTGGTTTAATTTTGACTAATGTAATTGAGGCCACTTTTTAAAAATGATCTGAAATCTCAAATGCTACAGGCATTATTATCAAACAAGTGAGTCATTAACACTTACGATAACTGGCATTATTCAACATGTAATATTTTTATGCATCATATTTTTATGACTTACCTTTTTTTCTATTCCATCTCTCTGGTTCATTTCCTTTAATTTGATTGTACTTCTATATTTCTGGAATAAAATCCATCTTTGTTGGCGGGCAAAGGACAAAAAGACCAACTCAATGGCCCAATCAATAATAACGGAGAAGTTGCAATCTAAGTCCTTTGGATGTCAATCTGAATGCAGCAGAATTCCAATAAAAAGTAATTGAATGGAATGGGAGCAAAACATAGAGGTGGGAGTGTACTTCCTGAATGCTAAAGATGGTTAATCGCGTTGCTGTTAAAAGGATTGATGCACACCCCTCAGCGGATATTTTCCAAAACATATAAGCACCGCAGTGGAAGTGCCTCCCCCTTCCTTCCTCCGTCAGCCTCTATATATGCTTTATTGATCAGCGCGCTGTTACTCGGATGGCGAGTCGTACTTGGATGACAATGCCTTGGCCAGACAGTCGAACAACACAAGGCAGCTAGAGGGTGGCTTTGTTCCGTTATCATTAATTAAAATGGAATCCACCATAAAGAAATGAGCTAGCTCATTGTGGGCATGGATGAGGTTGTCCTTGTGAGGAGTGGGAGTATAATAAGAACAAAGGAAGGTTCTACAGGAATATTTTAAGGTGGTATTTTAGAGCAAGCGGTGATACTGAGAGACCTTGCAGGGTTGAAGTGAACCACATCTTAGTAAGCGGAAAATGCCAATTAAGTATTGGTCGGGGTGTCGATGAGAGGAAATCGATATGTTCACAGTTAGAGGTTGCTACAGAGCCAGTAAAACCAAAAAGTCTAAGACTGAACCTGTCTACCCATTTTCAAAACAATTACATGTCTATTACAAAGTCTAATGAAACTAAGACAAAAGGAAACTCACCCATTTGAAGACCCTTGGTAGACACAATAGGTCAGTGTTTGCTGAGAGATACTGACCTGAAATGAGTCAAAAAGAAACAGAACTATTAAAATTAAATAAATAAAATAATTTTAAAAAAAATCAATGGGAAAATAGAAAAGACTTGCGTCTACTAGCACCCGCCCATTCATCAGTTTTCTCAAAATGATCATAATGGCCCATCGCGTTCTTTTTAATACCAATGTATTCTTAATTTCACATGAAACGCTAAATGCTTTTGAGTGTCAGAGTCGCTCGGAATGATGTCTCCCTCAGAGGCTCAAGGGAATGTCCTCCGAAGAAAGCACGACATGAAACTAATTCCTTGCAACCTGTTCCTCTGAGCGACAGCAAGTCCTTCCAGATATGTCGGTAGGGGAGTGAGCGAGGGCGAGAGAAATCACGAGGACTAACTGACGCGCGACGAGACCAACCGCGGTCATTCAGATGCGGCGCCAAGATACAGCAGGTGGGGCTTTATTGAGCCGCTGACAAGTAAAGCGATCACAGCCGAGTGAAAGTGCAGCCGTAGATACGCTTCTAACTGGCTCCGCAGAGAGAGGAATAAGAGTTGCAGAGCCCGGGATGAAAAAGCACTTGCTGCTCCATGGTGAGCTCTTCAGCTCAATTGTGATGCACACTGCAAAAGCAAAGAAGAGCTTTTTCTGTGAACAAACAGTCAATGCCTGAAGCCCCCGAGCAAAATGTCGGGTAATGGCAGGAAAATCGTTTGCTATTCCGCGTTGGCTGAGGATGTAATCACATGACGCGAAACATCTTTATATCTCTCTGGCTTTGTGTTCCTTCTGCTTTTATAGCAGGACATTATGGGGGATGCCCACTTTTCATATACATATGTTGTGAAACATTTATGCTGCACTTCAAGAAAGATAAAGCTTCCCCTACAACGACTGGAACTCAAAGGTGTCTTTTTCCCCCAGTCAGCACTAGCGTGATTGATATGAGAGTTATTATATTTGTCCTCGTACTCCTGTGAGGAAACGATTTTGTATGGATCCTGTGAATGATCGCTAAAAAAAAACAACAGTTTTATGGCATCCACCAGGGGTCTATTACAAGTACCCTGTTGCTTCAGGCTGTCACTTTTGCGGCATCATATTCCCTTCTTTTGTATTCCTATGAAAAGATCATCTTTAGGTGAAATCATTTTATTGTTTCAATAGCTCACATCAAATCAAATCCATTTGTTCGTATTCTGCCAACACATCCAGCCCATTGATCAATAGCAGGGATGATACACAACGACTGTTGAGATGTTTATGTTTTCCAATACAATCCTAACACCAAACCTAATGTTTTATTTAACGGTCACGTTGGTCCACAAAAGATAAAACCAAACATGAAACTATGCCAAATGAAATGTACAAGAATGAATTCATAGCTTGATAATTGCAGACTTTGCAAAGTATTTTGCAGGATGCAGGAGCGCCGGGTTCAGAAAAAGGACAGGAGGTAGGCAATAATGGACATGTTTGCAAAAGTAAATAAGTAATAAAGAAGCCGCATCCACGAGTATACACCCCCCACCCCTCCCAATTAGTATTCACACCCAGTCGTTCACGAGCTGCAAGGATCATTTTGAATCAGTGGACAGTAATGCACCAAAATGTGCGGCCATACCGCCTCCCCCCCCTCCACTCCACCCCCTCCCTCCCCCATAAAAGCATCAAGAGTCAGAGTGAAGATGGCTGGGCTCGGTGCTGCAATTGCTAGGTGAGGTAAACACCGTTTGGGTCGCAGGCGGCATGTGAAATCAGGATACATGATTGTCGCGGGCGAGCAGAATTAGTATTGCACAAAGCACAGAGCTGCCGTATAAACAGTTGCAACGTATCAGAGGACTCCTTCAAAACGGCCTTTACAGACAAAACTCAAGGTAAATTGTGAATTATTATCCTTTGTCTTCCATTTCAGAGACTATGCATCATTGTCAGAAAGGTTGCCGCGACTATTCCAGTAATATAGAGGGCAAAACTAGGAAATGTGCAATTTACAGTGGAAGTAGAACGTAGCCAAGTATCACTTTTGGGAGCAGAGTTCACCTCGGAAGGCTTTACTTTTCCTCGTTTGTCTCTCTTCGTCCATATGCTTTTCGCGATAACCGCCACAATTCGTTATCGAGAAACAGATGCTAATTGGGCGTTTGCTCGTGTTTGATTGACACGTCGCCTAATTGGCTGAATTCACATATAGCTGGCAAAAGCAGGAACTGAGCAATTTGTAGAGTTAAAATGCAGGCCAGTGTGTACAAATACATCAAAAATCAATACAGAAGTAATGCAGGTATTAGAAAAGTGACAATACACCACAAGTTCTTCACTAGAAGTACAATTTTCGACTCGAGTCTCATGAGAACATTTTCTCCACGCATATTAATCTCTATAAGGTGCGGGAACAAAATATGAAGACAGTGCCAAGTTCTGGATATGCATTTACAAACAAAATTCCCATTAATTAGGACCAGCTGGCTTGGGAATACTTCCCGTTGAGACGTAGGCGATGCCAAGAAAAAAAATCATTTGAATACATCTATGGCTGTTGAACGTAAAAGGTAAATATCAATTGCGATTCCCATGACGGCTAGGAAAGGAAAATAATAAATGATTCAAGTAAAATGAGGGAAAAACCCCAAAATTTGCCACGGCCAGCACACATGAGATCAAATACGGCGTTATGATATTTCAGCAGAGACTCGCTTGGGCCGAGTTTTTAATAATGGCCGACTATTAGCCGCAGAGCGCTGCACATTTCCCTCGAGGCTATTCTGCGCATCGACCCCGAGCGCTGACTTATTCCACTCGCTAACCGTTTAATACGCAGCGCTGCCTTGCATTTCATCATATGATGTCACAACTTAGAGATTCAACGTGGTAATAGAAGCAGATGTTTACATCCAATCCGGTTCGTCGTAATTATTGCGTCGCAGTGGAAGACATTTCATACTTGGGACCGACAAATCTGAAATTTCCAACACAACTAATTTAAGTGGTTACGAAGAGCAGCGGAATTTTCCAATTTATGCATCTTGAGTTATTTTAGTTTAGTTATTGACTTCACATTTCAGTATTAGCTGACAGACCACCTAAAGCATTCCGCCGCACTGTAATCTCAAATGGAGCACCAACTCGAACCCGGACAGGGTTGAAATAATGATTTTTTTTTCTTTTTCAGAAGCGGCAGTCTCACTTCAAAGTGTCTGTATTGATTGAGATTTTACAGAAAAGAAATTTCCTTTTTTTCTTTTTATGATTTCATTTGTTGTACTCACGCCTGAGGTTCCAAAGTGAAAGTGGTGATTTAAGCCGGTTAACATTTTGCAAGTTGGTCGACTTTGCTCAAGGTAGCAGATCACGGTAATGTTTATCAATACTGAAATATTAAGTCACTCTAGATGGAACATTGAGATGAGCGTGAAGGTTTTTGGAATTCACCATAATTCAACTGAGCATCTGGTCATTTTTCTACACTTTCCACAGAGGCAGATGTGCTTGACAGTTGATTATTTTTTGGATCTATAATAACATTTTGGAAAATAAAAGCTTTGGACGGACCAACAGCACCCGGACCTTCAATGTCATCCAAAAAGCAATCCACCCAGCCAACGCTTACCTTCAAACTAAATCTGCATCTGTTTTCATTTTACACTTAATGCTTTTCCAAAATAGGCTCGCCACACTTTGAAGAACCGTAAGTGTCTCCTTTTCCCCACTTTTGGTGTGAAATTCACACGTTTGCCTCTGAGCCTTCCTGCTCAAAACAATTAAAAGAAGGCATGGAAATAAAGAGTGACTGAACAAAACAATTGAATTTCTCTCGCAGCTTTATCAATGCTTAAATATATGCAAAAGCTATTTAAATCAAGACCACATGAATAGATTTTGTTATTAATGCCGACGGGCAGGACACAACAATCTTCAAAGAGTGATTTGCTACTTGAATTGCTGGACCTTGATATCAATTAAAAGGCGAGCAATTTGGCATGCGCACATCCATCAATGTCTAACTGCTCGGGTCATTTTTCTAGCATCCCTATTGATTCATTTTTCCCCAGCACTTTTATTACATTAAAAAACAATACCAAAATCATCAATTCTTTTCAGGAGCATTTATCAAATTAGTGTCAAGATTTGGTGAAAGCTAAATACTTTTTCTTTTGCAGTCAGATATTCTGTCTGACGGGATGGAAGGAGATAAACTGTTTGAGTCGTCCTTACAATGAAAACGACTTTTTTTTTTAAGCTAAAATGCCAATTTACTGCAAGCATCCTCATCAGCTAGCTTTGACTGAATTACTCTCAAATAAAACCATTTGGCTGCTTCCCTAGATACCGGTCTCCAAAGAAATGGCTCAAGGGGATTTTTAACGTCCGTCTACTGTTCTATGTTGACCATTAAAGGAAAGGCTAAACAGCCCATAAGTTAAAAAAAAAAATACAAAGGAGGAAGGGAAAGCCATTATAAGAAAGAGGGTAATCCATCCAGGTTGTCCAAAGTAAAATAAGGTTAATAGCTTAAGTGTTTGGAGTGCCAGGAGTTGGGGGAGAGGAGAAAGTGACCTGCCACCAAGTGTCAGGGGGCGGCCGACAGTCTAATGTAATTTCCGGCTTACAGATCACCATAGACTCATTTTAAAAAAGGGAAAAAGCAAACATCCGGAACCAGAGTTACGTCGGGATGCAATTAGAACTGAGCAATAGGTGTCGGTCGCCCTTTTCGTTTTTTATTGATCATATTTTTATGCAGTCATATATCTCAATGTTTGATGTTTGTCTACCTCTGTCTTATTGGGAGAAGGGAATAGCTAGCTAGCTAGATAGCTAGCTAAATAGATGATACAAAAGAGAAAGAAAAAATTGTGGGTTTGGTATTGCCTGCAGCTTTCGTGTCATAAATTCCTTTGACTCAATGATACATTATTGTGCTTTTGTTGTTGCTTATTCAAGGACATACAATAAAAGCAAGCCGTAACATAATCACAATGACAACAAAAAGTTGGATTGTAAAAAATCCTGGATTTTTTTTTCCCCCTATAAATTTCAAACAAGTTAATTAGACTCGAGAGCCTGTTCCAACTCACAAATTGTTTTAACTACCAGTGAAGGGGGTTTTAACAAAGCACCACTGCTTCTATGTTGTGCCTCAGTCGTTTTACAAGATGAAGAGGGCATCTTGCATGATATACATGTCTGATAGGAACAATTAGTAGGGCGCAGACAAAAGGTAATGACAGACTAAATAGAAGGCAGCTCTTCACTGACACTGCAGTAAAGAGGTGGAAAAGAAGAAACTCTTATTTCTAAGTTCAGGGACTTTTTTTTAAGCAAGTGAAGCAGCAACCGTGAAGAGCGATATCACCAAAGTGTGACCGACATAAAAGATATAAAAGAAGATGAACGGCATCAAACTGACAGGGAAACATCATTTGAAATAGTGCGGTGAGTTTATTGGGCTCCAACAACCAGCTAGATGTTATTGTATTCGCTCAAAAAGCCAGGCTTTGGGTGTGTCGCCACTTTAACAAATAAGCACCCTAACTATTTTATTCCAAATATTTATAAAATCATGGTAAACATAATTACTACACGTTTACATTTGAAATTATTAGCATGGGTATTTTCTACAGAATTAAAACGTCAAAGTAACCATCAAAAAGGAAGGCAAGAATAGAGAACAATCATCAGCTGTAAATTATGATTCCCCCCCCTTTGTTTTTATTTACTCACGTCTCGTGATTGAGGTGAAGTCAAAATGGCGGCGGTGACGGCGGTAAAGCCGAAATGGCGGCGGCTTCTGCTTCTGAGAGCATAGGGAAGAAGCAGAGTGAACGCAGGTAAGATGATGTTGAGCTTCTCTTCATTTTAATCTTCCTTACATCTACAAGCCATGCTGCCTCTAGAACAGTCATCCTGGTTCAAAACGATACAAAGCCGCGTTAGCCAAATTGCTAATAAAAGACAGTTCACTTCATAAGCAAATACTATTTAGCCGCAACAGGTGCGAGCCATCATGGATGCCGAATGGTTTGCTTAAATTCATACACTGCAGTACTCACATGAATATAGAGGTAGATTGGTGTCAAACTTATATTAATAAGACTGTTGGTAAAAACACGTTTGAGGGTTTAAACTTACCGTTACTACACGCTTACTAAGATTAGAACGATACTTTTCCTCTACGTCATCACAAGTAGAGACGTCACGACTAGAGACGTCATATTTTCCTGTTTGTGGGTGGCACTTCAAAGTAAAACAGGATGTGAGCATTTTCAAAATAAAGTTAGGTTTTATAAATATTGTGCGTACGTATATGTATATATTTCTAAGAGAATGTTGAGCATCTCAATCAGTATTAAACATTTTATAAAGTAGCAATGTCTGTTGGAGAGTACAAGAGTACCTATTAATTTTTAGCGTCATACTGTTGCCCTGTTACCCCTTTTTGTCTGAAAAATTATAAATGTATTCTTAACCTTTCATCTGCAAATTGTGCTTTGAGATAAAAAGAAGCTTAAAGACCTTTTTTTTTTTTTTTGCATATGTCTAAGGAGTGGTTTTACAATAGTGTGAGCTATCTACCACTTTGCACAATCTCGTCATTGTTCCTTAGCAACCACGTTCCCCTCGACCCTCGTCTTCCAAGTAAGAGTATTCCTGGTCGGCAGCAATCTATCTTCATTTGCATGCGCAATGATCACCTGCTCATCTCGGGAAAGGTATTTAACTGTCAACAACTGCGCTCGCCTCGGGGTGTGCAGCGCTTGTAAAATATCTTGGAACGAAATCATACCTTGTGAAATCAATGACGTCGAAAGTTTTAATAAATAACCCATCAATAGATGGCGAGAATGATACACGTACAAAGCTTTGTTAATTGCGATTAGACTCGGATGTTTTGTGACAATGAGTAAACAATGCATAAAGTTCTGTGCCCTTTGTGTTTGTGTGTGAGACAAACCAATAGCGAGGGCCTCCGCTGTGACAAACATACCTCAAAGAGGGAGATTCTATCAAGCAGTCAATGGGGCTTCTCTTCAGAAACAGCAGTGTGTGTGTGTGTGTCTGTCCAGTCTACACAGAGAGCAGCGTTGAATGTTTTAAGAACACATCTAGCGTGTGTGCGCTCGTCTGTGTGTGTGCGATCGTAAAGCCCACGCATGAGTAAGCACTTCCACAATGGCCGCCGACAGATCTGGCAGCCTCCCTCAGCGATGCCAAGCTGCATCTTCATCTCAAGGGGTGCATGAATTCAGACACACTATTTGCCCGGTGCTTTTGAAGTCGTCAATACAATTCGCCGCCATTCATGGGAGACGCCAACGAATTAGTTTCCGCCGCATAAAGTTTAGGAGGCCAAGGATTTCTCAGTATATATTTTTACAAACTTAAACAATTCTTCCAAAAAATACTGATACAAATTCAGGATGTCTTTTCTAAAGGTTGAAATTGGCACAAAAAAAAAAGTGGAAAATATTCAAAAGTTATCTGACCTGGAGGAAGGAGGCAGGGTCCAAGCATATTTCAGAGGGCATTGCAGAAATATTTCACAGCATGTTTTTTTTTTTCCGTATTTGAAATCACAGCAGACAAGATTCTCAAAACTCAAATGTCATGTCCCCCGCTGACTCTGGTTTGAGTGACACGTTCTTTCCATTCCCCATTTACGTCAACTCCAACTGTAGCTGACAAGCTTGTAGACGCCGCGGCGTCTCTTTGCTTCTTCAATCCTAAAATATGCCGCATCATGGCTTTCCCGCCTAAAATCCCAGCGAGTCATTCGTCTGCTTCACTGAAATCTGAACCCGGACGGGAAAGTGGATGAGTAACAGTGGTTTTATTCGCTTGAGCAGACACGGCAAATCCTCGCATGCACACTTGTAATGAGTCACGGGAAGAAGACTTCTCATATTAGTCAAGAAACAGACATTTCTATTATTACACCCACCTTCTCTAACTCTAAGAAATCTTGATAGATTAATGACACTGCCTGCTTTGGTGGAACATCTTTGTTTTGATAAGCAAACTCAGCGGACGCCCATTACGATTCATCCCACGGGCTGAAATCCAAACAAACGCTCGGCACGATGTTGTGTTTGAAAGGAAACAAACGTATGAGGCTTAACTGGGCTCAGCGATGATCCTCTATAGATATAAAAAAAGTTTCAACAAGCGTAGGCCGTGCTCTCGGATTGTGTTTACGCCGTAATGATTACAAAAATTGCAATCGTTACAGAGAATCAAAGCAATGTGTGAATCAAACGACTCAATTAAGTTACCGGTCTGCTTTTGCTGGTTAAATAATGATGCAATTCTACGGCTGGCTTGTTCAAATATTATTTTTACCTTACATTTCAGAAAAATTCCTGAAAGTGTATTAAAAAAGTTTCGAGTTCACCACGTTTTGTTTTGTACCTAAAGAGCATTGTTGGAATTCATTAAAGTTATTTAGATACAGAAGCACACATTCATCTGAGGATTCGGTCGGCAAATATAATTTTCTTCTTTTCTTGAAGCCGTTTCTGTATTTGTACTTGTCAACAGAACATGTTTTACCCAAATGAGCTTCGTTCGCCTTAATGTTCATTCTTTTACCGTTTAGTGCCCTCAAGGTAACTTTGTGACTTTGTTATTTTATCAACAACCTTCCGGAGTAGCTACCAGCTTTTTGTTTTCCAATTAAATACTGGGAAAAATGTGCACTTTGTCAAACTGCCCAAATTTGAATGGCTTCCTCCTTGAGTATTAAAACAAGCAGGCCTTGCCATATCTAAAGATAAAAAAAAAAATACGAGCGCCGAGGCTACTCTTTGACAGCTTGTATGCTAATAGTTCCATCATTTTCCCTGTGAGCACTCTCTGAGGCTCCCGTAACCACTCGCGCTTTCCCCAAATTGAATCCAAACTGTATTAAACATGAAAGATTGTGCTTGTACATTTGCTGTCATTCACTTGTGTTGATCCAAGGAGAATCCGCCCAGCGTCAGATTAGCCGAGTTTGAACGCGGCCTCGCGAGGGACCGGCTACGCGGCGCATAAATAAACATGATTATCGAAACACGGTTTACACAAGAAACACGTCGTCGTTCAATTGACAGTTTCCGGTGATTTTGCCCCGATTTTTGTCACCCTGAGATTACCAGACAAATGATTTAGCATCGCATCGCGTGGTTAGCAAACGAAATAGCTAAAAAGGAAATGATGTAACAAGTTCCATTACTTGATTATTTGTTCTGTGTTTAATTATCAGTGCTTTATAACGTCTTGACAAATTAGCATTTGTTTTAACAGCCAATTTTCCACGGCCATTAATAGTGATGGATTACACTGATTTTAATAGTTTCTCACTGGGGTAAAACTGCCCCAAGAGTCTAATAGGGCAGATTTTATTGGATTAACACTTGATTTAACCTGTAGAAAGAGGAATTTAATTGAATATTATCTCGTGGAGGAATGATCATCTGGACACAATATTTCATAAATAAATAAATACAAAAATAATTGAAAATCAATAAATAAAATAATAAATAAATATTTAATAAATTGCAAATATGTCTGTTTGGAATTTCTCTTTTTTCAAATTGCATAAAATCCAAAAACAAATTGCGTAAAATACATTTAAATTGTTGGACGGCTATTTTAAGGCTCGCACCAGAGATGGGTGACTCACTTTCAACTTTAATGAGGAAAAGCCCTCTAGAAAATGTTTGATTGAGATTTATTTGACTACACAACCAGCTCACCTTTGAGACTGAGGCATTCCCCTGCGGGAGCTCGAGATGATCTCAGAAATAGAATAGCGCTCGTGTCGGAACTTTGGCGACTCTCCTCCGATCTGTTATGGAACATCTTCATTGAAATGCTCGAAAGTCTCCGCGTGTGCAACGGCCCCGAGGCTCCGCTGCTCCCTTCCCATAATGAACTGTTAAACTGACAGTCATCAGTGAGTACTCGGGGGGTCTTTTTTTTTTTCTTTCCTTGCATTAATATGAGGAAGCGTTTTCATGTATTACAGCCTGTGGCAAGTCAATCAGAATAGTGGAAGAAAGGGAATTAAGGAATCGGTGGAGGGAGGGAAGCTCTACCCGGCTATACTACTCATTACGCACAGCCAGATTTCGAGGCAGTCGCTGACACGCCTGACTTCCTTCCACCCAGTGACAGTCTGAATGGTTGTGTCAGAACCAGCAAGGCCTTCTCTGCTGACCTATATTCAGAACCTAAATGCAAAGACTTATTTTTATGACGTTTTATTCTTTTATCTCAATTAACTTGGAATGATGTCGTCTGCGTTCACCCCCACAACGGCGCAAACACCCATTTCTTATGATAACTGTCACATATTGTCGTGTGATTTAAAGCAAAAATACATTTTTCTTCTAAATATGACACTTAAGAACAAGCCACCAAATGCACAGCCCGTCACAAAAATGGATGGATTTAGAGACACGAAGAAAATAGAGGCTTGCTGCAGGGTGGCGATCAGCATGCATGCGGCGTCTTGGCCCCAGAAGCTTGTCGCTAGGTTTAAGAACATGCCGGGCAGAGTGGTGGACGGACAAGTAAATCAATAAGACAACAGTCAGCAGTTCACTGCAATGACCAATGCTACCACCGCCTGACCTCCAGGATGAGAACTCTTGTTGGCATTAAGGCCAGATAATAATGATGCAACTTTGTGATGTCACAGAACCAGCGGGTCCAAATCCATCACTTGAAAATGGCTCTGGATCATCATCCAGCCTAGCTGCTTGCATGTTACATATTTATAGTTGATGCGGACAAATACTCTAATGAGTTTATCCGTTGGCTTTATCGGCAGGCTCGTATACGTCATTAGATCACAGAAGGAGGGAATGAATTTAGAGCCCGCCTAATAAATATCAGGTGGCCGCCGAATCGATATCAGCCAGCTACCGGAGCACAAGTACATTTCTCTCTCGCCTCGACTCACTGTCTCTATTACTTTCTCACATTATTTAATTCTCCCACTCGTCTCTGAGTCTCATTAAGACTGCCACTGCGCTGGATCTCTTCCTCTTTTGTGACCCCCCCCTTTTACCACCCCCGGCTTTGTGCGGCACCCCGGCTCGATTCAGCCCCCTTCAATAGCTTTCATAAACAAAGTGTCAGACGTATGGACGGGCGGAGGTGGCGTAGAAGTGGGTGAGCGGGAGACATCCAATTAAAAGCACAATGCATTATCATTTTTCAGACTCCCCCCCTCCCCCCACCACCACCACCACCTCACCCCAAACCCTCTCCAATCCCCTCCCCACCCCTCGCCGCCGCCTTCTAAAGCTCCGTTCGGATTACATAACATCTCCGTGTCAAAATATCCAGACTGTGGAGGGCAAGTTAAAGGGGGTCTTCACCAGCGATGCGGACCGCAAACTGGACTCTCCCTGGCAGCTTTTGCGCCGTCCCCCTCCAATCCTACTCCCCCTCCACCCGCCAGCCCACCCTCTCCCTGCCTTCCTCCCTCGCACATACACACTTACACTCAATCATGAATGCACAGGGATTGCAGCAGCGGCAGCAGCAGCACCAGCAGCAGCAGCAGCGGCGCTGCCGCGAGATGGAGATCTCCGCTGTGAGTGCCTGTAACCGGTGAGTGTCGGCGCAAGAGTGTCACTTGCAAGATATGTGACGGAGAACGTCAAAGAGATCTCACAAATGTTATTCCTCGCCTGCTTTACGAGCTCTCGTAAGTGAACATTTGTGCCGGATGTGCCACAACTATTCCAGCTGTCACTGCACCGGCTGCCTCTCAGGCTGGACACAAGCGCGGCACCCGATGAAGGCACGGATGGACACTTGGTACACGGGGGAGAGGCGCTCGCTTGTCCTTTGCACCTCTGATCTGTGTCTCAAGGTAAGAGTTGTAAATCCCCCTCCACTTGCACATATGTCCGTCAGAGCGGGTGCCTCGGGAGAAGTTATGCGGTTGTCATAACTAAGCATGAATTATCTTCAAATACTGCCTATTGAGTCTTGCATGTGAATTTTGCCCGCATGCATAAGATGCATTTCGGGGAGGGGGGGGGGGGGGGGGGTAGCATCCGGAATCAGTGCAAACGTCCTTTCCCTTCACACGCATGCAACATTGAATTGATGCCTGTGCGAGGGCAGAAAACATGGACGAGGGTTCATTAGCAGTGTCTAATAACTGACTATTGGAATGCCTGCCCTTCATGAGGGAGAGACATCAGCTTTTTACGAGCTTCGTGACACGTTTATACGGAATGAGTGATGCCATCCTCAAGGCGGACATAAGCGTGCCGCTTTCAGGAATATTAGGACTGATCAGGCGTAATCCGGGAAGCTCAAAGCTACTGCAAAGCCGCACTTTTTTTTTTTTTTACTCCTCACCCGTCTCTGCTCTCACCGCGTCATAGCTTACCTGGAATGATGGGAATCACCGAGGGCGAAGCTTCAAGGTGCCAAACGTTCTTGCCGAGCTCAGCAGTTTCTTTTTCACTTGTTACATAAATCCAGATACGCATCGCACTCCATCATCAGGTTGCGTGCTCGTTGCCCAACCCCTTCGTAGTCGACGGATTCATCAGGGTGATGCACTGTGTGGGTGTGAAAGACATTTCAAACATTAAAAGACATCCACAAAATTGAGTTTAATCCCCAAATGTTTCTCTCCAACTCACCCCGCCTGACTTTAATCTCAGAAAGGATCCTGTCGGTTCCAAAAACTGGCTGTAGCCAAAGGCTTTTGATAAATCGTCTGTAACAAACTTTTCACATTCGAACAATATCAGTTGTGTGACGCCGTTCGACTTTTCAAAGCTACATTTTCCAATGAAATCTTATTTGGAATAATTCACGACACATGTCAACGTTATAAAACCTCGATTTATTGTCAAAGCAATGTTCGAACATTTTAACATGATTAAGTGTCATTCAAGCGTAAGCATTTTCAAATGAATGCATTGGAAACAATAAAACACTCTTTAAACACGCACTTAATGTTAACGACAAATGATGAGGTGTAATAAATCCCGATAAACATATTTTTAACTCACAAATATAAATCAGTAACATAAAACACTCTATCTTTTGATCACAAGGCATGTGGCAGCTAGCCAGTCAACAGCTCGCGCGAGAAGCTAACGTAGGAGTCAACATCTTCACCCATTCCTTCTCCTCAAATAAATATCAAAGTCCTTTGTTCACAAAGAGCTGATCAATACCACCGATCAATAGGTGAAAGTTCTATCAAGGCCTAGCAAAATAAAAATGGTGATTATCTGTGACTGGCACTTTCTTTTGCTGCCTCCAGTGCACACAAATTTTTTTAAAGTGTAGGAAATTCCACACGTGACAATTAAAAAAAAAATCATTGCTCGCTTTTTATGCTCTTACAGTGCGTGACGATTTTGGAGGCTAGCTCGATGAGCTAGCTAGGTTAGCTCATCACTGGTGATTCTCACCAATTTGTGATATCAATGAGATGACCATCATTATTTCATCATCCATACTTTTCTGCTCTGGCTCAGTAAAGCATTAGAAATTCTGCTCAACACATTTCCCTACAAAAAAAGATTATATAGACAATCTTATAAATCTTCCTCGTGTAAGCCCAAATCTGTCTGTGTAACCACACAAGGCGTTCGCAACCTTCCGGAATGTCGGCACTTGTCCTTTACGGAGCACTTGTGAAAACGTCGTTGGTGCAATGTCACACTGAAATGTATGCGAGAAAAGCCTCTGCATGCACAATGACTACACTGCGTGTAGCGCACAATGCACAAGTTGACTAAATGCTGGTGGGAGGGGCGGGGGGTGGGGGGGTCATTGTTGAGCGCCACCTGCGAGATAATAAATACAGTCCAGCACACCTATGGCGCATCCCGTGATGATGCAGTCTCGGGTGAGATGTTGTAATAGCATTACTTAAGCTATAATGAGATGAGGCTCGACCAAGGGGGGGTTTATCCTATGTAAATATCCATATCGGCCGACGAGAACGTAAGGCGATACGAGCTAAGCCGCCTGACTGACTTAAATGGTGACTCAGCAAGTTTTGCAAGTCCCATTGCATAGAAAATAGGAACATACCCCATTGGCATTCCTTTTAGAGAGTTGATACAACATGGCGGTCATAATAAATCAATCACTGCACCATAGCCCAAGGTGTTTTTATTTTTAACCCTGCTACGTTTTAGCACGAAGGAGCGAGGGCCGATCGGAAGCGACAACGCTCTCTGCCAGCGCGCATAAGGAGATTTCAGAGGATTACTTTTGCAATTTTAGAGTCGATGCATTATTCATAATCCCTCGGATAGCCGGGGCCAAATCAGGGAAGGACCTCGGGTCATTAGGAGAGATAGAACTAGCCCAGGGAGAAGGAGGAGCAAGATGTGGAAGAGGAGGGGAAGGGAGATCCTTGCCCAAGCGTGCAGGATAAATCCATCACTTAAGCAAGTTAGGAAGTTTTTTTTTTTTTTTTGGTGTGATTACCGCTTGGCTGCTTTGCATGATTTTATGGCTACATGAGAGCATTTTCAGCGCTGGCAGCGAACATTGTGCAAACGTGATTACTTCTTAAGTAGTGTGAGATTGGCTTTTTTTTTATTTTTCGGTAATAAAAGAATAGAATCAAGCTCATGCAGTCAGTTCAACAATCCAATAGGTCCATAATTGCTTCTAACACACTATTGTGAAATCAAAGCGCATGACAGGAAATGCTTTTGAACAAATCCAAATCCAGCAGCTCCTGTTCTCAAAACGACGTTGTGTAAATTGACGACACGAGCAAATTTATTGTTTGTGCATAATGAGGATGTAGCAAGTAGCGCTGCGGTATTCTCCTCATCCCGCATGGAATCCATTGCGGTAACTTGCAAGATGAAGCACGCTTGTCTCCAAATATATTCCACCTTCTCCGCCGTTTGAATTCAGGTTAGGTCGCAGCAGACGGTCCGCAAGGTGAAAGACGTGGCGCCGGTCCCGAGGACTCGCATTTAAGATGAAAATGCTCTTATTTTGACAACGGGGCACAAATACACTTCGGATAACCTCGGACAAACATCAACAGCAGAATTTTTAGCTGTTCAATCTGCATATGCACAGCAGGGACATAAATGTCTTTGTTCGACATTTTTTTTATTTGAAGCCGTTAGCCTTCTGTTAGTGTGTAAAAGATAATCGGATCTTCTTCTTTACACTGGCTGCCAGTCAGCTGTAGGATAGATTTTGAAATTCTGTTACTGGTCCATAAATCGCTTAATTGTTTTTCACACTGATTATATTAAAAAAAAAAATGCTCATGGATTATAAACCCAGTTGGGCTCTGAGCTCATTTTGTGGAGTTCCAAGCAAACATGGTGACGCAGCATTTAGCTGTTATGCTGCCACCTGAATGGTGAAGTCATCCCTGAATGTACATTTTGAAATCCAGGTTGTTAAGCCTGTTAGCTTGCAAGCTAGCTAACCAGTCATCCCCGAATGTACATTATGAAATCCAGTTTGTTAGCTTGTTACGCCTGTTAGCTTGCAAGCTAGCTAACCAGTGCCTCCCGTCACGCCATGGTTGTCAACACACAAAAATTAAGGCAAAAACGTAAACAGCCATTTGTTGTCGCGGCAAACCAACAAAAGCCCCGTTTGTTGTCCGATAAATGTTTTAACGGTCGAGTATAAACGTCGCCACCAAACCAAACTCATTAACAAATTTGCCTCGTCGGCCAATGATTCAACTTGATTATTCTCAAAGTAGCTTCTGGCAAATTACTCGGCAATAAATTCTTCCGACCACTTTGTTCAGCTCGTGGTGTCTTTTCACCGAGCTGCTTTTGACAACACCTTCATTTCATTCATCAATTCATAGTCTTAACTCGGCATGTGCGACGACCGCAAACAAACAACGCAAAGGTCAATTTGATCAAAACATTTTCAGGTTCATTACATGTAAACACCAAAACACAAGTAGATTATTTTGAAAGGGGAACGACGACAAAAACTCCAAACATGTTTGTATAACGAAAATAAATCGACATACAAACAGATTCCGATTCTATTTGCAGATAGCGCTTTCTTGTTTACTTTCGAGTCAGGCGTGAAATTATTTACTCGAACTGCATTAAAAAGGATCAGGGTGTGCTCCGTAGCCTTTTCAAGTTTAAGGTCAGACCAGACAGATTTGTGATAGTCGAGTGTGCGCTTTATATTCGCCGCGGCGGTCGATCATTTTTACTCAATACTGCTGAGACTGCATGATTGCATGATGACAGCAATGTCGCCCTGGGGAACTCCGCAACCGACAGGTGGACACTGGTGGAGGACCTGAAATGTTTGCTATAAAAATAATTTGCTCATACACACATTCCCTGTAGCTATCATCTAATCCTGAGTGCATGCGAGTGAAGAAAAAAAAAAAACATTGTGTGACCAGCATTAGCAAAATATGCAGCAATGCATAAAATGGTGGATAATACAGAGAACGTATGGCGGAGAGCATCCGCCGATATGAAATAAATAACATGAACTCAAACTGTCACAAAAACGCATTAGTCGGAGCGTTTCCCTAACACACTCGGCCGTCCGATATACTGCGTGGACAAATGTTAATGTGCGCATAAGAAGACTCCACCCGATACTAACCGACCCCTAAATGCTCACAAAACAGAAATATGAGGGCTTGTGTTTTATCAGTATATGTGGGGGGAGAAAAAACATCCCATGTAGGTCTAGTGGAGAGCAATAAAAGTATTTTGCAGCAAAGCACACAGGGACCACGTGAACGTTAACAATCGTCAATGGCGGATTTCACGCTCACAGTTTAGCGGGGGGATTCTGGTAAGAAAAAACACGGAGTCGGCACAAAACACCTATTCCATTTGTAAAATTGTTCAGCGGCTGATAAAAAAAAAAAATTGAATAGTCATAGATTGCGCTGTGTAATATTCACTCTGCCTTGTTGATAGCGGTAATGCACCGGTGACATGCGCGGAGGTTTATGGCTGCTGAGGTAACGACAGAGTCCGATTTATCAATTATTTGCCATTAAATTAGCAGATTGACATTAGAAACTGGTATTTTATAACCTGATTGCTGAAGTAGATTTTGAATCTCTGGTATCGGTCTTTGTTGACGAATTAGATCTAAAGATTGATCGTCGAGTCAACGATAGATGGAGAATATTTCTTATAGTTGAACATTTTGATTAGCAAAATTGATACTATTTAGCTTTGCTAGGAGAGCGCAAAAAAATTTGGATAGGTGAGTTTTTTTTGTGAAGAGTTGAGGATTGGCTCCACAGAGAAAACACGTTGAATAGCTGGCTCAAAATCTTTAGTGAACCAGAGAGCGAGGTCTTTTTATTCAAGGACCCGC
Organism: Syngnathus acus; assembly: GCF_901709675.1. NCBI lineage: Eukaryota > Metazoa > Chordata > Actinopteri > Syngnathiformes > Syngnathidae > Syngnathus > Syngnathus acus. Next base: position 4,440,014 of record NC_051100.1, read on the forward strand.
AACATACGTTGAACATACAAACGACCTCGGATCTCCCAAGTGACACGTTTCTTTAAGCCATCCATTATGCTAATTCACATTCAGAGAGGTTCTCTAAAAAATCAACTCATTCACTACCATTGACGGCTATAGGCGTCACTGATTCATTTGAACCGAGCTGAGCTTTTATTGCAGCACAGCCTCCATTTTGGAAATATCTAGCTCATTTTGTTTCTTTTTGACATTTATCACTAATTGCTATAAAATCCTTTTGCATGCACTTACATTCCCTGTGCTTCCACCTGCCCGATTTTTTTTCCCCCCCATTATTTCCGGCTGTGTGTTATTCCGCCTGCCCGCTGTTATTTTCATGCTGCTTCCGTGGTACCAAATCAAAATATTTTACCGCGCCATAATCCTGAAATATACTCACATTTGACGTCTTCCCGCTCGTAGGAAATATGGTGAGCAAAGAGGACAGCAAATGCATGCTTGCGTCAGACTCCGATGACTCCGATTCCGACGCGGGCCTCGACGCTCAGCAGGTGAAGAAGAAAAACAAGGCCCTGCAGGTTCGATTTAAGGATATCTGCGAAGCGCAGAATGACTTTCGTGGTAAACACACCAGATCCATTTCCTGTAAAGTGACACACCGACAATACATGACCATGCCGGCCAGACGATCCATCCCCAACGTGACCAGGAGCACCGGCGTGCAGACATCGCCGGACTTAACCAAACGCTACAAAACGTTTCCCTTCGAGAGGAAAAAGGGACATACGTTTAAACACGCCGCTTTAGTGGAAGATTACCGGGGACAAAACAACGGCTTTCTGAGCGATATAAAAGCCGTGGGAGAGGACGGGCAACCCATCGGGGTGTCTTCAAAGTGCCAGGAGAAGATCGTGGGTCAGACCAAAGCTTTGCTCCATCACACCGACGACAGCAGCGAGACGGAGGATTTGATTTGCGACGCCAACTGTGTGGACGGACCCTCGTGTACAGACTCGCATTTCTCGCAAGAGTCCCGCCTGAGCAACCCCAAAAGTGAACCGGATCATCAGGATTGCGGGGCGAGGACCAAACACAAAGGATTACCCCGAGAAGAAACGGACGGCAAGCGTCAGCTGGCTACCTCTGAGTTTGTAATGGGCCGGGGCCCGGTGGCTTGGAATTCTTTGACCCAAGTGGAGTCTTTAGGAAGCCCCTCAAAGGCTTGCAAAAGAAAGAAGGGGCCGCAGTTAAGCGAGCAGCAGTCGCAGACGCTGCCTCACAGCGCCAAATGTTCGGCGCAGTCGCAAGGACCGTGTCGGGCGAGGCACGCGTCGGCGTCTTCCAAGCTGCAGCGGACGCCGGGGACGGGCGAGGGCTTCCCACCGGGAAATACCGGAGGCGTGGGCGGCGGCCGGCTGATCATCCCCTTATCTGACGACAAGGATATCAAAGCACAGCTGCAGGCCATGGAGACTCTCATCAACTCCAGCCAGGAGACCATCAAGGTCCTGCTTGGCGTTATTCAAGAGTTGGAGAAAGGTGAAGCACAGCGGGAGGGGTGAGTGGCGTCACTTGGCGTATTTTTCAGACTATCGTGTCACTTTAACAAAGTTCCTTGGCATCCAGCTGCTGGAAAATGGCGGTAAAGCACTACTTTTATATTCGACAGGGTCAAAACGACCTGGGGATATGTTTCAATTCCCCCCCATCCAGGAATGTGTGAATTTGCCATTATCAAATGAGAATTGGTCCTGCCACACCACGTTTACTCATCTCAGCTGTGCTCCGACTTTGACTGCCAATCCGTAGCCGTGCCGTTCATACAAAACACCAGCAAAACAGGCGAAGGAATTGCTCGAGCAGGCGCTGGGCAAACACCTACAGTGTGTTTTGGTTATGATTATGGACCCCCGCCGAGTCCCACCCTGTTCCATTTCCTTCAGCGACAGGATTGATATTGGCAATTTATGCCAGGCACTGAACAAATATCCAACTTTTAGTTTGAAAGGAGTAACAAGGATTTTTTTCCAACATTGCATTAGCGAGGTGAAAAATACTGACTAAACTGACAGGCCAGATTTTCTTTTTTCCCGGTTAAAAACATGTTGCGAGGTAATTGGATGATGTCTCGCATCCATTAGCGGCCATTCATGTCACCGAATAAAAGCAGAATCAAGTATGCAACAAGCAGCCGGTGAGTGCAAACATCAAGAAAAACCTTCAGCAATACTTTTGAGTGCGCATCCCTGTGAGTACTTTATTATCTTTGATATATAAAATGTACAGGCGGTCTTTTTTTTTTTTTTTTGGAAAGTGATCGACGGGTTTTATTCCTTTTTTCCATTAACGCCCTCCCGTTATCAGCCAAGGTGTTTCCGCAGGAGCGAAGTTTATAAATATTTCATCATATTCGGTGTCCAAGCAAGTCCGTGTTCTTTTGTTTTTAATGGCTCCAATTAGTGCAGCCTCGGACCACCGTGCTGGCATCTCCACACACTTGAGCTGTTCCGCTGCCGCACTCCAACTTTACCTTAAAAAAAAACACACACACACGCGATATTCTTATTCCTTCTATCCTTGAGACGTCGTGAAAGGTTCGAATCAGTCCCCGGCTAGCATGCATTTGAAACTCCGCACGTGAGAACGTAACCTTTGACCCGCCAGCGAATTTAGACTGCGCCTGTCTTAAGATGTTTGAGAATATTTGTCAATTTTCGCACATGTCCTGAGTGTTGTTAGTCACCTAAATGTTGACCAGAGGCTGAGATGTACCGAAGTCAAATTCCTTGTTTGGCACGCTCAAACATGGCCAATAAAGAATCTTGAATCTTGAATTAGAGGCAAGACTTGAAAGCGTTATCCTGCCTGAAGAGAGCAGAACTAATGATTCTCTTTTCCCCAAATGTTATATTATGAAAGCAAGTTTGACGAATCTTCAAGCGATGCAATCTTAGGAATTGTAACAAAAAGCTTTGCCGCATTAATTCCGGCGGCCGGGGAACTGGATATATATTTTGGCGGGACTTCAAAGCATTTATGGCAGTTGTGTTGGAGAAATGTATAAAAGGTTTATTTATTTGTTTTCAAAAAGCGCTTTTTCAGAAAAGGTTTTTTGAAAACAAAAGGCTAGCTTTCCATCTTATAAGTGGAAAATCGTCCAAAAACATCAAAACTAGAGCATTGTTCTTTGCCAACAAGATTGCAGCTAAGCACTACTTACATCTAAATGAAGTGCCTCAACATACTTCAACATCGACACCAAAATACTACAACACGACAGCAAAGCACTACTTTTGTCCAAACAAAAATGCTTACATTTAATCAATTAGAGCCTAACCTCTGTAATTAATATCTGCATGGCAACACAATGAACCTGACATCTGATTGGACCTTCAAAAAAAACAAATAACCCACAAATGACACGAGTGTTTGGCCTAGCAGAAAAGGCCAGGAAGGCCCTGACTGCACACCACGGCATCATTATAATCAAATCCAAAATATGCATTAGCGCTTAGCGCCATCCTTTCGGCACATTACCTCCGCAGGTTAGCCGCGCAATGCTCATTGTAGTGCGCGGCGGCGTGCGCGGACAGTGAAGCGGACGAGAGGGCAAGACTTCTCCCAGGACAGCTGACGTGAGCAAACAACACAACGTTGGAAATGCGCCAGCAGTCCGTTTAGAGAATGACTTCCAGAGGAGAAGCTTCTCTCCCCTTTTCTCTCGCTCTGTCTCACCAGTCGGATTTAATAGACGCCTCGCGCCATGCCGCCGTGTGTACGCTCACCCCTGCAGTAGAAATGTGATATTTGCATGCGGTAATTATAAAGTTAGGTTCACGAGCTTTGATCATCTGAGCGAATCTTCAATTACCACACGGTAGATAACGAAGTAGCTTGTGTGCGTACTTCAAGTGTTGTTCTCCCTCGGTGAGTTACCGTCACCTTTTTCGCTGAACCCCGTGACCTTGAGCGGCAGCTGCACTCACCCCCCTCCCCCTCCTCCGTCGAGGTCACCTCTCGTCGAGGTTCATCTGTCAGGGCCGGGGGACTACCGTGACAGCGGGCAATTACACGTACGCGTGAGACACGACCCCCCCCCCTCCCCTGTGACTTTTGGGTGTGGGAGGGGGCGAGGGGACGAAACATTCCCTCATGTTTTAGGTGGCTTAATGCAGCCCAGTACAACTGCCAGGAGAATTGTAACGTTGGCTGTTCTTGCGGCGCTCACACGCGACTCTAAATGGACCCTGGGGTGATCTTGGCCTACAGAGGAGCCGGAATTTATCACGCTGATTGTCTCGCATCTGCGGCAAATTGCGTTGAATAACGGCAAACTTAAAAAAAAGTGGTGCACAGCAATGTGCCGAATGGAAACGTCTACCAGGGGGATGGAAAGGCCAAACATTATCAAACTATGGCACCGAGTACGACAGTTAATTTGATTATGTAAAATCTGCAAGTTGATTAAGGAAATCTGAGCAGACTGCGGGATCCCCCCCCCCCCCCTCCTCGGGGAATAAACAACTCGGATTATCTGAACAAATTTGGCCGGCAGCCGATAGCCTTCAGCTATTAACGTTCTTTTATTTTGTTTTTGTTTTTAGGCTCACCTACCGAACAGGACAAGACACGGCGAACTGTGACACTTGTCGAAACAGCGCATGCATCATTTACAGGTGGGTAGCGACACTGCAGATGCGCGTCATTAATTCTGCATTTAGTTTTGTTTTTGCACGCTGATGATTCCGTTCAGTATGCCAGCGTTGCTCGCAGCAAATGTTACAGCAGAGACACAAAAAGGCTTCGAGGACAATCAATATTTAACTGAAATAGAAACAAGAGACTGGGGATTGTAACTGCAATTTTCGGTTATCGACAGTAATGTCATCGTACCGTGATGTCGGAATTAGAAGGAAAATGACTTTAAGGTTCCATTCCATTGTTGTATTGTGCAACGTTTCCCAACCTTTACCGAGCCTGCGAAATCTCACGCCGCGCATCCAAACAAAAATATTTGCATAGCCATGATAACCGACATTTTGAAGAATCTGACCTGAGCTTAGCATTATACAGGCTAAACAAATGGGGGCCAAGGATTGACCCTTGAGGGACCCCTCATGTCATGGTCAATCGATGGTAGATAAATAATAACTTTTCATTCCTAGATACTCACCAGACTTTTTTTTTCATTTACATTCTGATTAGAAAGTGTTTATTATAAACGATACAAATAATGTTTAAATGGCAAATTTTCACTGAATCTCTTGCACCTGCACACAAAATCAGTTGCAGTGCTGCTATGTTGTGTGTGTGTACGTCAGAGTTTTTTTTTTTGCAAAATGTTTTCAAGCAAAATCAGCAAAATCTGTGGGAAGGGAGGTCCCGAGCATGTTTTTGTTTGTTGTTTTCATGTAAAATGCAAACATTTTTCGCTATTTGGGCCTTGTTCTACATGAGTGGACACATAGCGTACATTTGAATCGATATTTTAATTGAGAACAAGGATACAGGAATTAAGAGTGATTTTTTGTTTCCTGCTTTCTCTCTCCTAGTCGAAAAATGCAGCGTTTCTCACTGACCTAGATTGGGGTTTATTTGGAACACAAAAGAGAAAAAAAGATCACAGCTCAAATACAGAGATGAATATTTAGTATTTCACATCACATTCGGGAGGATGACAAAATCATCGGCTTCATAATGCGAGAAAGCCTTTGCCATACACTGTCGACTCGTGGATTTAATTAACACGGACAGCCAGGCATGAATGCATTTATTGTTGGGGTTATACTATGACATTTTCCAAATGTAATGAGAGGTGACCTGATCATTTGCAAAGGTTATCAAAATATTCAAAACCACCGTCAGTATGACCGATTCAGATAAGCGAAGAAACGGCTCTTTTAAATGTACTGGAAAGTACCGCTAGACTTCACCGACAATGACGAGCAAAAATAAACTAACTGATTGTAAAAAGTGATGGAGATAATGTCATGCAGTAATTTTATGATAATTTATTATTTTTATATTATAAATTAAATATTGTAAATATAGTAAATATTTAATAATAATAATAACAAATAATAAGGAATAAAAATAGAATATTCAAATATAATAATAATAATCATTATTATTAATATTATATTTATATTATCTATTATGATTTCATGAGTTGTTGAATTAAATACTGTGCATGCAACACTGCATTTGTTAAGTCGAATTCACTTATATTTAACTTTTAACTGCGACGGTGGCTTGTGTGAATCCATTTGACTCAGCGATACTGTTCCATAAAAGTCCATATGAGCCTTTTGGGTGTTGGACTGCGCCGCTGTCACATGCTTTTACTGTGAGCGCCGGGTAAGAGTTCTAATGAGGAGATTCGAAGAGTGCAAACTCCGAAGCGACTTAATTGACCAAGCGAACAAATGGCGCCGACTGCCACTAAACCGCAAGATGCCTGGCGGTGATAAAAGCACAATGAAGATGCGCTGAATTAGCCAAATGCTAATCAAGTGGGAGATCATCTTTTCATATGCGGCGTGCTGTATCATTAAAAGTTGTCTATTTCAGCTGCTCCTACCGTGTTTTTTTATTTTTTTAAGACTCATTGAACAGAGCTAGCAAGTCGAGCCATCTGCCCGCCACACTCTCCATCCTTGCCAAAACATGATGAGACACTTTGCAACCTCCAAACACTTTAGCGCTCTTCAGCACAAACCTTTCAAGGCCGACTGAGCCCCGTTAGAAGCAAAGGGTCGCTCTTTATCTCTTCCCTTGATTCAACAAATATCCCGGATGCTAAAAAAGCCCAGTCCAAATCGTTCTGACTTTGACTAGGAATGCGGTGTGAGAGCAGCTTGCACGTGAGATGTCAGAAAGGCAGAAGAGAGGTGTGAAGTTTGACAACCCCGCACTTACTTCTCCCACCTTGTTATGTTGAAAGCAAGTTGCCACGTATGAAATTGTCAGATGACAGAATGACACTGATAGTGTTGTGGTTGCTACACGGGGCCTGATCGACTCCTGTTCCTAAAGCGTGAAGGTGAATTGTCGTCCCTCTATTTTCTCTGTCTGGCGCCGGAGTACAAGAAGCTCCTGTTCGAATACCTCAGACTATAAACTGAAAGTCTTAAGCAAGTTTTAAAGATTCACTGGAGTCACGTGGTAATCTCGTCAGTCTTTTTCTACTCTTGGCCCTTACGACTATATAAAAGGTGTTTATTTCTATTACGGGTCTTTGCGACACAAGCAACAGATTAGCTCGAAAGAGCACGAACATGGACTGTCCAGAACGTGGAGCGGAAAGATCAGTCTGTTCATTCTGTTGGTTTTCTCCATTTTGAAGTCTCTGGAAAATGACTGGATTAAATGCTACATTGGTTCCGTTTTAAAGGCAACCTCACATTACACAGGATCTCCTTGTAGAACAAACTCACGAGTTAATCCGCTGACCGGGCGGCGGCCGGTGAAGAGAACACGGCGTGACTGACGTACATTTAAAATAGCAAACAGCGGTCAGGGGAAAAAAATTGAAATCAATTATTACTCAAAGCCGGACAAGCAAGAACGACATGTTGCAGCCGTAGCGCAGATTGGAATCCCCTGGAGATGTATCCCTTTAATTTCAGAGCACTACAACTCCTCGAGTGTATGTCCGATAAAATCGGGAATGCGGCAGCTGCTGAGCTAAGGTGCTCAATCAGAGTCACTGGGTCTTATCCAGACCTCAGCTCTCGCCTGGCTGACAGCCGCCCCCGCGCCCCATCACCTCCACCACCCCAATGTCGCCGACGATCATAAATCACCGCAACAAATGGGGGTGCGTATTTGGAAAAACAAAACCAAGGGAGAAAGGCTCAACATGTGGATGATGAATAAGGGAAATAAGCCCGTGCTGTAATTTTGACATGGAAGCGAGAGAGAAATGAAAGAAAAGGTCATTGCGGACACATTTTTCACTTTCCTTGCCTGATATTGAGACACTTTGGTTATTTGCCCGCTGCCTCTATTAATACAACGAAGGAAAGGAGTATTGAATTTCTGCTGCTTGGCAATTTCATAGAAAATTTGAGTTATTGACACTTTGAACACCCAATTTTCTTAATACTGACTTTGCTCGATGGATATTAGAATGCTGATTAACAGCTGATTCAGTTTGATTGGACAAGAATAATTCCAGAGTACATTATTTTTCAGAACGTAAGGTGCACCGGATTTATAAGATGCCCGTCTGGATGGAACTTTAACTTGACTTGATTTATATAACCAATTTGTTGTGTGAAAGTGAAACAGTTAAAACTATTTGGCTTTAGCTAGTTAGCTTGTTGCGCTCATGGCTATAAATCAAGTGACTAAACACACACGACAGTTTTTTTTCTTTCTGGCAGTACTTGGAATTTGGGAATTATGTTGTCTCTAGTTTATAGAATAAAACAGAGATAATGTTTTTTTTTCCATCTTAAACTTAAACTACAGCACATTTTACGACAGCGTTGTAACTTTTTGAGCGACCGACCACAACATGCTTGATAACATCCTCACAGGCATTTTCTGCTATTGTGCTGTTAAATTGAAATTAAATGTACACTGTGTCGGCTTTTCAATTGGGAACAGACAAGAAGTTTGAAAAACAGTCAAATGAAATGAAATGCAGTGGCGGCGGCGGCGGCGTGCGTTGAGGGTGAGGCGCTCATTAGCTGCGGTGTCCCGCGCCGAGAGCCTGTTCTGGTGAACAATTGTTAAGATTTGTGCATCCTGTTTTGTCCTCATTAATGAGATTGGCTTTTTCCCGTGTGTTTGTGAAGCACAGAGCATGTAATAGACGCCGTCGGCTTGCGATTTACATGACAAAGGCAGCCTTTCTCCACAGCATTTACATAACCTGTGGGGAATTTTCCTTCTGCTTTTTTTTTTTAAATTCACTTTAAACTTCTCATGAGAGCAAATAACATCCAGTCTGGTGATTTTATCCACTGCATCCTACGACATGAAACTGAACCTGAACCACTCACGTTGTCAAGTGAAGGACTTTCAAGTGACCAAAGGGGAAATCAGCGGTGGAGAGATGACTTTACGATGAATGTCACCGAAGGAGGAAAAAAGACATCTTTTGATTAAAAACAAAACAGTGTTTAGCGCAATACAAACAATGCGCCGCCTAGCTAAACAAATGATTAATTTCCCTTTTGGAGTGTCCTAGAAAAGCTCATGTGTGTGTATGAAGGGGCTTTTACTGTACTTAACTTTGTGTTGATGTTTGCTCACCCTCCTGCGTTCCCAAACCAGCAGCAGTCAACGATGATCTCTACCCGGGCATTTGTCAACGGTATCCTGTAACTGCCGTGATCAGCCAAGTAATTAATCGCTTAATAATTACCGGGGCTATTTAGTGGTGCTCCATACTGATGTAGCGCCCCGTCACACTGTGATAGTAAAAGACGTTGGATATAAAGAGAGTGATGCCTCAGTTGTTGTTTTGGAACCTCTGCCGTTAATTAGGGAGGAACGATATAATCAGTTAAATGAAAAAAATAAATAATCGGATTGTCCTGGTCGGGGTCGCAGGCTACATCCAAAACACAGCGTGGATCAAAGTGTTGCCTAATATCAAATTATAGCTTTGGAACTATCTATGTTGATGTGAGTTGAGGTGCTTCATGGAGTGCTTTGGCGCCATATCGTGGTATCTCCAGTCATTTTTGTTGTTAATGTATTCACAGCCCTGTTTTAGCGCTTGTAGCTAGCTAACACGCTAAGCTAAATGGAACAACCTCCTTTGACGATCGTTGGGTTTATCGTAAACTCGAGCCGTAGGAAGTTTCAAAGTACTTCCGAGCGATCCATGATGATTCTATTAGTCTTCCGTTCTTAACTGACACTTATCGCCGAGCTGAGGACAGTCTTCGGGATTCATTTTGCCGATGTGATTGTTGCGTATCTGTCAGCAGGCTAATTGTGCTGCCCATCAAGCCCGGGGTAAAGCCCCAGCGTCCATGTGCCTGCCAACAAGGTCGACCTTGACGCATCAGATGTCGTCTCTTTTGGCCGCGTCTACTTTAATCCAGTTAGCCTTTTTAATATCGTGCGAAGCGTTGTAAACAAATGGCCGCTCAAACCCCTAAAACAGCGTGGTCTCCTTTTTTTTCTTGCCAGGTAAGGCTGTCATGTTAGGGGGCAAATTGCCCGGGATTCATATTTATTTATTTCACATTCCTGGGAATATAGTGCAAAGCCCTGGAATGAATACATTAACACACCCCAGCAAATCAATAGCAATACGGAAAACGTGGGCTAATGATGGATTTATTCCGCGCTGGAAACGGGGTAGTTAATCACGGCCTGCTTGGCCTCCGCCTGCTTGCCTTTGCTTGGAATTAAGATGCACACTTCTTCCAGCCCAAGCACATTTAATTGCCCAGAGAGTTCACAAAAGGACACTCAATGACCAGACAGGATCACATGAGGAAAGCTAACTTAGCTTACCCATGCTGACTTTTGAAATCTGCCTAGCAACAACTGAGTCGCTTCAACGTTAAGTTCAAATTTCCTTCTTGTCATTTGTTCCTCGATTTTGTTGCAGTGTGGAATTGGACTTCAAGCTGCAGGAGGACAAGCTGCAGCCGCTGATGAAGAGACTTTGCCCCCAGGGCAGCCAACAATGTCCCGCCCTGCCTTACTCCAACGAAGTCTTCACATCCACTCCCAAACGCAAATCCAAGTCGGACTCTAAGAAGCACGCCCGCTGGAAACTGTGGTTCCTTTGAGTGGAACATGAATGCTTTGGGAAGAGCCTTTTATTGGGCGCACTAATACCCCATGCTCGGCTCAAAATGGATGAAAGAATATTCCGGGGGAGGAATCAAGCCAAGAGGATGGATAACAGGACGTTAGAGAGCCGTTGTTTTTTTTGGGGGGGTTCTGAGCTGAGACTGCACGTCAAGTCAGCGGAGAGAAAACAAAACAAACAACAAAACAAATAAATATATATTTCAAACTCTGCCAAACCTTTTTCTGGCATGTTAGCTGGAGAGGACGGATGAACACCTGCAAATCTAGGTGAGCCTTGGAAGACATTTTTTGCACAAAAGTACAGCTAGAAATTTGTTTCAATTGGCCTTTATGAGTTTGTATCAATAGTTTTTTATATATTACGTTTTGGGGAATATGGATTACGCAGCGATATCTAACAATTTTTATCCATCTCAGAGGGCGGCCATTTTGTCACTTGCTGTCGACTGAAAATGACATCATAGATGCTCAGGTTCGAATCACGATCTTTAAAAAATGTAGACAACACGAATGAATTAAGGGATCTGTGGTTCTGCATCCTCGGACAGCGTTCCAGATGGGCCACTCCAGGTCTGGTCAGGCCACAAAAAAAGAAAATTGCAATCAAATTCATCAACTTGCATGTTCGCGTGTACGACAGAAAGATTAATTTATTTCAGATGTTCAATTCAAAAACCCAAAACAGTTTTACAGATAGATAAAAACAAACAGGGAGGCTAATTTCTATTTCTCATGTACTCTTTTTCAGCATACTGCTTGGCAACAAGAGGCGCCGCCACGTGAAGGGCCTTTTATTGGTGAAGGTGTCAAATGGACAAAGCACAACAATTGACTATTTACGCAAAACACATGACAAAGACTTGAAGTCTGGCGCTGTACTTCCCGCCCGCCTCTTTTTCCATCCTCAGTAACTTGTTTTAATTCAGCGCTGTGTGCAAACAAACAACAGAGCGGCGTCGCCTTAGCCATCATGTTTTTTTGTCCTCCCTTAATGGATGTTAGGCAGAGTTCAGAATGTATGAATATTTTGCCCACTGGCTGTGTTTACTGCACCGTAAAGTATCTTCTGCGGGCTAGACTGTGCGGCGACATGATGCAGAAAGGTGCTTGAATTTTGTTCGTTTTATGGCTCAGATGAAGTCAGGTAGAGTTGAGGTTATTAAGTTATAAAAAATAAAAATAAAAAAGAGTCGTACACGTACGACTGAATCGGCCGTAAAAAAAAAAATGCAGAAAATACAGCCGCAGCCTATACTTTGGATTATAATCTACATATTTATAGCAAAATTAATGACATTTTGGCAGAAAAAAAAAGGCAAGTCTCTCCTAATTTTTTTTTTAAATGGTATTTTCTGGATGAGCTCACATTTTTAGCAACACATATATACATATTTGTATTTTTTGGATGATGTGATGCTTCGGAAGTCCTACTGGAAAGTAAAGGCTTCTTTTTGAAAGGTCTTCTTGTTGTGAAGGTTGTCTCTTGTTACCACGCAGCTGCACTTTTCTGATCGGATGGCTTGAAGATGTCAGTGTCGGGTTGGATTGGATTGTAATGCCACTTTTATCCTCCAGGGGCAGCAGTGAGAAAAGCTTGTCTAAATGAAGCTCCTCAACTCACTTCAACAAATACTGCAAGTTGGTGGCAAAGCTCTACTTTTGTCTGAATGAAGCTGAATGAAGTCACTTCAATATAATATGCTAAAAGATGGCATCAATTTTCTACTTTTGTCTAAATGAAGCACCAAAGAAATAAGGCCCGCCTTGAAAAAATCTGTTCACTGTATTTGCTTTGAATTAAGTCATGTCATTTTTTTTTTTTTCCCAACTTGATGTAATTCGTCAACTTGCAGTCGGAGTAGCAATCTATATTTCTGCTGAATGAAATCTCTTTCAACGGTATTACCTCAGCTGTCAACCTTTCTCGTGGCTTTTTTAGTGTTGCAGAACTGCAGAGCATGACCGGGGCTTGGAAGGACCACTCTCAAGTCCTCTTCTATCCGTCTTCTCATGTGATTATCAGTCACCGAAAGAAAAAAAAAAAAAAAAACACGCCTCTGTCAAGCGAGGAGCGTGGAGGTTGGGGGGTCCCAGCTCATCAAACTGAGTGACCGCATCGTGTGCATCTCTCCTCATCCTCCCCTCCGCCCCCACCCACGCGGCGTTCCCATCTCGGTCATTATTCTTGAGGCTCAGCAGATTTTCTCCTCTCTTATTTTAGCGCCGCTTGTGTTCACTCTGACTTTCTTTTTTTCTCATGTCATTTCATTCCTGCGGCGCTCTCTTAATCTATTTATTCCACAGTTCATCATTCACCATGTTTAGCTCCTCACGCTTGCTGTCTCTTCCTCGCTTGTAAACAAATAGAAAACCTCATTTTCTGTCTAGCCAAATTGAGCCGTCACAGTTGGAAAATTTTCTCATTTGAGACAATTATTGCTAATTTTATAAACGTGCACTTTTGGCTATTTGTATTTTCTTTCCACATTGTTAGTCTTTCTGTGCTTTCTGTGGTTAGATTAGATTTTTTTTTTTTTTCTTCAGCTGAGACAATATACCAACGAAACGAGAGATTCTTTTGGGGTATTGTTTCATAATAATCATACGGATGTTCAATACCGCTTTTCTCCTCAAACCAATACCAGTATGATTTCCAATTTAGCAATTCTGCTTCAAATGAAATCCTAAATCTGTCCAGACCCAGACAAGACCAAGCTCTTCAAAATGTGTTTCGAGACCAAGACCAGTTTGTCACATTTCCACTCGACAAGTAAGTTCATCACCTCCTTTTGATTTTTAATTGATTGTGTATATCCCCAAAAAATGCAACATTTCCTTTTATAGCGACACTCCATTACGAATAAGTCATGAATGAAATCAGTACTCATATCTTGCTAGTAGCCGATTTAAAACTACAACCCCCGCCTGCCCCCTTCCACTGAAGTCTTGTGTAACTTCATCCATCACATTGTGATCAAATTCCAATTCCAACATGTTCCACTCCAGTTAAGCGTCACCGTTTCTGCAAGAATGTGACAAATTGAGTAGCCGGATGTGGATTTTAAAGATTAAGACGGGGGAAACACGGGAGACACAAAGTCAGCCATTTGCATGCACGAGGATATCTCCACTCATTATCACCTCATGAAGAGGCTTGCCTACTTTGCAGGACTCCATCAAATATAGCAGATTACTCACTGCACACACACGGGCTAGATAATGTTGGAGAAGGCTCATCTGGAGGATAATAAGAACAAAATGACCTGCTGCTGAATTTCAGCGTGTGTGGGCGGGGGGGGGGCTTTTTATGTAGGGCGCAATCAGTAACTTCATCAGCCATGCTGCGTGACCTGCATGTCGTGGGGCGAATGTTAATCAATCAGCGACGAAAAAATAGAAAAACTCATTTAAAAGCAACGCTGGTGGTAAAGTAAGAATTAACAAAGCAGAGAGCAAGAGTCGTCTTATTCTTGAGCCTGATGTGTCGAATTCATCTGTTTATGTTTTATAATTGAAAAGGTTATAAATGATAAAACTTCAGCGCAAACAGACAAATAAAACAACACTCGCGTATATATATATATATATATTCTTTATCCTCTGCGAAGAATAATTATTACTAAGGCTTACTGAAGGAATTTTGACTGGCCATTACTGCTGTTTTGGTTAGCAAATGTGTCCAAATGGGCTTAGCATCGGTTGCCTAATAGATGCACGGTGTCAAATCATGTCAAGGTAATGATTCAGGAAAAATAAATTAATAAATATTTTATTAGGCACCTCAAGAGGCTTTTAAGCGCAATTTGTTTTGGTTTGAAAATAAAGGCCCAAATGTACTGAATAATGAAATAATAACAAAAACACTTTCGATCACGTCTTCCAAGTTAGCCGCCTTCGTGTTTTTGATTGATCAAATACGCCACATCCATGTTTCCCGCTTGTGTTCTCAATCAATAATGTAAAGCTTTTAAACAGAAACTCTTGAAACTCATTTAACGCTCGCGGGCAAGCAAACATTCATCGAACACTAATAATCTCGTTGAATTATTCATCGTGTGTTTTATCAAGCTCACACACGAGAGCGGGGGAAAGGGACTTTTGTAGCGCTTCACGGCATCTTCCCGTGTGACCCGCGATGAACGACGAGCGGCGTAACAAAACGTGACAGCGGAGCCGTCGACGGGGTGGACGCGAGGCGCTGACAGCAAATACGACGAGTACGCCATCTTTTCCGTGCCAGGTCACGTGACAGACATATGGTGCGTGTCAACCGAGGGACAAAAACAAAGACTAAACCCTTTGGATGACGAACGGCGCCGATCGCGCTTGTCGCCGTCTGTCTCTGTCAGCTTGACTTCACACACACAAATAAATATATCCATTCACACACACACACATATTGGCTGCAGGCCTCGGAGCCAAAAGTACCCAATGATGAGTAGCTGAGTAGGAATTTTGTATTTGCATTTTAAATAACTTCACTAAATATCAGCTCCCTAGATCACAACCTGCCAACTACCTAAAAAAAATGTTTTTATTGTCTACGGAAATCTCAAGATGAGTCATCATCAAACACCAGAGCTTCATTTAGACAAAAGTAGTGTTTTGCCACCATTTTGTGCCATCTTGGTGCCAAGGAACAATGTTGTAGTGAGTTGAGGAGCTTCATTTAGACCAAAAATTTGTCAAGCGGAGGTCCGAGGCCGTCTAGTGGTCCGTGGCGGTATTGCAAGTGGTCCACGAAATTGGAAATGGAAAATAATTGTAACATTGTTAAAAATAAAATTGATTTGTTATTTACCTTGGACAAAACCAGTTAAAAATCCCGGATTTAGACAGAACTAGCGATTTGCTGCTCATTCATTTCTCTATACTACAATAATTCCTGAGGAATTTGAAAGTAGACCATTCCGAGATGTCAAATTATTCAACTTTCTTTCGCAGACAACATCTGCTCCAACTTGTCGTTGCACCCATTTCGGAGATGACTGTCATGTCATACACGCGCGCTTGCATAAATGTCTTTCTAAAGGACCGTCGGCTTTGCCTGCCCGGTTCAGCGGAAGGATGAATTCAATGGAGCCGCGTGTGACAGCAGCCAGTAAATTATCATTTGGCCCGCACAAGTGGCGGAAGGAGGCACATTGTCTGTACGCCGTCTTTAATTCCACAGCAAATGAGACGTAGGCCAGATCAGATTCCTTCCGAGAGTAACCTTGAGATGAAATGAGTGCGTCCGTTTTGATGTGAGCAGTTTTAGGGACATTGTGCAAAACAATGCGGACACCTGCTTCATGTAATGAGACTTGTTTACTGCCAGCTAGCCGTTTAACAATATGAAATGGTTGCTACAGAGCAGCGAATTCTCCTCTGAGTACTACACTAGAGCAGGTAATGAGCTTATAGACACTACACTACTTTTATTATATTTTTGTTTGAGCATTTGCTTAATCCGCCTGTCTCACATCGATTTCAGGTAGCTGGCCAGAACTGTCATTCGCTAACGTTGGCCGTTGCTCTCTTCTGACATGTGGGCTGCAGATGGCCGTCATATTGAACTTGCTGCCAGGAGCGTCGCGTTCTCCCCTGTCTCATCCGCTGAGCCAGGGAAGTGTCAGGGTTGGCCACGCTTTTAGATAAGAGCGACCGTGTGGATTCTGCATCGCTTGTTAGCATGCATTTCTATTGTAAAAGCATCAGAAAGAGTCCATTAGCACATGTGCGGTATTCTGTTTGGTTTGTTTGCAGCATCAGGTGGGCATTAGTGGTAGCGCTCGAGAGTGGTTTTGATCCAATTTGGCAGACGGAACTTTTTTGTTTTAGCCTTGGATGCTCTGAGTCCCTCCCACTCTGCCCCGTTGTTGTATGGTGTTCCACAGGGTTCAATCTCGGGGCCCCTGCTATTTATTTGGTTCCATCTTCAGAAAGCATGTTATTTCCTTTCACTAAGCAAAAAAGACTTTTGTGCTACTACTTTTTCAATTCATTTTTATGCTTGGAATTTTTGTGTTCAATTTTGTTTACATTGTGTTTTAAAAGTTTGGATAAATCCACCGTAGACGTGTTTAAAACCAATTTTAAAACCTCCTATATGATCTCTCTAGATTTCCCCCCTGTGATAAATGGCAGTTCACTGTGCCTATCATGTATCCTATTTAAGTGGTTGGCGCCTCACTAATTGGTTTCATATGGAAATGCCATCGAGCAGGAATAAATAGGAGGGGTCAGCAAATGCATAACAAACAGGTGCTCAATCAAAGAGGCGCATACAGTAAAGATAGAGCTGCCATCGATCACACCGGGGGCATTGGGGTGTCAGGCTGGCTGAGTCTCGCTATCACTCCGACTCTCGCTCCATCAACATTGCGCCGCGGCCGCTCGGCGATGTAATGGTTTATTGCGCGCACGGGGCCACGGTGGTCCTCAAGGCGTGTTCGTCATGTCACGCTGATTTTTATTTGGCGGGCCCCTCCTGTCCCACAAGCTCATCCGCAACTAATTTAATTAACTCTGTACCATCATGGCTTCTGTCTGTCTGTCTGTCTAAACCTTGTAGTTTCAGACACTCTCTGGAACCGAGTAAACAAGCACCATAGCAACAATAACCACTACTTATTTTATATTTCGCCGAGAGTGTCTGCTGTTGTTGCAACATTCCTGACATATTTTTGGAGGACTTCCATAGCAGCACAATGCAGTGTAGCTTAACACTCACGCTATCTATTGTGCTAATGATGGTTCCAGTGGCGACTTGACACAATAGCCCTAATCAATAGTTTGCCAGAAGGAAAGCCAGCCGCAACATTGCGTCCATTCCCTTTTTCTTTCCCCCCCACCGACGATTATTTGTTGGCCCGCGATCATCAATCCATCTGTGGATGGTTTGTCAAGTGGTGCGGCAAGCACAATACTGCTATGGAGAGGCTACAAAGTCGCCTTCAAACAATAAAGCTTCATTTTCATTGATTCAGTTGATTTCCATTGTGGGGGAACAAAAAGAGCAGAACAGTCCGCTAAAATGAAGCAAGAAAAAGTGTCAAAACCAGTTTTATTCTTTTCATTCAGTGACTGTTTGTAACTTCGAGTCAAGGCAATTCATCAATATTCAAGCGTGCAATACGAAGCTCTTTTACCAGCCCGGCAACCTGAGAGTCACTCACTTGCTGTGCTACGTGAGCCTCATATCCCGCTGCTGCCTTTCAGCAGCTCTTAACTCTCCAAGTATCGATAGAAAAATTCAAACTAGCTTGACCTCAAATTTACGCCAAGGTTTTTTTAAGATTCTCTGCGGCGCGTCCATTAGGGCATGTCTCGGCGGTTCGCATTTCACGATACGTGCTTCGCATCTCCAAAAAAATGAGCTTATGTCTTTTTTTTAACAGTTTTAAAAGAGCTAGATGTCGTCTGACGAGTGATTCCAATGCCTACAATCGGGCCTTAAGTTCCCATGGGCCATTGTTCAGTGTTAGGGACTAATCAGGAATGTGCAGGGCAAGGAAACACATGCCGGAGCGTCACCGCGCACTCCCAGTCGAGCTGATCTCGCCTCGAGTCTGCTTGCCAGAAGGAAGGATGGATCATAGGGTGCGGGATGGGATAAAAGCATGAAGTGGAGAATGTGATAATGAAGTGCGATTTTCACATGCGATGAACTGGTGAGTGTGATTGTTTTCACTCTGGAGGCCCGCCGCGTTCTCTCGTGTTGTTTACTCCCAGCAGGAATCGAAGATGCGAGTCGGCTTTCTACATCTCGGAGACTATCGACAGCTCACATCAGTGAAGTAAACATCTCACTGCATCATTACCTGTGAGGTCACGTGACCTGGAAAGTTATTGAAGGCTGTTTTCTCGACTACACGAACCCCCTGGAGGTACTGTACCGTAAGACACAGCGCTTGTACAGTACTTCGTAGCATTGGGATTCAAAGTTTTAAGGCTGCAATTAAAGGAGAAGTTTAGAAAATATTTTTGACGTATTTGTTGAAACTGTCAGTAGTCAAATCGGTCTGGCTGAAACTTGTACCTTGGATTTGATTTTTAAGGAACCACCGTGTCTGAGAAAAAACAACCAATCAGGGACGGAGATCATGAGAGGGGAGGTCAGCCTGTTTTCTTGGACTTCAGGAGCTTTACTGTAGTTATGACGGAATAGCTACCTCCGGAAAATATAAAAATGAGGGGAAAAGAAGGCAAAACATATCCTCATAAGGCAGACATTTATCACCTGAACGTTTTGTAGCTATGTGTCATGACGTTAATGAGCTGTGCCTTATGTGTAATGGAAAAGTTACCAAGTTTTGTGTTCCGTGTCTGTGCTCTGATGGAGCAACTATGTTTGTATAAATTAATAAGAGTATTTACGCATCCCTCTTCAGGATACATTCCAAAAAATAGATTCAGTGTTATAATAACACGTGTCACCGCTATTGGAGAGCCAGCAAGATATCAGAGCAACATAAATAAACACATGTTTTACGTTCAAAAGAGGAAGAATATGAGGCAGCTTCAAGCACAGAAGGAAAAGGAAAGCATCCGCGTGTTGTCAAAAAAGCAGCTCACGCTGAAATAAATCAAATGCCGAGGCTGAGGCTCGACTTCTCACAGCTGGAGGAAGTTGAGCGTGCTTTTTTTTCTCGCAGCTGTCATATTAATACTTATGTTTATTTCAAACCATGTTGTCACGGCAACGGAGAGAGGATCAACAAGCAAGTGTAAAGGCTGCTTCTTAAATGATATGATGTGTGTATCAATCAAGTTACTGTTCCCCCCCCCCCCCCCTCTTCTGTCTTTTTTCATTTTGATGTGACACGACAACCAGTGATTTCAAAGAGGAAAAAAAAAAAAAAAAAACCTTCAAAGAGGAAAAAAACGTAAAGGATCTCTGCCCTGTCTTCCAAGAAGAATACGTCTACAGCAACAGTAAGTGATGACTCGGAGATAATTGTAATAAGTTTGCTTCAAAGGGTGAAACGCAATTCATTGTTTTTATTTTTCATGGCATTGAACTTTTTTTTTTTCAGATCTACAGCATTCAAGTCAATTCCTGCCAGAATTGCCCAAAATTCTTGCGCCGTTAAAAGACTCATTCAAAATCCGATCGACATCGAAGCCGTAATAATTCGAAACGCTTTACATTGCGAGAGACTCTTTCGACCCAGATTAGACGTTTTATCATCACTATTATCATCACTAGAATATCTTTTCGAAAGCTACCGCTTTTCTTTCAACTCAATATTTGTTTTAAAATTGTATTTTAATGAGTGTTGGTGTAGGCGACAGTGTCACATTTTAAATGACTACAACATAAATGCGTTTGTGTCAAGTATAGGACTAACTGAGAGGACGTTGGAAAACATTTAAATTATTTGAAGTAGCCACTGAATTAATATTTTAGTTTAAATGAATATTGACTTTGTTTAATAGTGTAATTCCATTTAAAATAATTAAATAGGCTGTGATTGCACCTAATTTTGATTTGAAAGAAAAACGTACTTGGAACCAGCTCAAAATGAAACATTAAAACAAATCCTTTTATCTCCTGTTGGATTGCACCTAAATGAAAATCCGATTTCATTCCTACTTAAATTCTCTCTGTTAAAATTAATTTCTGTTCAAATTCATCTTTGACGTCCATAGTCGTCAATGGTAGTGAATGAGTTCATGGACGTGAGCTTAGAATCGCTACGGTTGTGTGTGTGCAGTTCATAAAGCTGACATTATAGCAACCCTGCAACTGATTACCTTCCATTACTTTCTATAGACTATTAATCCAAAGTGAAGGTCCCGGAAGGGTTCTGCTGCAGATATAGTGCGGTCCAGTACACTACCGACTCCTCCAGAGCTGGAATCACTCAGGTCATGAGAGTCTGCAACGGCCGACAGGATGGGTGCCAATGGGAATCTGCGATCATGAGGCCTAATAAGGGCAGACAAGCCCACTCAGCAGCTGATGGATTGGCGCTGAGCGCTGCGAAGAACAGGACGGCTCAGATTGCGAAGGGGGATAGCGGACTGTGCGTGGTGATAGATGGCTCAATCATTCCTACGTCCCCAGCGTCCTCCTACCGGACCTGCGTTCGCCGAGAAGTGCCGCCAAGGTGGACCAGCTCTGTTGTCTTTCTGGACAAGCTATTTTCAGCTTCCCTGGTGGCACCGGACAAGAGGGGAGCAGGACAAAACGTTCTGTATAAGTCTTCCGCGTTCGTTCGGATCTGCACACCGGAAAGTTCCAGAGGCGTCGGGGCGGCCGTGTTGGTCGGCGAGCAGCATGATGGAAGCAAGAGTTGGGGACGGCGTGGAGCAGCGACATGTGAGTCTCATCTAATGTGTAAGTTAGGACAAGGGCTAACCTAGCTAAAAATTCTAACCTCACTCTTCCTTCTTCTCTCCGTGACTCGAGGCGCAACGACGAGGCGCTCTACATTGGTCTCATTTGTGCCATGTTTCCAGCAATTATCTTCAAATATGTTTCAAGAAGCAAATCTCTGAATTTACTCTCCGGAGTGTTTGAAAGAAAATATCCCGATTTTCTTGTGACATGAGATGTCCACAGATGAAGGCACCAAGCCATCATCTGTGTCATTATTTATAGCCGCTCTTCTCCCGCGTTGACACTTCCCAAACGCATCCGTCCGTATTCTGAGGCAGGACTTTGTGAGGATGTCAGAGGCGAAAAAGCACTCAGAAAAACAAGGCGGGTGTTTTGGACGTCTCGTTCCTGGATGTGAATTCAACGGAGATGTTCCATAAAAGCAGGACGAAGGGAGATAACAGAAGCAGGATAGATGCATCGTCATCTTCTGCATTATTCATCGGCCACGCTCGTGTTGCCGACGGCTCTTTTTCACTTTATGAGCCGCTGTTGGTGGTCATTTCGAGGCGTCTTCATCTTCTTCTTCTGGTTTATATGCAACAAAAAGCTACGATGGAGCTCAAAAGCATTTATTGCGAGCGCTCGTGTTCTGACGTCATCTCACCATCATTAGTTTTCACCAAATGTCATTTTTCCTTTTCTGTCAGCAACTCAAGACAGGAGAGAAGAATCACAAGAACATCCGGCGAAGACGGCAAAAGGTGTCGAGATGGATTATTGTCAGTTCTTCTTGAAGACAAACACTCCAGAAGCCTGGCCCAAGTCGCTCAGTCTCAAAGTAGGATGTGCCGCCGCCATCTTGGGAACTGTCAACGTGGGCAAGCTAAATAATTTTGACTGCCAATTAACTACAAACTATTTTAAGTTCAATAACGTCTACGAAGCATTAATCGAAATAATTAATAGATAAATAGATTCGTTTTTAATTAATCGTCGCACGTGTTCTTTTTAGTGCGGTCATTTCAATAATAACAACCTATGATTATAATTATGTATTTAATGATAATTAAAATAAAACAAAAAGTAGAATAATAAAGTATAATAATTATATAATAATAAATAAATAATAAATGATAAATAATTAATAATAATTGCCATTATTATTCTCTAACAATACGGGACTGTATTTAGCTTTCTAAATTTCTAATCTCTTTCATCATCCTTGGACGTTCTTCTGAGTCTCGGGAGGTTTCCTTGAGGATTGCCATTCCCTGCCGATGCTCTCATCCCCGCTAAAGCAGAGCACAACGTTAACATTTCCTCCCTATTACAAGGCCGCCGAGAGGATTTATCAAGGTTAAGGAATAGATTATGTTCCGAGCAGGTTGAACCCAGCCGCGATTCCCCTTTTTTTCCAACTCCATCTTCCTGTAGGATTAGTGTCAAAGACCTGCTGAACTTCTTCCCACCAATAAGCAAGCAGCTCACTCTGGATGTTCTCCCCCCCCTCTCCTCTTCCCGGTCCCAGGAGGCTCTGGAGCTCTTCAGGCCAGACTTCATCAGCCAATCTCAGGGTCGAGTGAGGATGATGGAGCAGAGGAAGAGGAGGGGGAAGGGGAGGACCAGCGCCGGCCTGATACGAGACGAAGACGTGAGAAGGAGGAGGTGCACCACCTGTGCCGGCCCGGTACGAGACGGAGACGTGCGAAGGAGGAGGTGCACCACGCCGGATCCGCTTAGCGGTGAGCGCTGACCCGGGACGCCCAGGCCTGCATTCATTTGTGCTTTTATTACACCTTTTTTTTTTTTTTTTACACTTGTTACACACTGATGACACGCTTTAAGGGTTGTGACCTCTTCTGAAAACGCTATAAGAAAGCGGTTAGGACCCAATGGAGGGGAATTTATTACAGTTAAATATGTGGACTAGTTCATTTCGACTTCACATCTCAATGAGTTTGGAAACTTATAGTGGTCGTTTATTATGAGGACGGGCTTAGTCAACTGGCTTTTGGCCAATTTTGCCCTCTGCTGGCAGGTATGCAGCATTGCAGCTTTATACAAATATGGGCCAATAATACATACTTACTGAACACTTTATTAGGTACAGGTTTCAAGCTATTTTCATTCTTTTTTTGGCAGGTTTTAGTTTCATTTTGTTCTCACATTGCTGCTTCAGTGCCTTTAAAAATATAATACATATGGATTTTCCCAAGTTTTAATAATAAATCAAAAACATTTTTATATATATAATATGATTACCCTCATGCCCTCAATAAATCAATTATTTTTAGAAGACACAAAGTGACATAAAATCCAACTTTCATAGTGGATTATGTTTTTTTTTTCTATATTTATTATTATTTGGAATTCACCACTCTCTTTATTCGTGTGTCCTAGATAACCTTTTCAAGCCAAGCAGGAGGTCGATATCAATTAAAGAAATGCAACAGCGATCCAGAAGGTGAGTGATTTATATTCTGAATCCGTTTTCCCAATAAGCTATTTTCTTAGTTGAATGCACAATGAAGTCTCACATGACATCACGCACGCTTCGTATGGTCCAACTTTAGACGAATACAAAACTAATAAGCCCTGTCTAATCGGAAAATCGTGTTTTGCTGCCATCTTGTGGTAGCTATACACAACTGCAAAATGCGACTTGTACAATTCAAAACATATTTTGACGTAGAGATATCCCGCGGTATTGTTTATCTTATTATTGTTGGCATCTTGCTCACAGTGTTGAATGTGTGGACATCTTGACATGAGATATGAACGGCCCTCCGTGTGCCTTATCTGCTCCTTTTTTATGTTGCTTATCTGCAACATGACCCCCCCCCTCATCCCAACTCCAATCCCTTCCAATCAGATGGTGGCGAGCCATTGTAACTTTTTCAAAGGTGACACTATCTGACTGCCAGGATCTGCTAACACGTTGCCAGCGGCATCTAAAGGAATGAATAGGGAGTCTCGTGCATAAGACCTGCTTGCCAGATAACTGCCCGTGTTGCTCTAGTCCCTAATCGTGTGTGTGTGCATGTACGTGTGCGTTGGTGTGTGTGCAGGTTGTACAACAAGCTGCCAGAGGTGGAAAAGAAAAAGCAGGAGGAAGAGAAGAGAACAGTGTTCCAAGCCAACAGACTGCGAGTAGACCTCTTTAAAAAGGTGAACACTTTTTAAATACTGTTGGATGGAAATAATATTTGATCATAATTCCATAAAGGATCATAACTTAGATTTATGAAGCTCATTTCACGGCCCCAAGGACGCCTGAACAGTAGTGTGTGCGTGTTATTATTTTTTATTTTCCTTGAACATGTATTTTATAGTTCTACGTAATGTATTTAATAAAATATTCATAAATGTTAACATTCATAAATTCAATTGATTTCATTGTGTAGCTTTATTATTCATTTATAGTTTCAATCTAATGGCCAGCTCTTGCAACATGAGTCAAAACAGTCAGAATGCAATTAATCCAAATTATCATGAAAACAGTAATAACCAAATAATATTTGAAAGGTTGCTTTTATTAAATACATTTTAAAAATGCCCAGCACTCATTTGTGGTTGTTAGAAACACAATGTTTGGTTGGG
Organism: Syngnathus acus; assembly: GCF_901709675.1. Classification (NCBI taxonomy): domain Eukaryota; kingdom Metazoa; phylum Chordata; class Actinopteri; order Syngnathiformes; family Syngnathidae; genus Syngnathus; species Syngnathus acus. The sequence continues at coordinate 4,464,687 of NC_051100.1, forward strand.
GTGCCCTTTAAATATGAATGTTATTTCTACAAATTGTCCTAATGTGACGTTCATTATTGTTAGTCACAAATAAAAGCTGGACTTTGAGACCTTGTCAGAAGATTACAAATCTTAAAATACAACACTCTTACGGATGTAGCTGAATAAAGAAAAGAAAAAGTCAAGGTGCAAATAAAAGAAAAGAAAAAGTCAAGGTGCAAATAATATCTTATATTGCCGTACGGCAGAGGGCGCTGTTTGACTGCTAAAGTCGTGTATTACCGCTTCCACGATTTCAATGACCTTTGACCATTCAGAATACACTTAACGTCGTTTCATGAACACTATCCCATATAAATAAATACATTTACATGACATTAGCTCACACATGTGCGAAAATTGATCAAACACAAGATTTATTTTGAAAATTACACTTTTGTAGCCACTGTAAGATTTTGTCATAACTATCCTAAATGAACAACAGCATCATTTATGTTTTTGTAATTGTTAACGATATTTTTTAATGCTAAAATGTCCCTCTTAGTCTTATCTGTGTTTTTTGTATTGTTCAAGGTAAAACTATTGTTTTTCTACCTCATTATTAGCAGTGGTAAACTCTTCTGGGAGTATGTTCTATTTTTTTCCCCCCAGCAGCATTCAAGAGCGAAACCGTCAGTCCCGGCGGACATGTTTTGTGTTTCACCGAGCCATCAGCTGCACTCGCCATCTCTCAAATAACTTATTACCTGGCCTGAACTACAGCGAGATTGGCACTTGGTTGATAAAGTTGGCTTTGGGGAGCTCAGGAGGAGATATTTTAAAAAAATGAGCTGGCAGCTGTCCGGCGGAACAGTCGAATGGCAAACTAAAGTGATTGCAGCTACCTGAGCCTCACGCACACACGCACACACACCGATTGAACGAAAAAGCAATTTAGCTGGTATGATGCCAAGGTGCTCCTCAAAGGAGATTATGATGGTCTTCATCGATGATATTGTTTTTTTGATGGGGGGAGGAACTGTATCAGTAATGTTGCTTTTCTTCTTTGGCAGAGACTTCTGGACCACATTCTGCAAAGATGAAGGAGCTCCACAGAATGGCAAATACTTATTTCCTATTTCATCCGTACCTTCAGTATTAATTGTGTCTGAGCAAACAAAGTTTGTCAGTTCATGCCGAGACACTAAACTAGATTACTCAAAGAAAATTGCCAAAAACCAATTTACATCAGGTTCAAGAAAAATGATGTATCGCTAAATTATTTTTTTGTATTATTTTTTTAATCGAGTTTGACAAAAAGCAAGTGCTCTATCTCTGAATATTGTTATTTGATTCAACATTTTCTGTTTTTCCTTTAAGAATACAATGTTTTTGGTGATCAAATGCCTGTGCAGTAACTGGAACTATTTAATTTTTTTCTCTTTATACATTTATATATTAATTAAATATTACATAAAGGTCAAATAATATTTTGTTAAACTCATAAATAGAATTTAACGGCATATTCACCCATAAATGCAGTGTGATTTAAATTGCATTCATATTTTATATTGTGAGTTTTACCACCAAATAAAATATTCCAAGGACGTTATATTGACTTTGCGGAAAATGGAGCTCTCGCAGAAAAAAAGCTCCTTGACGGTGTCATTGCTAAAGTAAATGTTAATCGAATGCGACGCTCGGCGGTGGAGGGAAGAGTCTTGCGTTTGTCTTGACCCCTCGAGGGCCTCCCTTGTGGAACCTCCCAGTCGCAACTCTGGAATTCCAAAGCTAATCGAACTCAGGAGACCGCCAGCGTTGGCTGAAAGGGACCTTTTGTCACCGGGGCGGCGTAGCGGGAGGTGACATTGGAACACGAGAGAGGAGACCACCTTTAGCGCGATAAGATGACCGACAGCCTGGGGAGGAATAACATTGACACGTGTCGCAGGCCCCAACAGAGATCAAATATCGGATGACGGATTTGTCTTTTTTGTGCAGTCTGGTTCATAAATATTGGGACACATTCCACTTCTATTGTCCATCTTTACTGTGGAGCGATGCAATGCTGAATGCAATCCACATCAATAATTCAAAGATATGCAGTTCCATTGGCAGCCATTCATTCAAGTGTTTTGGTTTTTAAACCGCCGTAATGACGAGCTGATCCCAGTAGATGGCAGCGCATTGGATTTGAGACTAGTTGGTAAACACCGATCCGCCATCATAGGAGTTGACGTTATTTTTGTGTCATTTTCATCCAAATAGGACAAGTTGAGAGTGTGTCATAATAAGGGGGTACCGGTTTTGCGATTGATTACAACCACGGGCGCTCCACGCGCCTTGGCAGCTGTTACAACAGCGAGGGGGCATCGCGTTGGAGGAATGATACCACGTTGCTCGCTTCCAGATAATGAGCACAAACTGACACGCCAACGTACTCGAGGAGAAGGCCTGCCAGGCTGCGGCGTCCTCCTCCTCATCAACATCATGGACATCATCATGTGGATGCTGTCTACTGAGTCCTGTTGACTGGCTCCCCAGATGACTCAAACGGCCCCAAGTGCCAGATAAGGGCGGCTCATCGCACGCCGACCATTACAATCACGCCGAGCGGCTGATTGCAAAGTGTTTGCTCGTTATCGCCCGAACCTTATCATCTCCACATCTGTCCTCTCCGACGCCGGAGCATGCTGATGCATCCCCACAGCCACCCTCCATTAAAGTCAGCTATTTCCCACATGCCAAGTAAATTGTCGTGTTAAAGTCGTTTGAAGTCAGCCTAAGCCATGCAGCGAGAATTTGTGAGCTAATATAGGACCCATGTGCACATTTGTGTGTTTATGGATTGAATTGGATAATTTATTGCAATGTGTTAATCCTAATCCATAGGTGTAATAGATGATCAGATGTCCATCCACCCATTCATCTTCTTCCGCTTATCCGGGGTCGGGTCGCGGGGGCAGCAGCTTTAGGAGGGACTCCCAGACTTCCCTCTCCCCAGCCACTTCATCCAGCTCATCCCGGGGGATCCCAAGGCGTTCCCAGGCCAGCTGAGAGACATAGTCTCTCCAGCGCGTCCTGGGTCGTCTACCGGTGGGACATGCCCGGAACACCTCCCCAGGGAGGCGTCCAGGAGGCATCCTGATGAGATGCCCGAGCCACCTCATCTGGCTCCTCTCAACGTGGAGGAGTAGCGACTCTACTCCGAGTCTCTCCCGGATGACCGAGCTTCTCACCCTATCAGACTTTCCGTTATAAAGTGGTGTCTGTCTCTGCTCCCTTTTTATTGAATAATTTTGCTGGAATAATGTGTATTCAGTGTTGGCAGTTAATTTTTTTACATGCTAATTATTTAATCAATGCTATTATAATTATTGTTTTGTTTGAATTCTATTTGCTTTTTAGTTTTGATTACATTTTTATATTTTATCCTTGGCAATTGTTGGACATTCTATTGTCTATTTTCGTTTTTGTATTGTTATATTCTCATTGCCAATATAACTACCTTTTCAATTTGAGATTGTTGATGGTTTTAAAACCATGATTAATGAATTTGTTTTTAATTGGATGTAATAGTTTATTTTCTGAAGTCAATTGCGGTGTGATGTAACCGGCGCTAGGACCATGCGACGTCCTCAACGCACATGGCTCGACGTCGCTTGCTGTTTGAGGGCTGGCGGCGGGCGGCGAATCACTTTTCGCTCCTCTCCTCTCCTCTCCTCTGCGACATCTTCGCCTTCGTTCTTTGTTTGCTCTGTTCGCTGCTGTTCCAGCTGTCATGTCCTCAGCGCTCGAGCAAAACTCCCACACGGAAACACTAAGCTAACACATGTTTCCCCACCGGCAGACTCGAGGGTGTCATTGGCGCGGTGGAGTCAAGCAAACTTTTCCCTCCGCTTCTCGGTGACAGCTTCGTGTTTTGGGAGTCTGGCTGGTTCCAGAAGCTTTTACTTGCCCACTTTCTATTTTTGCCGTGAAACGGTACCGCCAGTCCCGCTTTTGTGTCGGCTCCAAGTCACAAGTGGAGAGTGTCCGTCCTTTTTCCACCATGAGAATCTGGCGGTGGCGGAAGAACTCTGGCTTTGTCGTCTCGGCTGTCATCTGGTGCCTGACCTCAGTTATCGCGAATGCTGACTCTACGATTTACAACACTCTGGGGGGTAAGTGAAAGCAGCATACCCGTTAGAGCTTTTTATTCACATGCCATTGATTGATTCTTTGTTTAAAACACTTTTTCTCCCTCATCAATAATTGATGAAATCTTGAAAATGTTGCTATAGAACAGAGGGGATACTTATATGCCTATTGTTTCACGTGAAAGTAAGATTTGTGAAGTCTCATGGCAAACCACCGAATAAAATGACAAAATATAAATAGTTTATTGAAATAATGATGAACTGCATAATCCTTAACTCAAATCACCTGTATCAATATTTTTCCACTGAAAAGAATGGAAATGTCAGTAATCTGTTTAAAACTCCCTCAATTTTTTTTATAAATGTTTTAATGAACAAAATAGTACTCTATTATAATGTACTGTTACTGTATAAAACCACACAGTATCATTAAATTGAACTAAAACCATTTTTGTGTAGTGTAGACATCTCAGCTCCTTGCAGAGGATAAAGAATATGTTGTTTTTGAATATCAGTTGCTTTTTACATTGTGTTAGCATTAGCTTCAAGCTATCAAACTAAAGGCCTGTATGTGGTTGTTTTAGATGAACATGTGATTGTCTTTGTTTTGTGTTTAGTTTGACAGAAAACTTCAGCTGGAAGTTCCATGTGACAGCTTGAGGACATTTTATTTTATTTTAAGAAATCACTATTTGCCAAAGTACTGCTATTGTGAAGGTTTTATTTCAATTCAGTTTTGTAATTCAAGGCAATATTTTGGCTGTTTTTTTGTTGGCCTTTAGCCCCATATCGATCATTGATTTGGATTTAAATGCATTTATTTTGCATCCCAAGATCGTCAAGAATGCTATCCAGATGTTTAGCGCTCGCGTCATCTCAGCGGAGTCGTTAAAACTTTGACTCACAGGAGGAGTTGATCCTAGTGTGAGCGCAACGAGTCGTAAAAATAGTGTGAAGTAGGGCAGCACGAGGCATCTCTTTGATATCAGCGGGATAGCAACTCCGCCGCCGCCTCTGTGGATTGTTTGTCGTGGCTGTCTTCCAATTTCCACCTAAGCCACAACATTAGGAACTAATGAGATCCATTGTGAAATCTGTGAGGGCAGTGGAGAGTAGAAAATAGCACTCACTTTTTGACCTTATTTGACAATATAGCTCAACCTTAAAAAGTGTGTTTACAAGCCGAGGCAGGAACTTAGCGGTCTGCGTCCAAATAGTTGCCAGACGGCCGAGTCAGATTTGCAAGCAGAGCCAACGTTGGGCAGCTGCCACACGCTGACTGACTGATTCGTGCCCAAATCCAGGCCGAGTGCAGTTTAGTAGTTCAGTAGCCCAAACATGGCAGAACGCCTAAAATGCAGTCAAGAAAACATCAGGGCCTGCATCGCATTGGGACACCTACCTGGACAGAGTTGAGAAGTTGAGTTAGCTTAGGAAAATATCCGTCCGTCCGTTTTGCATCACGCTCGTCTTCATTTGGGTCAAAGTGGAAAAACCATTCGGATTTTCTATGATGGTAACACCCATGAACCAGGCAAATAAAAAACAGGCACAAAAATGACACTTTTGTTCCATTTTTGTCAGCAGGAAGGCCTTGGCGGAGGTCTGCGCTCTGCCGTCTGACATCCAAGTTATGTTTGATCATTACAGCAACGCTGAAACAACAAAATCCAACAATGACCTAAGACTTTTGCGCCGTAATGTATCGTCCATGAAACTGTCCGTAGTGATTAAATCAAGATAAGAAAAAAATATTGTGCAGTCTTTGTGGAATTAAAAAGTCATCCAACATTTGTTACTAGGCTGTTGAACTCATTAAAAAGGGAGGGGAAAACATTTGTGAGTGTTTAAATCAAGTTTTATCAGTAACAAACTTTGAAAGCAGTGATTTAAAAACGACAGTGCAAACAATTTCATGTGTTTTCCACGATGATGAATCTCTCTGCCCGTGTCAACCGCTTGTCAGGGGGAGGATTCTAATCTCATTTTGAGCCAAGAAAGCTCAATAAATAATTAGCCAGGCCAGCAAATGACCTGGATTAGATTTGTAGATCTGGTCCGGTCCCGGCAGCGACGTCAGACGGCATTCATTAGCGAGATTAGCGCGTCCAAACAAAGCCAGAGCGAGACATCATCTCTCTCTCTCTCTCTCTCTCTCTCTCTCTCTCTCTCTCTCTCTCTCTCTCTCTCTCTCTCTCTCTCTCTCTCTCTCTCTCTCTCTCTCTCTCTCTCTCTCTCTCTCTCTCTCTCTCTCTCTCTCTCTCTCTCTCTCTCTCTCTCTCTCTCTCTCTCTCTCTCTCTCTCTCTCTCTCTCTCTCTCTCTCTCTCTCCCCTTCTCGCAGCCCACCTTTTTGGAAGTCGCGCATCCCGCTGATGAATCGCAGCCATCCGGGTTAAAACAAGCAGCGTCTGCTAAAGCCATTTAGGAAATGACCTCGCCGCGCTTTGTCTTTGAGAGCCCGGCGGGTAGCTTGTCACTTGACATTTTGAGGACAGGCTGGCTGGCCTTGATTTGTTGTCTTCTCCTGTGAGGCATCATCGCGGCCATCGGCCTCTTCCTCTTTGGCCTCGGGCAAGCACGCCGTAGATACACCGACGTTAGCAGACGTCAATTTAGGCTAATCCGTCTGGAAGGATGCGAGCGAGTTTCCATGACATGAGTATGAAAGCAGACAATGTAGCCTTCTCCCCTGCGGTGTTTGATTGACGGCTGTGTTGTTACACTTCCTCAATCTGGTGCTAAAGGCATTTAGCAATCCTTATCAAGTATGTAAGAACCTTCCACCCGAAGGCTACGACTTCATGGGCAATGTCTGAGAAAAGAACAGATTGAATTTACAGGTAAAGATGCAAGCCCTCGTGGCATGTTTTATTCACGAGCCAAGGTTGAATTACACAAAACAAAGGGGGGTGCTAAATCACGTGATCGCCGTAGATCAATTATAATATAATAATAATAACGTTGAATTAGTTAGCTGTATTTGGCACTTGTCGTTCATTTTAGCTAGTTTGTTAGATAGTTTAGTTGGCAAATTTGCTTGTCAGGTAGTTCTCCACTTGTGACCTGTTGACTAGTTAGCTAGCTAGCCTCCAGTGAAGCTAATGACATTTTCACTACACCAGATTCACATTAATTTGTTCCCTCAATACGTTGCGGCTCATCTGCAAAATGTAATATTTTGTTTTTCCATTGATTATCATCTGTATCATTTCACCTTTTCATTATTCTAGTTTTTATTCCATCGCTTCATTATTTGATTTGTAAACAGCTAGAACTGGATTTATGTTTGTGCTTAAGGAATATGAAGCAAAATCTTGAAATGCATTCCCTTGTTTTTAAGAAAAAAAAAAACAGGACATTGGGAGGTTGGGAGGTTGTCAACCCCTCACCACTGACTGGGAGGTGACCCAACATGTGTAATAAATTCCAGCTAATCCCTAAATCCCCCTCCTAAATTCTCATCAGGATAAAATCTGTGTGAGACAAGACTGGAATTGACTCCTCGACCGGTCGCTCCCTCGAGATGATACTGAATAAAAGCTCCAATGGCGACGAGCCGTTCCATCTTAAAGGTTATTCCTGTTTGCTGCGCTTGAGAGAAGGAGTGGTGCTAGCGTGAATGGGGGGGGATTAGCACCTATTGATGTGTTGTCACTCGGGAAATAAAAACGGACGGCGCTGACAGCTGAAAAGTAAGCGAAAGGAAATGTTTTGCCTTGGCGGAGGTACCAAGGCCTTTATTAGTCTTGATTCAACTGAAGATTTTCGCGCAGTCAAGAATTTGTTTGGATTCTTTACAAAACCAATGCAGTGCAGTTTGTAGAAAGCTAAATCGATTGTTCGAGGTCATGCGTCAGCTTTCTAACTCGATTTTCTTTTCCTCAGAAATCTGTAATTGGTTGCAATTGGAAAGCTCCATTATTGGTAGTAGAATCTTTAACTGCTCATTAGCCTTGGTCTAACTTTTTTAAAAAATTTTATTGATTGTTGTTTTTGTTCACAATGACTAATAGTGACCTTCCTTTCTAAGCAAGCGTTCGTCAGTTCGAGGATTTGTTTTGTTCACGGGCAAAATGAAATGACGGTACTACTTCATGGTATTATTTGTGTGTACCGCTAAACTCTGGCTGCCCCCCTCCTTGCATCATGTTGGCCACACATTCCCACAGACGCTTTACGCATGCGTCCCGAGGGAGCGTCAAAACGGGCCATGTTTTTGTTGCAGAACCTTGAACATCCCACCCCCTCCCTTTCTCCTCCTTCCTCACCCTCGCTGCATCTCCTCCCGTGTGTAGGAGGAGAGCCAAAAGACAGCGGAGGGAAAAAAAAAAAAACATTCCCCGCATTTACTGATTTGTCTTAATATGTTTCATCACACGCTGGCTATGTTCACAATTAGCCCATGTGACCTCATTAATAGTAATTGGAAGGAAATTCATTTAATTCATCACCAAGGGAGACGAGACTCCATACAGGCTGGAGGTTGACCTTCTGACCGCGTGGTGCAGGGACAACAACCTCCTGCTGAACGTCGACAAGACCAAGGAGATTGTCGTTGACTTCCGGAAGGGTCACGCCCAACACCTGCCGCTGACCATCGACGGTGCTGTGGTGGAGAGAGTGAGCAGCGCCAGGTTCCTGGGGGTGCACATCAGTGAGGATCTCTCCTGGTCCACCAACACCGCGTCGCTGGCGAAGAAGGCCCAGCGCCGCCTGTACTTCCTTCGGAAACTCAGGCGAGCGGGGACTCCTCCGGCCATCATGACTACTTTTTACCGCGGCACCATTGAGAGCGTCCTCTCCAGCTGTATTGCTGTCTGGGGTGGCAGCTGCACTGACCAAGACTTGAAGGCCCTGCAGCGCATTGTGAAAACGGCTAGTAAGACTATTGGTGCTTCTCTCCCCTCCTTGAAGGACATTTACACCTCCCATCTCACTCGCAAGGCGACCAAGATTGTGAGTGATGTGAGTCACCCCGCTCACTCTTTGTTTGAACTTCTGCCCTCTGGGAGGCGGTACAGGAGCCTGCGCTCCCGCACCACCAGACTTTCCAACAGCTTCGTACTCCAGGCTGTTAGGATCCTGAACTCGCTCCCCCTTTCAGCGTAGCGTCCTGTTCTTGCTGTATGCTCACTGGCTCGGTTTTGCCCCTCATATTCAATGGGTTATTGGTCTGTTTTTATTCATCGCTCATTTTATTTTATTTATTATTTATGGTTTGTGCCTTCTTGTTTTTGTTTTGTGTCGCCTACTTGTATGTCTCGTCACCGTGGGATGGAGGAAACGGAATTTCGGTTTCTTTGTGTGTCTTGACATATGAAGGGATTGACAATAAAGCTGACTTTGACTTTGACTTTGACTTGACTTTGACTTTAAGGCCCTCCAACTTTCCATAATGTGTGCTGGTTCCTCAAAGCAAATCTTTTTCATCGCATAAGTGATGTACAGGAACGGTCGATGTGTTTGAGAGACGATTGTTGGGTTACGCCGCTTCCCCGTGACTCGAGTGGCCCAATTTGTGATAACTCCCGCTTTCCAATATACACTCGTAAGCCACTTCATGAGATTCACCCGCGCGCTGTCTGATGAGATCCAATACAAGAGTTGGGTAACATCGCACACTTATGTTTGAGTCGCATTTAATAAGACCGCAAAGGTCCAACAAGTTCATTTTTTGGAGGACTACTTGTCCCGCGTAGGATTTTGTCTTGTCATATTTGAAACGTCTTTGGTTTAACTTTGTGTTTAACAGGAAGCGCCGGGGCCGAACGGCCGAGTCCAGCAGAACGTCACGAGACCACCGTACCTCTGCTGCTTACGGGCCGGGACAGCGGACCCCTCAGCCAATTGGAACCGGGGGTATGTACTCGCAAGGCCAAGAGAATTATAAAAAGCATCTATAGTTTACAAGAACACAATGCAACATATGGAAGTTGGTATTTATCATGTGTGGAAGATGAAAACAATTTTCCTTTCTAATTTTTTTTTTACCGCTGCCAAGAATACACCAGAACAGAGTGTCCGCAGATTTTCTATTTTTTTTTTATTAATCTGCCCTCAAACCGCAGCATTTGTTTGAGTCATGCTGCTGAGCCACAGAAATCCAACACATGTTCAAATGCTAGCTTCGTGTCGGGATATTTGTTTTCTAAATACATGTGCATCCATTTAGTGTGCTTCAAGTTGACAGCAAAGCAGTTGGAAGTCATCACTCAATTTTGATGGCAGCCCACCATCACCCATTGTTTTTGTCCTTTTTGTTTTGTTTTATATTCTTCTGGGTTAATAAGGAAGGTCCCCCCCCCCCCGAATCGATATTGCCTCACACACTGTCTTTGCTGAGTCGTGACCGCGATCAACAAAAATGCTTTCCATGTGTGCTGTCAAGCAGCCCCTCGCAGATCTCTGCAAAAATCAAACAGAGCTTAAATAAAGATGCTTCTCTAGAAGCGTTTGCGCGTCGGTGTTGACGACTCCTTTGACATTTTCCCCGTCCCGGGGGAACTATGCGTTCCTACTCGGTGTTCCTCACAAAATCAGTCAGAGAAGGCAAGGTGGGATTTTTAATTACTCGCACTTATCAAGCACTTTGGAAAAGCAGAGCGAGCTAGGAGACGTCACTTAAAGCCCGGCGCGGTTGATTAGGCGTCGGGTTTTTAATTACATCAGATAGGCTGAACCACTGCTGACGCATTTTAAGAGAGGTGAAGGTGAGCCTTTTTTCAATTAGGCAGCTCATGATTGTCTTATCTCGGTTGGGGTGCACTACCTGCATGTGGCCAGCTTAGGCGCTATTGAGTCATTCAGCTTGTTGAACAAAAAAAAAAACGACATTTCAAATCTTGCAAGGCTGTCAAATTGGTTGTGATGAATCTGCTCACTGGAAATATGCAAATTATTTTTTTAGAAAATCCGCCTACGCCCTCAAAATTGCTTTATTGTCGTCATTTGGCCTAAGGATGATCTTTCCCTCAATCTCCAGCCTTGAAATTCTCATGGGAAGTGGATGATACGGAACCTGTCTTCCTTTTCCGCCGTCTCCATTGTGCCTCTTCGCATCCTGCTTTGCTTTGTGCGTCCATGCGAGGCAGGATGGCTGAGATCAGCTTGCCACCTTCACCGCCGTTCATCCCCCTTTTTCTTTTCTCCCCCTCTCCTTCCAGGTTTATCCGGCATCGCTCCGGCTGCTGGTACGCGCTGAAGGCCAACAGCTAGTTCTGCTGCTGGAGAAAAACGAGTGAGTTTCCATGCGATTGCTCGTGGTCATCACGGATAAGACCACGCATACATTTTTAATCACAAACAGAGGAATGAGCTACTCGCTCCATGCAAGAATGGAGGAGAACTCATAAAGGGCGGGAGGGAGGGAGTATGATGGAGTGGGAGAAAATAATATATCCCCTCGCGACTTTGCCCTTTTCAAAGTTCGCTTTCTCCGAGGGGCCAAAAAAGAGATGAAAGGCGATGAAGAAGGTGGCGGAGGAGAAACTCTTGAGGACGAGCTTGTTCTCTCGCTCTCTCTCTCTCTCCCCGTCTGCTTTGCCTCTCTCAGTTCTCATCACTCCCCTCCGGACTGCCGAGAATAACAGTGGACTGTGAAGCGAGGGGCGGGGGATCGTGTGGAGTTCATAAATATGATGATGCACACATAAACACCAAGGCGGGGGGGGGGCAAGAGTGTGCAAAGGCCAGGTTTCATGTCGGGGAGGGTTACAGTCTCAAAAGCATGATGCCATTGCTGACTCATGCCTTTTTTCTGCCAGGGGTTTTTAGACCAAGGGAGTGGTGGGATCATATTTGATCCGTTTAGTGTTCACACTTGTAATTTGGATCATCTGATGACAAAAGCGATTTGTTATGTCGCACATCTGGTCATGATTCTGTTTTTTTATCATTTAAAAAAATGTCAGGAGATGATTTTGCTCTTACTTTCTAATGACGTGGCCACTAAACTGTCAATTTGTGTCCCTTGAAAAATATTTTATTTTCAACTAGTATGTGTGCCAATTGTACCATAAATGAGGAAAAACACAACGAGAGGTTGCAATTAGCTTTAAGTTGTGTTTTGAATCATCAAACAGACTTTTACATCTCGCTCAACCCGAGCTTATGACAGGCAAACAAAAAAATGACTTGGCGTTCGCAGCAAAGTCAATGGAGACTTGGAACAACACTCGTGAGTTGGCACCAAGCTAGAAGCCATCAAGGTCCGCAACATTTCCAGCACGGTGGCTTTGTGAGGTTGCCTGGCGAGCGCTTGGCTGAATCTGGGAAGCAGCGCGGAGAGATAAGGAGGGGGGAAAACCTGGCTATAGATAGACAAGCCGACCGGAAAAGACAACAACTCGGCACGGAGGAAGACGGGAAACGACAATTGTTAGCGAGTGTCAAACTAGCAAAAGAAAGAATCGTGCGGAAAGAACGAGTTTATTGTTCAGTTGGGAAAAGAGACCAATTTACACACAGCTTATCTTCATCTTTTATTTGACTTTTTTTTTTTTAATGAATGAACTCGCTGCCGACTGGAGATAACGGATTCACCGGCACACACCGGGAGATGTTGCCATTGTCAGCCGAGTGTTTTCATTCGGCGTGCATCTTCTTTCCCTTTGAAAACAGGCCGAGGATGTTGCTATGGGGATTTCTGTCAGCAACATAATGATGTCGTTGCCATGCGCTTCAAACGGGGGCCTTTTCTTTCCTGTCGCAGAAGAATGAAAGGAAATGTTGTCAATGCGAAACAAGGTTTTTCTCCACAAGGCTGGTCCGAGTAGCTGGAAATGTACAGCGCATTGTCTTAAAAGCAGAAAAGTGGACCGAGTTGGATAGAGTGGGTCCCATAATGGCAGAGCGCCTTTTGAAGCTAACGTTTGAAGCGGAGGAACGAGATGTACCTTGCGAATGCTTTCGATGATGATGTCATCAATGTTTGGAGCTTTAAAGTTGTCTGAATTACATTAGATGTTCGCTTAGCTTGGCAATTTAGCATCTCGCATCAATTTGGGAAGGCTTCAGAGGATTTGCACAATTTTTTATAAACGATTATCAATCGACAATCAAAATGTACATATTCATTCATTTGATTGAATACTTAGGGATTATTTTTGACCCCACGAGATTATTAATTATTATCGTAAGGATCAAATGCAGGCTAAATACACGACATTTTGGTTAAATAACCGACAAAAATATTCAGATAATATGCATCAGCTGGGCGAGTCTGTTTTGTTTTGTAGCCCGGCAACGAGGGGGGGAAAAAAAATCCAGACACCACCAACCCTGCATCAAGACTAGTCTTAAAAAGAATTTCTCTGAATGTCATTTAAGACGGGTCGAGGTTAAAGACCACCTGCTCTGAGCGGGCCGCACCGCCGAAGCGATATCACAGGACACATCTGGCCCGGCGGCGAGCCGAGCGGATGGGAATGGCAGCGAGCACGAGAGCCTCGGGCCGCTGACGGATGACTCACAGCTGACGGCGCGGTCGCCGCGGGTCACGGGAAGAATACGGGCTCGGTCGGTGGAAGTGGGTTTGCCAGGTGCGCGCAGTTCCTTTGACGTTAAGGAAATCAACTCATTTTCTGGCACAATTTTGAACCATATTTTCTCTCGCACATTAGGTCACGATCCGTTCCATGACCAATTTTGTTCGCCCTTTGAGGTTCCGCCGTATTGAGTTAGGCCAGTTTAATAGCAGGAACATAAACGGCGTCGTGTGATTTTCACATCACAGCCGGTAAGAACCTGCAAATGGGAACGCAGCCTTGCTTGAACGTCCTTCAAAAAGGCGTCAGTGCACGTCTTGAGATTCAAAGAACGAAGAAAATCCATTAGCCGTCGCGGTGTTTTGGAGGCGGATGAGTGCGGGCCTTCCGATGTTGATGGCGCATATCATCATCCTCCGGCGTCATTTATCGGCATGAGACGGGAACTCATCCTACCCGGCGCGGCACATGAGGGATTATATTACCTTTTTTTTTTTCTTGCAGACAATGATTTCTCAAGATAATAAAATGCACGTGTGTGCCGTAAGTGAGTGTGTGGCAGCATTAATGTGCTATCGGTCTTGAGAGATGCCAGGCAAGCATCTTGTACTCACCCCCCCCCAAGTACTCCCACAAAAAAAGATGATGTAAGACTTTTAATAAACCCAAATGTCTTAACGTACAGATTGCTTTCTGTGTGCTTCACGCTCTCAACTTTTATTTATTTTTTATATCTCCACGTAGCACATTTGTGGTGGTTCCCATGAGAAATAAGAAATATTGCAGCCTTGCTCAACAGCAGCTTGCTCTTACCTTAAGACAGATTAGTCTGCAATTAACCTGTGTTTAGATTGTGGATTGATATAAAAGAAAAATTTGAGGAAATTAAATAATTCACGTTTTTTTTTCCCAGCTGGTTTGAGACTTGTACAACTCGTATAATTGACACCACTGGCGGCGCTAGCGAGGGGGGCCGCGTGGGCACGTCCAAGGGGCAAACTAGCAACACTAATCCACCAATGTGTTGAATCTGCCAATGCAGTGCCAGTCAGCAACATAGCCTGCGCACGCTAGGACATTATTTCGCTAGATTTCCCTCTAAAATTCCAGACATTTGCGATTTTAATGTCATAAAGACATTTTACCTGCGGCTCATCTCATAATTGACATTACCTCCTCCTAAGCCGGCAGCCATTACGGCTTGTGTTCCGGCGCATTAGCATCGGAGACAGATCGTTCACCCGTACCCTGGTGTCAAAATGATACATCAGCAGCAGGCAAAGTTTCCATCGCCGTCATCTTTGCCAATTAATGAGGCGAACGAGCGACAGATTGTAGGCTATTATCTTATGGGAGACTCCGCGCGACGTCCATGAAAGTGTTAAGACCGGGGATTAATGACGCAAGTTATATTTTTTTTAAAAAGGGAAGAAATGGTGTGTTATGATCGCCATAAATGGTAATGCGGCCGCCAAGCTGTAATGCCCATAACAAACAACCTCGGCGCTACAAGTGGAAGATAGCATTTCCTGCGGCTAATTTAGCTCCACGCATGGATGATGATGATGGATGATTTGGATTCAAGTACAAAGTTTGCCGCTTTTAGGTGATGGCGTTCTCAGAACTATTCCCTTTTACGGTCGTCTCGGGAATATGACATCATAGCTTTTGTGCAGGAGAAAATACGTTTATTCCCGCACCACACTTTAACGCTGGCGGGTGACTAACGGCTCATTTTCGTTCGACTCGGTTGCAGATCACCTCTGTTGAAAGAAAAGGGAAAAAAAAGCTTTGTAACGTACATGACTTCACAGGATTTAGCCGGCGTCCAAACCCAAGTGGACTTTTATTAGACACATAAACTTGTTTGCGCTTGTAGCGATACTAATACGTGTGCGTTACTAAAGAAATGAAAGAGTATAAGCGCTTGCTAATAGTCATAATAAAAAACTAATTGAGCTTTAATAATAATGGCTGCACGGTGCAATGGTGCTCGGAATGTGTTATGGGGAAAACTTTAACCCCTTCGTAGATGAGACATGACGAGCACTCGGAGACTAATGACAAATACAATTTCATTTAAAAAAAAAAAAAAGTACATAAGAGACAGAATACAACCTGATGGCTTCTCTGATGAGACTTTATTAATCTACTTTTTTTATTAACTTACTAAATACTCTGACTTGCGGCCTTTTGATCTTTCACTATGATAACTTCACAAAACATCTCTACAGTATATGAACCAATTTATTAATCGTACTGGCTGTCAAATGTCATTTTTTGTGTGTGCAGAGGGCCGCTGAAAAATAAATGGCAGGCCACAAATGGTCCCCTCCGCCGTAGTTTGTACACCACTGCACCAGTAGACTCTTACTCTCTTACAATCTTCACCGCCACATTGTTTGTAGAAAATAGATAGATGAATAACTTGGACTGTCACATGTGTGCCAAAATTTGTCACACCGCCTTAAATTTAGCAATTTAAGGTTGTACAGTCGGCAACTTTGTCATCGGTTGCGTTCATCCATCATTCCACCCTCGCTGCAAGCATCCGCTTTTTTATGGACTCTCTCGTGTTTAGCTATAACTTTTTTTTATTTTTTTTATGCCTTTCACTGTACAGCTCAATTGTGGCCATTCAGCTGCAGCATCCGTGAAGTCAATACTGGCCTTGCATTTGGTATTCCCACCCTAAATCCTTTTGAGTTAGTTTTTTTGGGCACAAAGCTCGCCTCCAAATGATACTGTCACTGGACCATGAGTCATAGCCATTTTTTTTTTCTTTGGCCTTTCATTTTACTCGCGTGCCATTCTCGCTGGCCTTGGAGTAAATGTGTACCGTGAATGTAAAATAGAAACATCGCTCATACTTCACATCTTTTGCATTTAAATATGATGTGCCGTTGCTAGTCTGGAACAATATCGGAATATATATCTGCTAGTTCGTCCCTCAAAGTGAACCTGCTGTTTTTCTTGTGGCGGTCATTATGTAACTGAGCTGACGCCGCCAGCTGGCGTGTTTGCTTGACAATTTATATCAGGCAGATGTTTAGCCTACTATGCGTCTTATTGATCTGCTTTCGAATGTCAAACAGGGTCGATTGAGTGGAGATGTGCAAATTTGCTAATGGCACAACGGTCGCTCGATGGCTGAAATGAGATTGACGGTTTGTTTTGTACTTTCAAACATCAGTAGCTGGTTAAAGGCGGACCAAAATGATCAGCTCGCATGTGACAAATGAAGACAGCTGACGAGAGAAGAAATGTCATGCACTACAGTCCTGAGGATTTTGCTCTTCTCATCTGCCTCTTTGTACAGCGGTAGAAAGTGAGGAGACAGTGAGCTGTATGTGAATCAATTTGGAACGCATGTGGAAATGGAATTAGCCATGTCGAGTTCCCCCTTTCTCTCAGTGTGTACTATGAGCAGAAGAGGTCGTCATTGTAGTCTTCTTCCATATGGGGCCTCGAGCAACTACTATATAGAAAAGCATTTGAGTGGTGGGTGATGAAACGAAAAACCACAGCAGTTAGCAGTTCGTCTTCAAAGGAAACGTGGACGAGGAGCCACGCTTCTTGCCAATGGTTTCACGCTGGAGGGGCTTTGCGCGGCCCTGAATTATTACATGGATTCGCATGTACAATATGTAAATGAGGCTGCGGAAAAGGTGGTAAAAGTACCCACACCCTGTGCTTAAAAGCACCTCATGTACTTAAAAGGTAAACAGTCAAAACTCTGAAATGTAGCTAAGAATAAAGCGAATACCGTTTTTTTTCCATGTATAATGCGCCCCCATGTATAATACGCACCCTAAAAATGGCATGTTGATGCTGGAAAAAAGCCTGTACCCATGTATAATACGCACCCAAATTTTGACTTTTTTCTTTTTTTTTTTTTTTAAAGTCCCAATGATCGTCACACACGCGTCTGGGTGTGGTGAAATTTGTCCTCTGCATTTGACCCATCCCCGTGTGATTTTGATCCATCCCCTGGGGGAGAGGGGAGCAGTGAGCAGCAGCGCCGCCGCGCTCGGGAATCATTTGGTGATCTAACCCTCCAATTCCAACCCTTAATGCTGAGTGCCAAGCAGGGAGGCAATGGGTCCCATTTTTATAGTCTTTGGTATGACCCGGCCGGGTTACTTAAGTCCGTAAACATAAAATTATTTCAGAAAAAAGATCATCTTTGGGAACAACCGGATGTTATTCTGCCGGTCAGTATCACTGCGCATGCAGTAGCAAACTCGATAGCGAAGAAATATGTGAGACTCTCAACGGGATCACCAATATTTGAGTGATGTTCCAGTTATTTATCACAATTATTTATTATTATAAATTATAATATATATAATATATATAATAATTATTTATTTATTATTCACAATTGTCATGGTGATCTTTCTGGTGATTTCTTAACTAGGCTGGATGTATTTTTTTTGTTGCCGTTGATTTCTCCGACTGCCCAGAAAGGCACCACCGCGATCAGTTAGGTTAAAATGAAGAGAGGAAAGTGACGTTGTAAAGAACCACCCGTGACAAGATTTTCTTCAAAAATTGTTGTACCATGATTTTCTTCACAAAAAAAAAAAAAAAATAAAAAAAAAAAAAAAACAACATTTAAAAAAATTGTACCCATGTATAATGCGCACCCCAGATTTTAGGACAATAAATTAGTTAAATTTTGCGCATTATACATGGAAAAAAACGGTAGATATTTTTTTTAAACCAAAAGATAGCTAGCGTTAGCGCGACTTATGCTATCAGAACAACAATAGCTTTGCTAACATTTTGATCGGAGTTACAATCATGCTAAATTAGCTGATAGCTACATACAAATAGCTATAGTTTTGTTTTTTCTGACTACAATAGAGAATTCTCGAATGTATTTTTTAAGCTCTCACAAAACGCAGTAGTCGCTAATCATCCTTTGTATCTTTTGTTTTGATGCGTAGAGAGTGAAAATCAAGTCATCAAGTAAAAAATATGTCAGAAAGTCTTTTGACAGTCCTACCAAATCAAGTGAGTCAAATCCGTGGTGATTTATAGAATAGAATAGATCTTTATTTGTCATTGTCACATGTACAACGAAATTTAAAAAGTGCCAACCGATCCGCGCATTTTTTCATTTTGTATGTCTCGATAATGGGTTTTCTTCCGCATCCATGTCAGCATGATCCCCAGCACTCTGATAGTCCATAAATCTCCGCTCGGCAGTTGCAGAGCACAATGTTGGACATATACTCGGACCGCGAAGCAATTACAGCCAAGGAACGGGGGGAAAGGAATATATTCGAGAGAGATCTTGTGGATAGCAAGTTGAAAGGTCAGCAATAGAATCACATCTTTGCTGTGGGTGACATTGACATGATGCTTCTGGAAATGTTGATAAGCCGACAAGATTGTAGTCAGGTTTTTTTCCCCCTTTTCCTCATATGAACCTTGGTCATTGAGAAAATATACTTTCTGGAAAACTCCGGCCAATTCATGGACTCAAATCGTTTTAAGGCCAAACACCAGTCGGCAATTCGTCATTGTTGTTATTTCGCCTTTCGCCGGCTTCTCTCGAGCCAAATGGCCTCATGATTGCGAATTATAGTGCCACCTTTTACTTCAAACGGCCATTTTCCTGTGGACTAATGACATTCGTATGGATATATATCAAGCGGAATATACGTTTATGAGGCGCTGGAGTTTATTTTGATCGATGGCGCGTGACTTGAACAGGAGATCGGTGTTTGTTTCTTCGGCTATTACGAGCGTCTCATTCATCACAATTAACCCTACGCGGCCATTAGTGCATCCTTAATTAGACCGCCCTGTCTGGAGATTCACAGCGGCCGGGCCCAATCGATGCGCGCCGACTCGAACAATTACGGGAGTTGCAAAGACAAAAGTGAGGACGAAAAAAGTCAAGATAGTCACAGAGCAGCGGTACTAGTCGTAGTACTGTGTAGCGGAATTGCTAAGCGCATACACGTGCCGCGCTGTCGAAAAAAGCGTTCGGATAAACATCAACTTTTGCCAAGTAGTTGATTACAGGCTGCTTCCAGAAGATCAAAAGCGCCGGTTTTAATACACGATGTATGGTCATGCCACTCGGATCAAAGATGGCTTTGCCAAACATGTCGCCAACACGGGAGCTTTTGCTCGGAATTACCGCGCACGTGCCGCTAATCCAATCGGGAGTGCAACGTACATCCTCCCCTCGTGGCAGGCAATATGGCCGTGTAACATGATGCAAAGGACACCTGATACAAATGATTGTATTGCCTTTAAGAGGCGGGGTCATATTTTTGAAGCAGATTCCGATTTCAACAGATTAGCAGATTAAATTGGCCGGTTGATTACGTCTTGTCCATGAGAGAAGACGCCCCATCCAAAAGAGCTAATTTCAACGAGACATAAATGAGAGGGTGTTTATCGTGCATGAATTCCACTGCAGTCAGTTTGAGAGAGAAAAAAAAGTAACTTTTGGCTGCGTCCTTGCAACAAGCTGTTTTGGTGACAGCAAAATAGGACGCCTTGCCTCCAATTGTCATTTCAGACAAACGCTGTGGAAATCCCCCGTCACATGATCGCTGCACAAACGTCACATATTTTTATGATTTCAGACGTTTATTTTCTTTCATGCTTTTTGACATGGCAACTTTGGACAAATGGCTTTTTATAATGTAAGCCGCCTTGGGAAATCAAAATATTTGAGTGCTACATCATGTGCGCACATAAACACGCTGAGATCATCCCGCCTGACATCCACGTGATGCAGCTGCACAAGTTGGCCCACGCGCAGGGTGGGGCTCCTTACGGAGTCAAACATACACACACGAAATAATTACCTCTACAGAGATTTGTGCTGTTCTAATCATGGAAGACATTCGCATGAGAGAATCCACCCCCAAATCCCCTTTGAATCTTCTCTTGAACATCTTAGAATGTTGTTCTCCACATTTCTAATCCCATCCTGTACTTTTTGCAGGGGTCTCTTCGCCAGCCATTACACGGAGACGCACTACCGGAACGGCGAACGCGTCGTCACCGGTGCACGCAACTCCACGGTACGTCGCCAAGGCGACAAACACGACGTTGCGTGTACACGGTGCCACATTTAGATTTGAAACGAGGTTCGGAACGTGACCGGATGCGTGGGAGCGTGTGGCCGTAGCGGAGCACTCATTCATCCCAGTGGCCTACTTGTTGATAAGCTCTGTTTTTCTCCATTTTATTTTATTTTTTTAATGATTTCCTGCCAATGTTGCCATCAGGGTTTTATTATGGAATCCCCTTTTAACAGCTGAGCCATTCCTAGCTCCTGCTTTCATGACCTCTGCCAAGGATGCTGCTATGTTTTAACATTTAAGAGCTGCATTCTGTCAAATTCGATTTAAAAAAAGAAAATCACGACAAGCAGGTGAAATGAATTTTGAACAGTCAGCACTCCATCGTTGATTTGGTGTCATTTTTTTATCGTTTACATTTTTTTTATTTGTATTTGCTAATAGTGAGCCGATGTAGGTCACACATAGCTGTGAGCAAACGGTTCTATTTTTACGTGGAGTGTAATTAAACGCCATTGCATCAGCATCTGGGTCTCGAAAGCTACCCGAGCTGCTGCTCCACCAGCTGTGCTAGGCGATGATGATGATGATCAGCATAACCTTACCATGCAACTCAACGCACCCTCCTTCTGCTCCACATTACAAGTCGTCCAGTTCATCCAAAGTCAAGGCATGGCTGTATTGTACACATGTATTGTTTTTATTTTATTTTGACAGATGAAGAATTGCTACTATCACGGGGAAGTGCAGGCGCATCGTAACTCTGACGTCACCCTCAGCGTCTGCTCGGGCCTCCGGTAAGAAACTCGACTTTTGCATCACAAGCACCCACATTAGATGAAATCTCGGCAACTTGGCTGGTCATCACTGCTGAAGTCGATTTTGGAAACGCTTTGAAAGTCATCATGTAGAAATTTCACTTTTAAAACTCCAGGGCTCCTCCATGTAGATCATTTTAATGTGTTACACAAAGTGCGCTCGGCAACAAAGCAGACCTGTAAACATTTTTCCTTCTGACATTTTCAAGTGTCATCAATTGTAGGAAGGAGGGACTGAACGTCACAGCTCATTGTTTGTCCTCAATGATGCTCTAATTGGCATTTTTAATGTCTCTGATGATGAACCGCAGTTGAAATATGCCAGATTTACAGCAAATGCAAAATATTCGTCTCCGTCTCGCTTAATTAAACGCACTTGGCCAGAAGATCGTTAATATTTTGTACTAAGATGAGATGTCGCGTACCCGAAAAGAGTTTTATGTATACTCTGGGTAAAAGGGAAATCAATAGCCAGATATTCTTGGGTTGTTGCTTTTAATGAG
Organism: Syngnathus acus; assembly: GCF_901709675.1. Lineage (NCBI taxonomy): Eukaryota > Metazoa > Chordata > Actinopteri > Syngnathiformes > Syngnathidae > Syngnathus > Syngnathus acus. Next base: position 4,486,646 of record NC_051100.1, read on the forward strand.
CTTTTCCCACAGTGGACACAACAAGCCCTTTTCACATGAACGAAGCCATTAAAAAAAATTTAGTGCTGCTTTATTTCACTTTCCACTCCTTATCTTTGCAGAGGCTTCATCGCACTTGAAAACAAGTCGTTGGTCATCGAACCGGCGTCCGGCAAAAGCCCGGACGTCCACTTCATCTATCGAGCAGAACAGCTGCGTCTGACCTCGGGCGACTGCGGTCACGGCGACAACATATCCTCCGTCACCCCGGACAACGACCTTCAAAGCCCTTTCCGGGCCTTCCGCGAGAGGGTGAGATGACAAAGTGGTTGTTGCAGACAAACTGGCTTTTGGAAACGTGCCCAGAAAGTGTTCTTACCTGCGGCTTTGTCATCCGAGTCCAAAATTGCAGCCACCCCCCCAAAGGTGTGCGCTGAGCAGGTGCGGCTGCCATATGGCCATGTGATTGCAAAGATTTACAAACCGCCACCTATGTTGCAATCACATGCCAGCGAAGCCCTTACAAGAACATTTTGCCTCAGTTTAAGTAAACAAGTATAATAAGCTTCATTAAATTAGCAATTTACGTTCTGTCATTTCCGTCAATCGCAACTCTCGGTATCATGCATGCCACAATAGAATGTTGTCATATGGAATTTTAAAATTCAAACTTTTTTTCTTGTTTTTTTTTTATAACCTCAGCACAAAAGGGATGCACAGAAGACCACCAAATACGTGGAGCTGATCATCGTTGCGGACAACCGAGAGGTAAAGCTTCCATTCATCTTTCCCACAATGAAGAGAGCAGGAAAACGGGAGGTGTGTGTGTGTGTGTGTGTTGCGGGGGGAGGAGGGGGTGATATAGTATGAAGAGCGGAGCTGCAGATATAGGTCAGTGTGCAACAAGCTGTGTGCTTTGGTGCCAGCGGCTTGACAGGAAATGACTCCCCAGCGGAGTGAGCAGACAGGAAAAAGATCTACGCTGGCTTTCCTCCTGCTTGTGCTAATATCAGCGAGCCCAAAGGAATATCGAGCTCTGACCTCGAGCCTGTCAACAATCGGGACTAGAACCAGAAGAGAGAGAGTTAGCCACACAGATGACATCTGACCTCGCAAAATACTCTGCTGGATGAGCGGAGGCAAATTTTCTCACACGTTCACGCCAACGACTCGTACAAAAACGGGCAGGAGGGAGCGAAACTGTTTTTAACTGCATTGCACGTCAGTTCGACCTATAATATCGTTCTGCTTCTTTGTCTAGTTTCATAAACAAGGTGGTGACGTGGAGAAGGTGAAACTGAGACTTGCAGAAATTGCCAATTATGTGGACAAGGTACAAACTGCACAGACGCAACACGAATATGAGCCGATGCCGAACATTTCATTAAAAGCTTCTTCTTCTTTCATTCAGTTCTACCGAGCGCTGAACATCCGCGTAGCCTTGGTGGGTCTGGAGGTGTGGAGCGACCACGACAAGTGTCCCGTCACACAGGATCCCTTCGCCACCCTTCACGAGTTCCTCGACTGGCGCAAAGTCAAGCTGCTGTCCCAGAAACCTCACGACAATGCTCAGCTCATAAGGTGAGTCGGCCTGGTGCCTCCAAAAGTTTATTTTTCGGACACAATTTCTCCCTTTCTAAATAACCGATGACTTTTTTGCAGCGGGGTCTACTTCCAAGGCACCACCATCGGCATGGCGCCCATCATGAGCATGTGCACGGTCGAGCAGTCCGGCGGCATCGTCATGGTGAGCCTTAGCTCCTCCTCCCTCTCCGTGTCGCGTTGCATTCATCCGAAGAGGTGTTGACTCTTCGCCGTGAGCGCATTCGTGCACATCCTGACAGCACGATGGAAGAAATATTATTCCATAGAAGGCCGGCAGGTGGAACGACCTTGACAATTTGTGATGAGGTGTTTTCATCCACCACCGCCACCCAAAAAAAAAATGCATTTACATTTTTATGATAAATGTTCGGTGCCAGATCTCGTTCCGATCACGACGTATTTTCTCGGCCAGCCCCCGTGTAAAAATGAGCTGCCAGCGCGGTCCCGGCTGTCCGGCCGTGCCAGATCGCCAAGTGGTTATCTGTTCCATGCCATCAGGCATAGACCCAGATGGACCTGCCCTCTCCGTTAATAGATGTGTCTTCTCGGGCCAGAGCCTTCTCCAGATGTTTTTCGTCCCCGTTACTTTACTCGTGGCAGATGGCTGCCGTGAAGATTAAAAGGCCGTCCTAGCCAGTCACAAGAGAGGAAAAATAAAATTATTGGGTCAATTTTACTGCATTGAAATTACAGATGAGGGTGTGCACACTTTAGCAACCACATTATCTTTTTCAATTGACGCTACATTCATTACATATATAATTCATTTATTTCGACCCTTGTCACAGGATCACTCGGAGAACCCGCTGGGCGCGGCCGTGACGTTAGCTCACGAGCTGGGTCATAATTTCGGCATGAATCACGACACGCCGGAGCGCGGCTGCGGCTGCAGGATGACGGTAGACCGCGGCGGCTGCATCATGACGCCATCCACGGGGTGAGAGATCTTTTTCCCTGCTTGAATAGCTCAGCCCAAATTGTTTCGGTCACTCGTCAGCCACGAAAATCGCTTGACAAGAAAATGGCTTTATAATCTGTGCTATATTTCCTGATAAACAGCTTAATATGTCTTATTTAAAAAGATGAATGAAGTCAGACGAGCTCATTTTCATTCGTAAATGATGCTGCAGATTCACTACATGCTGTAATCGCTCTTATCGCAAGGCAGCCACAAGCGCCCGCACACACGCGCACACACGAGACTGAAGCAGCTGCTTTGCTATTCTGCCCACATCGCCTGGGTCATCGAGATAACAATGCGCCCGCGAGCGATGGCCTCTCATGTTAGCAAACAGCAAAGCTGATAAGGCAGTCCAGAGTGCAACAAGAGATTTTCACTCCCGCCTTGGAAGTTCTGCCCTGGCGGCATGCCACGACACCGGCAAAACGAACCGGACTCCAATATTCCACCCGGTCTTTGAAACGTATTGAAGCAACCCTAGTGGATAATATAGTGGAACTTTGGTTTTTGTAGTATGTCCGATATTTTTTTGGGGTTTAAATTTTTGTTTTTGTTCGTCAGCTTTTCATGTCCCCCATTTGACACGCATTCATGCAGAAATTTGTGCATAACTTAAAATCTGTCAAAAAAAAAATCTAAATCTACTAGCGGTATTATGATGGCAACAAATGATTTCCTTGTTTTTTCTCAAACTTTGAGTTGTCCTCAAACACAAGCCATGCACTCGTAATTCAGCCTTGCGGGCACAGCATTTAAAAATGCCAGAAAATACTAAATGAACCCGCCAATGAACAATAACCGCCACGAATGAACTTAAAGTACCTTTTGAGGAGACAGACAAATAAGTCGTAGTGACGTTTCTGACTTATGTCTTCTTCCTCATCGGGACAAGTGGAGTCACGGCGGGCATTCGCGAGGAATGATGAGATGATCTAAACACGGCAGCATGAGTCACAGTGCTGATGAATTATTCAAAGAAGCCATAGCGCTCTCCATTTTTGTTTCCAAAGAGTTCATCTGTGATGATGAGGTCATACACTAAATATTGCAGGCTGGTTCTGATCCCACAATTTGTACTGGGGTTCTTTTTTGTCTTTATTTTGGAGAGATTCTCCTACTTTAAACTTGCTCACGGGGGAGAGGGGACGGTCTTGCATCTAAATGATGTGATTATCGGTGGCACTGCCGGCTGAAATCAGGGTGAAGGCGGCACGCAGGATCCGAGAGGTGCTTTTACTCCTCGGCACACTGAGCCGACGCGTCAAACGGGGGAACGAGGCTTGGATTCATAATTGATAAATCGGACCAGATAGGAGCAAATAATAGAACAAATGGAGTTACCAGATAAGCTAACAGTTAGCCTAGCATCTTCTATTTCTTCTTCTACGCCTGCCTACACTTTGTATTTTCGGTTTTACAATCGGGAACTAGAAATTAGAAGAGTAGAAAGTTAATTCACACAAGGAAAAAATCTGTATTGGGATATATATAGTCTTTAAACTTTTTCTGTATCAAAAGTACTTAGTAGTATCGGTGCTTAGTATCGGTGGAAAGAAACCAGTGTATCTTCACGACAGGCCTTGATGGTGAAATTCGTCGACGCGATGACAGGCAGACATTTATTCAACTTCAAGAGCAGCATTACTAATGTCCAACTGTGCAAAAAAAAAGAAAGCTGTCAAATTGTGTCACATTGAGATTAAGCATGATGGATAAAATTCCCCGAAGACATCCCGGTGTTTGCACAACGTGTCCTTTCTTTTAATCAGCAAAACCTCCCAGTGGTGTCGTAGCCTAACATTTGCTAAAAGGTCAGACATGTCTCCTCTTGTTAGCCGGGACTAAATATTTGTCACTCGGCAGCGCAGTCAGCGGCAAAAAGCACTTTCCCCTCTCATCCGTCTCAAGCCTGAAGCTGTCAATCAGGTGACAGGGTGCTTTTATTTCGCCTCCCTTTCAACATTTCCCTCACGTCTTTGTCTAGTCGTACGTTTATCAGCAAGATGTAGAAGTTTAGAGAACTTTCAGTGTCTCGATGGATTGTTTTGGACTTATAAAGAAAAAGCACTCACTACAAAATGAGTGAGATAGTATCTTCAGCCTGGTTTTATTTTCACAGTGACTGAAAAAGGGACTGGCTAATTAAAAGGCGCCTAATTGTTGTGCTCAGCCAAATTAGTTCCGCTCGGGCAAACGATACACCTGCAGACGCCGCGGGGCTTCAAGCCAATATTATCCAAGGAAGTCGACACTTTCTGCTTGGCTCGTTTTCTTTAGCCGCTGGCCTCAGCTGTCATAATAAACACGTTCGACATGGAGCCGCTCCAAAGAGAGTACATCTTGGGAGACGGTTTTAAAAATTGTCTATTCCTTGAACAATCGTGGGTTGACCAGTGCTGTACTCATTAAAAAAATATATATATATATATATCATGCTATAGATGGATAGAATGAATCTTGGCACAGAGATTGACACCAAGACAATATTTTTATATTCGACATGTCCTGAGCACAAATAAACAAACAGGGCTCCGTGTCCTATCCAAATAATAAATGGTATAAATAATAAGTAAGCACTGTGTACAGCGAAATTGCTTCCTGCGAATTTTAATGGACTGTTTTGAATTCATAAGCACTGGAAATCTTCTCCATTGAATTCCAAATGTCAACAGCATACTGAATTTTGCATCATCGTTGGTCTGCATGTCCTTACTGTCATCAACCTTGACTCGACTCTACCCCCACTAGGTATCCGTTCCCCACGGTGTTCAGCACGTGCAGCAAGAAGGACCTCGCTGCCAGTCTGGAGAAAGGCGTGGGCATGTGTCTGGACAACATGCCCGAGGTCAAGGTGCTCTACGGCGGCCAGAAGTGCGGCAACGGCTACGTGGAGGAAGGGGAGGAGTGTGACTGCGGGGAGCCCGAGGTAAAGAAACGATACCATTTCCTCATCAAACATCGTAACATTCAATGTCGTAAAATGGCAAATGGAAATGAACATGGATGTTACAGTAATTATAAATCTTTTAAAAATATGTTACTTATACACACATGGAGCAGCAAGGGTACAACAAACACCAAAATATTGAATCCAGTCATATAATTTCACCCATCAAAAGTCTGTTAGCTTCATGCTATCATATGATAACGGAACTTGGCCTGGATGTTATTGTATTTATGAATAGAAAATAAGTAACGCACTGCATAATGAAATTAAAATAAAACCAAAATGAAGTCAAAGAAGGAAGCCAATCACTTCTAATGAAAGTCCATTAGCGTCATGCTAACATGTAATGCAAAATGCTGTTAATCGGCTAACAGAAATGAGCATAGACGTTGTTTTAACATCAACTTTGCAGTTTCGCCTCACTTTGACAGTTATTGTGACTCGCTATAAATGTATTAAAAAAAAAAAACAACTAAAGGAACAGCTAGCCACACCAGTTGTGCTTTCCAAGAATTTTTCCTTCCACGCCACCTTATGCGAACCCCGCCGTCCGATGCTCAGTCACCGGTGTGACAGGCTATCGTGCTGGTGTCATTCCCCAGTCACAGGACCATTCATCAAGTCGCTCTCCAGTGGTGTGACAAAAAGGGAAAGTTTGATCGGGTCCAGGCCGAAACAAACTTTCCCCGGTTTTTGCCGCCATCATACGAGCAAGCGCCGATGCGCGAATCCATCACGTGCACTCGTACGCAATGCGGGACACCTCGTTGGCGCAGAATCGCAGCCGCCCGTGTCGTAAAAGGCGACTCAGGCACAAGCTGTAAGACACGGACTTCAGTCGATGATTGATCATCGCTGCATTTTCTTTTTTTTTTAACAAATGGATCGGCCCCCCATAGAGTACGGACCTCCCTCAAGGCTGAACAATTGTAATTTCAATCTTCTATACCAAAGACACACGACTGCTCGTCATTAGCATTCATGCAGTATTCACTCACGAAATGTTGTGTCCATAAAATGCCCTTCGGATTCTTTCTTTGCGTAATCGGAATATTAGAAGCACTTCCATTTGATGATAAAACCTCTTTTGTAGGATGATTTTTTTTTTTTTTTTTTTTAACATTAATCATTATGGTAGATGAGTTTTTGAGGTGGTCCACAACAGACGCACGGCATTTTGAATTGGTTTGATGTGCGGAAATATAAAGTCAAAGTGCTGCTCTATTTGCTACGGGACGAATTGTCGACTTAAGTTTGCGGTGTCATTTGTGCATAATGTCGCTGCCTGTTTGATGTGCAAGCGCGCTCATACGAGGAGATGAAAGCCGCCTTTTGTGTCCTCTGTAAACAAAAAGGCTTCTGTCAGGGCCGAGAGATAAACAGTCCCTCTCCTTTCAGCTGTCGGCCCGCGACGCTTCTCTGCGTTACCTCCGAGACCCACCAAACATCTGCACCGAGACCACGAAAGCGAGTTAAATTCTTTTGCGTGATGGCGCGATGCGTGACTTACTCGGAGAAATAAAGCTGATGTGTTTTGGCATCTAATAAAAGATAAAAATCGCCCCGGGGTCTTTTGGCTTCTTTTTGGAGGGTAGGGGCGGGGGGTTGTCACCGTGGAGAATCTTTGCCTCAAAATGTTCTGTCCACCGTAGGCCGAGTCAGTTTATGTCACATCACACTTGAAGATCTCCAGAGAGAGAGGTCTGCACTCCCAATTTAGATTTTGTCCAAAATCCAGCAAGGGCTCCCTCCACAAGTCCCAAATGTAAAACATATGAGACCTTGATGTAGTTCTAACAGATCAAACCCTGAAACAACGCCAGCTTTGCTCTTGGTGTGAGTGGAGATCAGGTCCACGTTCCGATTAACACAGCGGTCGGTCCCAACTTTTTTTTTTTTTTTATGTATGTATCAGTTTCACATTAAGCAATATTCAGGCAGAATGGCGGAAACCCTGACATTTAAACAGGGGTGTGTAGACTTTTGATATCCACTCGGAAATGTATCTTGGTTGCCACCATATGAGAAAATCCTGTGAAATGAGAGCAAGTATGACTTCTGATATTGTCTCTGTTTATTTTTCATCTTGTTGACTTCCTGCTTTGTCCCCAAAGGAATGTTTGAATCCGTGCTGCAACGCCACAACGTGCACGCTGAAAGGAGACGCCGTGTGCGCCCACGGACAATGCTGTGACAACTGCCAGGTGACACTTTTACTCATTAGCTTGACATTGACAAAAGATCAAATCATTTTTATCAATTGAGGGTTCATTAAAAAAAATTGATTGTTTGATTTTTTTTTTTTTTCTTTTTCCCAGCTCAAACCTCCAGGCACCATGTGTCGCGATTCCGGCAACTCCTGCGACCTCCCTGAGTTCTGCACGGGCGCCGCCTCCCACTGCCCGGCCAACGTTTACCTTCACGACGGCCACGCCTGCCACGCCGTGGAGGGTTACTGCTACAACGGCATCTGCCAGACCCACGAGCAGCAGTGCATCACCCTGTGGGGTCCAGGTCGATTGTTGTTCTATTTTTTTTTTTTTTTTTTATGTACCTTGGCTTTTAAACAGCCCTCTTTGTGTCTTACGTTTGAACCTGTCCGTCTCGTGCGCAGGAGCCAAGCCAGCGCCGGGGATCTGCTTTGAGCGAGTCAACTCGGCGGGGGATCCTTACGGGAACTGCGGGAAGGATTCCAAAGGCTCCTTTGCTAAATGTGATGCTAGGTGGGTTTCTGCAGCTTCAAACCTCATGCTCAAGTTATTTTTATATCTATATCTCTTTGTGTTTTTGTCGTCATATCCAGAGATGCAAAGTGCGGTAAAATCCAGTGCCAGGGCGGCGCCAACCGGCCAGTGATCGGCACCAACGCCGTTTCCATCGAAACTAACATCCCGCTCCAGGAGGGCGGTCGCATCCTGTGTCGAGGGACGCACGTTTACCTTGGGGACGACATGCCCGACCCGGGTCTGGTTCTGGCTGGCACTAAATGCGGAGACGGGAGGGTGAGTTCTCATAAAATGCAACAAATAATACTAATAATTAACCAAAACATTTTTTTTCTCCTCTTGGCAGGTGTGTCTTAATCGCCAGTGTCAGAACGTCAGCATCTTCGGCGTGCACGAGTGCTCGGGAAAGTGCAACGGACGTGGGGTGAGTGCGAATTAGCCGCCGGCTCAATATTTAATGGGGCAGCATGTCTTACACTCTAATTGACTCTCGAGCAAGCCTCCCGTTTAATCAATGTAGTAATTTGGCAAATTAAAAGCGTGTTGTTGACATTATGTCCCACTTTATAGCCTCCTTTTTTTTGGTCTTCTTAGCAAAGTTTGTCAGAGCCTAAATTGATTTTAAAAGCTGTCCATCTCTGTTGAGTGAAATAATGACCCCTTAGCCGTCCTACCTTGGTGGCTAATATTTCCACGACTTTGTACGCTGGTTCTTACACATGGTAAAAAGTAAAATATCAAATAAAAAAAAATAATAATAATGATACAATAGACACTGCAGCGTCTACATTCTGCAGCACTCCCTTTCTTGTTCGAGCTTACTTGACATCGGCTATAGGAGGAGGCGAGCTTCGATTGGCTCTGGAGGAACATGAAGACATCAAGTTGCCGCTCATCAAACCTCCCTCGGTGTACCTCGCGAACATCCCGCATCCATCGTGTGTGCAGCTGCGCGACTCCCCCTCAGTCACCTCCCCGCTCCTCCCCTCAACATCACATTGACAGCTCACTCGGGAATCCGCCTGGATCGATGAGAAGCCCCCTCACGCTTACAAGGGCTGGACTCCCTTTGGCGCATGTTTTGTCATTTCACATGTGTTGAGTTACTTTTTAAAATTTGACATTCCTGTGAATGACACAAAATAATCTCCCATGGCAATTTTGGCATCCTTCAACAAAATAGCAGCGCCAGCAATATTAAGCTCGCATTAGCAGGCGTTAGCCACAGTGGTAGCATGAGTTGTTTGTAATGGAGTGTTACCATAGTATTAAATATCAGTTAAAAATGCAAATATCTAAAACTGTATTCTATCCCTTGCAGGTGTGCAACAACAAGAAGAACTGTCACTGCCAAGCACACTGGGCGCCGCCATTCTGCGAGGGCGCCGGCTTCGGCGGAAGCATCGACAGCGGCCCGACCAGACTGGCAGGTAGATTCCATTGCTCAGACACAGCTGTTATGTTTAACATCTTTTTCCCCGCGGTTACGCTTTGAATTTCTTGGAATAACACAACTCCCAATTGGCCACTCTGCTTTACTGAAGATTATGACTCATGGTGAAACGATGACTCGCTTTCAACGCTCTCCGCTCATGTCCCCCCGGTGTGGCCGTAGACGCGTGTGCATTGATGTGCGCTTTGTTGCATGTGGCGTCAGCCGACAGCGTGCTGGTCATCGTGAGCGTCCTGGTGGCCGCCAGCGGGCTGTTGCTGGCCAGCGGCCTCGTCTTCCTCAAGAGGAAGACCCTGCTGCGACTGCTCTTCACCCACAGGAAGAGCACTTTGGAGAAGCTCAGGTAAGACCACAAAAACACACTTAAGACACACTGTCTGTGCTCTGTTTTCTTAGAAAAAAGAATACCAACAAGTATACCTGCCTCAATTGTGCAAGAAATTTCAAAAGCAGCACACCATTATTACCTACTGTTGTTTTAAATGTAAAACGGATTTATTTTCCATGACAGACTCACACCACATAAAATATGTAGGTGATCTATCTGACCTTTTCATGACCTTTTACAGATCCATCGAGGCCAAGCGGCCCACCAGTCCAGCCAGGACCCAGTTCACGTGCAGACCAGGACCGCAACGCAAAGCTCCTCCCAAGCCCTGTGGACTGGGCGCCGGCATTTACAAGGTGAGTCCGAATGGAAACTAAATAGAAATATGAATGAGGTTGACAGAGACACATTCTGTTATGAGCTCCCAAAAGCTTCTTTAATGGCGAGCCAGCGGAGGTGATAAATGTTGGCAGCAGCCAATGAAAACGCATTTTAATAAGGACACTCGGAATTTGTTACCGACTGCTCTGGGATTTGATACAAGCATTTGTGTGAGTGAGGTTTCGTTGGGCCGTGTTGGAGCAGAGCGTCGACTTCTTGAACATCACCTCTAATGTTATAAACTTTTACGACATGCACTCGTTCACACAAGTGGATTCGTATGTACTCGACTCCTGATGTCATCGGGGATCATCGAGTTGTTGAGGACAAGCATGAGGTGAGGGAGGAAGATGGAAAAGAGATGTTTGGTGAGCAGGTGTTCAGGGCTGTGTCAGGTTGATGTCATCCGTTGAGGCCATTACATTGGATTCTGAATTTACAAAAGTGAGGTGGAGGGGTGTTGATATTAACGAGCAGGGGCCCCGGGATAGAACCCTGGGGAATACCTATTGTGAGCTGTGTAGTGGATGTGAAAGAGTTTCGATGACCGTAGTGTGGTCTCAGATGCAATTAATCATCTGCTTTACATTTATAGCAAAAACAAGGATCTCTGTGTCAATCACAAACCGATGTTGTGTTTTTCCGCCCAGCCGTCCCTCCTGAGTGCCGAGCCTCTTCTCCCGCCTCACAAGTTCCACTCGCACAGCCTGCGCCGCCTGCCGCTTTATCAGCCGCTGCACATCAGCCAGCCCATGCCCGTGTCGCTCAGCGTGGGCCAGCCCACCCTGCCTCCTCTGCCAGCCCGTCACAGGCTGCCAACAGCCGACCGTCGTGCCGATGCTTTCCCGCCGCCCGCCGTGCCGCCTTTCCTCAGTCTGCCCCGCCGGCCCGCGTCCTACCGACTGGGCCAGCAGGTATGCCTACAAAAATATCCATTTTTTTTTAGCATACCGTTTATAATGCATTTAAAACGCATATTTGAATACATTTCAATTTTTGGCAAATTGGCCAAGGATCCCCTGAGAAAAATAATGTCCAATTTAGTTGCAAAAAACAGGAAGTGGTGTCTTGACTGTGCATTTGGGGATGAGTGAAATGCGAGCATGTTTAGAGCGAAACCACAGTTATAACAAATACTTTTCTTAATCGTCATTTTTACCATTTTACATCAAGCCATCATAACAAGTTAACTTCTGTCAGCCCTAAATGACCTCACTGGGCTCCAATACTCCCTCCCATCAATCAATTTTAAGAGCATAGGAAAGTGCCCCATTCTGCTCTGCATTCTGATTCCTTGCCCAAGAAAACAAAAGACCCGCCTCCTGATTACCACCTTGCTCCCCCTCCCTGGCCTCGGCAGACTTGCCGATTCAGCAATATTGAAAGCCAACGGGGAGAATAAATCGCTCTGTCTGCTTGAGTCGTTGCTCCAAATCCTAATTCGCTTTGTGTGTCTCATTTTTAAGACATTTGTATCGTGAGCGCGGTGATGATGCGAAACCTCTCGATAATTTCCCAAGATGCATCGAGGCGCGTGGACTTAATGCGCATTTAAGCCATCTGAAAGGTGGCCGTCTGCCTCCTAAAAAGGACGCGTGTCAAAACACGCCGCAGGTAGCACATTGGTCGGCTTCTAATCAAGCGGAGAGATGATGTGTCACACCTCGGATGAGAGATTCAATAAAAAGGGCGGCGAGGGCGAGCCGAGCTGCAACCCTCGAAGGAAAATGTGTTTAGCTGCTTATTGTGAGACGTGACTCCGCCTCTGTCACTGCTAATATTTGTGATTGGGAAAGGCTCCTTTGAAGGCCAATCACGTCTTTGTGCAGAACACTCGTTGCCTTGCCAGAACGCTCTGTCAGTGTTACAACCACGTATTGCATCAACGCTGAAGCCAGAGAAAGAAAAAAAATACTGCCTACTTTATTGTCTTTTTTTTCATTATCTCACATTATCGTCCACCATTGAAAGTGCCATTAGCCTGTTAGCTGCAGTAATGTTAGTCACATATGCCCGCGAGCATTGTTCTACTGTCTGTCACTCTGTTGCTGCACCGTTTGTGTTCCAAATATCCGTTGCCAAAAAGCTAACAAACCAAACTGCTCGGTCGTCCGCAGGACTTTGACAAGCCGAGTCCTCCTCAGAAGCCGCTTCCCGCCGACCCACTGAGCCGAAGCGCTCGCTTGGGTCATGGAACCTCCGCGTTGGGCCTTCACAATTCTGGAAGAGGACCGCTGCCCATCCCCATCCCCACCGTACCCAAACCACCACCCACCATCCCGTTACCGAGCAGGTCGGTCAGGACTTTATCGTTCGACGCCTAGTTGGCGTTTATAATGAGCTCGGTGGTTGCACTTAAATGTAGGACTAATAAAAATGTGATGTTGTTGGTTTCAGACCTGCACCAGTGTTGCCCTACAGACCACCAAAGAGCCCCAAAAAATGCTGAGGAAGTCCCCCCAGGTGGAGGGAGTCTCTTTTATTTGCACTAATTCATTACCAGGGCTCCGTTGGACTGGTTACGTTACGCTTACAGTGGACGCCCAGAGGACTGGTTGTGAGTGACGCTTTTTGGACATTTGGAGGCGAAAAAGAAAAAAAGATGGTGCTCTCCCACTTAACGGTGCTCTATCTTGTCCTCGCTCAGGTACCTATGGACTATTTATTATTTTATTTGTGCGCACGCTTCCGCACTAGGAAGATTGAACGTCTATGTCAGAGGTGTTTTATACATTTAGGAAGCAAAATGTGTGTTTTATAATCTCAGATGCAAAGACAAAAGGGGAAGAACCAAGTCAGTTTGTTCGCCTTTAAAAAAAAAAAAAAAAGCATGAGAATTTAGTGACCAATTGGATGAAAAATGAATTAAGACATTTGAATTTTTTTTTCCACGTGATGCTGTTGTCACAAAGTAACGGATACATAATGGTACCAATTATTGTGGAGTTTACTGCCAAGTGATGATGTCATCTGTTTTTTCTGTGTCAGGCAGAATGTTCTTTTTGTCTCCACAGCCTTTTGGATGTTTCCTCCTTGAACTCCGTTTTGCTTTTTCCATCAGTGTTCAGTGATGCGTGTGAGTAGAAAAAGTCACAGTGTGCTCAATTCATGTTCAACTTTGCCTTATGGGCGTTTGTACATCCTAAATGTGTCTGTTGTTTATTTGCATAAAGGCAACAAAAGCCATTAAAAGTCATCGGATGTATGTGTGACTTCTGTTGTCAGTGTTTGTGGAATAGTAGAAACCCTATTGATGCACTACTATTATTCTTCCAAATCTCACAAGCCCTTGTCCCACACTGCCGCCTTGTGGAGAAGATAAGTTATTACACATCACAGCTACAACCTGTAAGTAAGCTTTCATATTTGCTGGACGGTCACTGGTGGTGGTAGAGGGTGTTAACAAAAAGTGCATAAACATGTTCTAAAATGTTTATTTCCATGTCACAGCAAACATTCCCAACATTAACACATTTTTACACAATTGCACTGTTTTGGTTTTGAGGAAGCAACATTGAGAAAAAAAAATCAATCAAAACACCAATGTGAGGTCTGGATATCAAGAATAAGCAAAGTTGTTATTGATTAAGCAACCAAGGCCTCCAAAGCCTCTTTTACAAAACATAGCAGCAGGTTCTATACAAACAAAACCCATTAGGCGATGCCGCCAATCTTTTTTCCGAAAAGTATTTTTTACAACATGCGGACGTCGTGCACGTACATACCTGAATGCGGGATGCCCGCAATGTCACACCCTCACTGGGTTTTGCAGAAAGGCAAACGCTTGTCTTATGGCTCCAATGCCCCAAAATGGCTATCATTCAAATGCCATCATGTTCTTTTTTGACAGGAAATAAGAGACAAAAATGGTATCCAGCCATCTTGGTCATGTCATTTTTGTAGTATTTTGAGCTGACCTCCCGAAAACGTGATCTGATCTGAGTTTTACCTGAAAGCTGAAAATCCTTATAAATGTGTGCATGTAGAAACTTCAAACCTGTCTTGAAAAAAGGGGCAAGTAACTTTTCAGTCCAATATTTACTAAGACCTTCTACAGTGTGGTCATGATAACATATCTGCGTCGTCGGCGTTCGGTGTGAGCTGCTGCAGTAGTTCGGCGTAGAGGCCGACGCGGTCGAGCAGCGGCGTGTTCTTGTCGCAGCGCAGCAGCTTGGAGTAAACGTTCTTGTAGCTTTGCAGCAGCTCTTCGTCTTTTTTGCTGCACAGCAACAAATTCTCAGGCTCTCTGCCGTGGCGTAAAAGCACTTTTTCCTTTTGCCCGGGGTGCTCACCTGGGTTTGCGTTTGGTTTTCGTCATGCACTTGATGAGTTGCAGGAGCAGGTCGGAGAAGCGCGACTCGAACAGAGCGCTCAGCTTGGCCACTTCCTGGACGTTCAGTCCGGCCGCAGAGCAGCCTGAAGATCCGGGAAGAGCTGTGTTGCTTGCCTGCACATCACAGAAAGCAGAGGGGAGGTGAGTGTGTCGGCACAGTGACGCCACCTTGTGGCCATATCATGCAAAATGCGTTTAATGACGTCACAAGATGGCAACCCAGTGGGTCTGCCACACACCTCGGTCTGCTCCTCAAGCAGTTCTTTGTGAATGATCTGGAAGGCACAGCGAGTCTCCACCATGATCTCCAGAGCGGTATTCAGGCTCTTCTGCTTGGCCGCGCTGCTGTTCAGAGCTGCGGCGAGACACAAAAGTAGCGGTGAGGAATCTAAATTCCCTCGGTCGTGTAGCAAAGCCCTAGATGGCTTGGGAGCGCACCTGCCATGGTGAACTCGGCAAAAGCCACCCTCTCCAGTAGTGCTCGCAGCAACTCGCACGGCGCGTCTTTGAGGCTGAGGAACAAATTGACGGCCTTGCTGTAGTGGAGCTCCGCCAGGCTCCGGTGGTGCTTCCTCAAGCGCTCATCCCCCACCTAAATGCACGTTTACGCACGTTAACTTTGAAGTGGATCCTCACACAGTTAAGGCCCATATTTTTGCCCACCTGATTGCGGAAGCAGCTGTGGTACATGGAGGCGAGTCGGTGGTGGATGGTGGCCGCCCTGTACTGGTACAGCGGCTGGCGGGCAGACTCTGTGTGCAGGTCGCAGTACTTGAGTGATCTCATCATGGCCTCGGTCACCTCCTGCTCAATCTAAGAAAAACAAAAGACTCATTGAGGTGATCTAGTTGTCGATTTGGAATGAAAAACGAACAAGCAAGATGAAAACCTGTTCCGGAGCCTTCTTGGAAAGCGGCGCATAGTCCTGCAGAAGCGTGGCCAGCGTGAAATATGTGGTGGACAGCTCCCAGTTGACGCTGTCCCAAACCGGTTCGTGGTTCTGTCGGCATGACAACGACTTCATGGCACGCAGGTAGTAGTCTATGGCCTGGTCAATGTCAAAAGATAGAACCATAGAAACAAATTTAAATCAAAGCCGCTTGAAATGATTCTGAGGGAGCAAAAGGAGGACTTGACCGCCACCTTGTGGTAGTAGAGCGCCTCTTCGGGGGAGAACTCCCCTCTGCTGTCATCCGTGGAGATGCCCGAGTGGGCCTGGGCGCAGATTCTCATCAACTTGCCCGTATTGCACAGCAGCAGCGCCTTGTTGGTGCTGTCCCCAATGGCCTCAAAGTCCTTCATGCCGTTCTCAAAGAAGGCAAAGCTCTTTTTCCACAGCTCCTGCTCGGCGGCAGACACCGAGGTCTTGACTGCCGAATTAAGAACGACCGCCGATTAGAGACGGCGACGTCGTCGCTTCGGGCTTTAACGGCGGTCTCACCTTGCTCGCTCTGCAAGGCCGCCGCTTGGTTCATGTAGTAGACGCCCATCTCGTTGCGGATGTTCCCCAGCCGCTTGAGCACCTGAGCCAGCTGCTCCTGGGCCTCCTCCTTCAAGGCGTGCGAGAGAAGCAACTCGTAGGCGGCCTCGTAGCACTTGCCGCTTACAAACAGCTGGTACTCTGGGTCCGTGGCCAGATCGCTTGCCATGTTGAACGCTGAAGAGGTCCAAAGAGGAATCGTGAGGACCACTATTGGCCTCCATCGCGACCACTGTGAGTGTGTGGCTGACCTTGGCAGCTGCTCTCTCTATTCAGGCTGTGTAAGAGCTCCTGGTCCTCTTTGGTCTGGTAGCTGTACTCCTCCTGGTACGCGGCTCTGTTGTTGGAATTCTGGGCCAACATGAGCTGGATGTCCCCGCATAGCGAGAGGCAGTGGCTGTGGAATAGCAGCACTTGCGGGTGGAGCGCGCCACCAATGGAGCAGTAGGCATCTGCACGCAACACAGGATGGAGAAATTGTGGCTAAACGCTGATGATTCCTTTTTCTGAAGTTGGATTAGCTAGCGTACCGTAGCTTTGCAGAGCTAGCTTAATGTAGCGCAGAGCGCGGCCGTATTTCAGCAGGTTGGTAGCGGCGTCCGACAGCACGTAGTACGCCTTGGAGGCTTTGAGGAAGAGCTGCAGCTTCATCTGGTGCTGCCACGAGCCGGGAATCATGCCCGAGCGCGTCGGATGCTTTTGCTCCGCCAGCGACGGCACCACTGAAACAGAGCAGGTCAGGTTGAGAAGCCAAAGTTGCCGCTTTAATGCCAAATGAGATGCTGACCTCTTTCCAGGAGAGGAGAGATGCCTTTCTCGACGGAGCGGCTTCGAGCGGCGTTTCCGTCTTCGTACTTGAGAGGGATGGGTGTGTTGGGGTCCACGGCTGGGAGGTCGCTCTCCATCTTGATGCTACTATCGACTGCCTTCAGGCCCTGTGTGGTATTTCAATGAAAACATCTTTGGAAAAATATTTGCTCAAATATTGTCAGGGGGGCATTTATTTAAGTGCATTTAGCATTAGATGTCTCGTAAATATCCCACAGACTCGCCTTCAATACATAGTTGAGGACATGTCTGCATCGCTCCTCTTTGTCGTGCGAGATGGGGAAAGTGCAACCTGGCTGCAGAGACAACAAAATAATTAATAGAACGGTAGTGAGAATACAAAATACAATAAAAACTACACCGACTCGGATGAGCTGAGTGGATTTGTATTTCTCCGGGACAGACAGCTCTCCAACAGATCGGATGACAGCCACGGCTTTGCTGTCGGCCTGCGCGCGGCTGTTCCTCTCCTCGCTACTGTCATCGCTGTCATCCCCCAGGTCCTCGTCGTCCTCTTCGCGGTCATCGTTACTGTAGCTGTCCTCTGAGCCGCAGGCCCGGAAAGACTCGCCCCCGTCCTCGTCCTCCTCTTGAGGCTCGTCCAGCTGGAAAAGCTCTGACAGCATGTAGTGGGCCGAGGCGATGATCTGTGGGCGGAGAAGGTGAGATCGGGACGGGTTTGCTCCAAATTTCTCCCTACTTTACCGGAATGGTTGCTTATGTGAAATTCAAAGAAAAGTATCTTAGTGATGGATGGAAAGCTTACTTGAGGATGTTTGTCTTGGTCCAGAAGTTTGACGCAGTTTAAAAGCAGAGTTCGGATTGTGCCGTAGTGCTTTCTGTTTTCTCGGGCGTTGAGCATCAGGTTGCATGCCACTCTGAAGTACAAAGCAAAGCATTTAGGGACGTTTTGTTTCCCCCCACTCGTCTTTTTGGAACCAATGAAGACGTTTCCTTACTTGTAAAGCAGCACAGCCACGGGAAGCGTGAAGGGATTGTGGCTCTTCTCTTCTTCGGCCTCTTCACACAGCGTCGTAAGATCGTAAAGCTTGACGATGTCACTCCCGCTAGCTAATGATACGTCGGGAAGGGGGTCGTTAAAAGTATAACCGCGCATTTTGAAGCGAATTCTCTCCACTGCTACCTTTGAAAAGCCAATAGGTGTGGCCCTCTTTGGTGCAGTTGGACTTGAGGAAAGAAAGAATGTTCTGAGCGATGTCTTTCACCACCCTGGTGGAAAAAGTCGAGTTCTCCAGATGGGGGATGTCCTCTGTTTTGATCATCTCGTATTTCTGTAACACGTGGATCAAAACGTAATAAAAAAAAAAAGGCGAGCCGTCAAAGAGAAACAATTTGGGATATTTTACCTGAACGATGCCGTTGACGTGAAAGCACATGACTAATTCGGGGACGTTACACATCAGATTGTCCAGCCAATAGTCGATGCCCGTCAGGATATTGATGGGTTTATTGTTGTCCCTGAAAAATAATAACATCTTAGGACATGATACGTTTTTGTCAAAGTCCAGCAAACACATTCCAACCTAAGTTTGAGGCTGACAGCCGGATAGCGGCCCCCTCCAAAAATGGGCATGTTGGAGCCAACCAGCATGTGAATGTCCTCAAAGGTCCACATGATGTTTCGCACAAAGTCGTTCCTTAAACCCTGTAAAGAACAAAAAAGACGTTAAACCGTCAAGTGAAATGGCGCCCGCTTTGACCGCACCAACTTGCCTGACTGTTTTCGCCTTCGTTAAACAGCGCTGGGAGGTTTTGCTCTTGCGCCGCCGCCAACGTCACCTGGCCAAGAGCGAATTTGCTGTCCATGGGGACGTGTTCCTAAAACGAGACCATAAAAAAGAAACGAAATGTGATTGACTTTGTTGTCATGTCAAATGATCAACGCTGAACTACCTGTTTACAAGCAGCCGTCTCTTCCGCATCAGAACCGGTGAAGGCTGTGGGCCACGACGAGCCAAACTCCCGCGCCCCGCACTCTTCGTCGTCGTTCAAGTTGTCCGCGACCGGTTCGGCGGCGCCGTCGCCATTGATACTGCAAGGAACGCAGATGTTTAATGAACTGGCAAGTTCATCTTTATTGCTTGAGTAAGTTGAAGAACTCGCCTGTAATAGAGGAACTTTGACAGGATGGCTTTCTGATACCAATGCTCTTTGCTCTTCTTTTTTCTCTGCCACTTTTGATCCATAAGCCGCTGGTAAAAGTCTTTCAACCACGTCCAATCTCCCGTCTACAAAGTAGAATTTTTTTCAGGCTATTTTCTTTCATGCCATTAAATTTGATATTTAATCAAAACAAATCAGTACCTGTGAGGATCTCATGAAGAGCTCTTGGATGTCCAGCTCGTCCAAAAGGAGGGTGCGACCCACACGGTGGACGGCCATGCTGACGTGTGACTTACTGTAGGGGATCTTCAACAGCTTCTTGATGTTCTGTCGGGGTGGACGGTTGGCATTAACGGGATGTTTAGGGACGCATGAGAAGATGCAGTCTGTTTCTACAAACCTCTGAATCTGATACGACGTCCACATCATCCCCGATGCAGTCGATAAAGTCATACGCCATTCCAAAACTGACCCAGGAAAAAAAAAGTTGATTAAATGTGTCACAGGATGTGGGTAGACATCTTAATTATGCATCTACTGCTATCTAGTGGAGAAACCTCTGATCATCTCAACTGGAAAGAACATCACCCAGTTTCTCTAGGCCACCACAAATGATTTGCTACCTTGAAAACAGCTTGGCCTTGCCGCTGGAGCCCAACACGGTGGTGCCAGCAGTGCCCAGCTGAGGGTTCTCTCGCAGCCAGTTGGCGGGGGGCAGCTTGAGGTCGGTCTTCTCCTGCAGCAGGGCATACGTGCTGGGAGGCGGGGCGGCGCAGTACTTGACCACAGCACGGCTCTTGATTTCGCTGCTGCTGCTGCTGCTGCTGTTGTTTCCCGTGCATATAGCCGAGTCCTTAACAAGTGGGTGCGTGTTAAATGAAGCCAAATCAAATAAGAACCTCGGTGTATCCCATCATTTTGAAAAGTAGTGAACAACTGAAGAGAGTGAGAGAATATTTCCCAATACAACCATAGCAGATCTTTCTACTTACATGCTTGTTGTTGTCCACCGTGGAAGATGATGCTCTTCTTCCGGGGAATGATCCCCAGATTCATCTGACGAGCTCATAGTGGACAGTCACAAAAGGAAAATCGAGACAAGCTTTTTTTATGAAGCTGTCAAAACACTTCGATCAGCAAAAGTTGGTGTTTTCTAGCTTAGCCTGCTAAGCCCCTCCATAGCCACTCAAGACAGGACACGCTACATCACAGGATTCTGGTAAACGGCGAAGGAAACAATTTTGTTTCATGCTGTCAAACTTCGTGCAGCGAACACATCTCGAACTATTGGACTGACTCTATCTTCACCCTGAGCTGGTGTCTCGTCTCATGACGTCACGCGACTTCCGCTTTCTAAAAACAAACTCGTTTACCGAACTAATAATGTTTCAGATTAAATGAAAATATTTAGAAATACATAAAATAATATATTATATGATGCTATTTCATTTTATACTGCTTTAAAGATAAATATAATTGTTAAACTCGAGAACGTGAACCCGGAAGTGCTTGATAGGCCACCGTTCGAGAATGGTTGAGAATATTCTCATTTCCGCTTGGAAAGAACTGGAAAGAACTCTTAAGAAATTGGTCGTTTTGTGCAATATATTTTCATATTCTTTTCAAAAATATGCAATGTCATATTTTATTATCCCATCGAGTTTTGTTCCTTTTACTCAATTACATATTTTTCGATTTTTATTTGTTTCCAAAAAAGGCCCAATTAATAATTAAATTATATCACAAGATAATTAAATTAGATTATATCATTAACAAAAAATCACTCCAATTTTAGATTTGACCGTTTCCCAACAAAAGTACCAAAAAACATCCCGTTTCACAACATGCATATAAAATACGCATAAATGCACGCAAAATAAAACAAACAGGCTACCACGTTGTATCCTATAACACTTTTGATATATTTTATCATTAATTTCGAGACTATTATTTCACTCAGCTGCTGATTGGCTGAAGGAGATCACGGTGCCAGCTGTGGGCGGGGCATTCATCAGCTGACGGCAACGTTTTAACAATCAGCTGTTGTGTTCGACCGCCTCACAATCGTGCATGGAAGATAAAGAAAACTCGATTTGGTGTGTTAGGACAGCCAAAGTACTTGTTCGTGTGTACTGTCATGGCGAGCTGGAAGAATCATGTACGTGCTCAACTGCAACGTAGAAATCAAAAAGAGAAACATCCATACGAGGGCGTGTATAGAAGTTGTAAGCCTATTTTTATATTCAAAATATTCTTTGCATAAACTGGCCTTGACTTGACCTATGTTTTAGTGTCTCAATTGGAAGAACGCTTTGAAATTCGCCAGCAGTTCTTGGAGGATGTCCAGTCAACAAGGTTAGAAATGTCAGCAGTTATTTTGCCATTCTTTTCCCAAATTGATAACACTTGACAAATAAAATTTCAACATCGACTTTGAACAGCTCACAAGGTGGGGAAAATGTCAGATTACTTCAACTTGGCCTCAGAGAAAGTGAGCATCTTGCTGATAAGGTAAGAACAGAGTTTGAACTGAACATCTGGAGCATATTTATGGTCTGCTCATGTCTTTGTGTGTCTTCAGTTGTCTCAGACTGTCTCCGATTTGACCACCGTCCTGCATCTGAAAGATGCTGAGCTGCAGCACTGGCAGTCACGGTAAGATGCTGTTGAGTTTGTCGTTGTGGTTTTTGATTTTGATAGCATGCAACCTTTGCTAGTTTGCTAGTGTACAACCTTCTATTTGCTGCCTGTAACCTTTCAACTTCCTACATACCAAGTTGGGTCTAAACTTTTAAGTTTGGGAAAAAAGATTGTGGTCCCGAACCAGATCCCTGTGGTACTCCACATGTAATTTTAGTTTCCTTTTTTTTATCTCAAATGCACCAAATCATTCTCGTTCCAATTCAGTGTGTCCCACCACCGCCAAGAGGCTCTCACTCTGGCTAAGACAAGCAACACCCTGAAGACAACCCTTTACCAACATGAGTACACCATCGAGCAACAAACAAAAGAACTGGCCACCCTGCACACGGAGCAAAGCGGCCTGAAGGAGGCGCTGTCGCAGGCTTGGAACGAGAAGGAGAATCTTCTGCGGCGGTGGATGGAGGAGAAGAAGCAAGAGGCGGACAGGCTGAATAAATACAACGACGCACAGGAGAGGTACGTGCAAATCCAACACCGGCCCGTTTCCCAGACTCATTGGACGATCTTTTCCAGGTGGCAACGTGTGGCCAAGCGTTTGAGAAGGCACCTGTACAAGAATGGGAAGAAAGCCAGTGAGCCTGTCACAAGCAACTCTTAAAACCGGTGGCAAAATGTCGTTTCAAAAGATTGTAATCGCCTGTTAAATATTAATCAAGGAATTCAAGTCAGACAAATAATTTCTAACAGGTATTATTAATCGATGACTTTGAGCGCAATGATGATGTTGGACCTCATCAAAGTCCCTTGTGTCACCTTATTACACACTTATGATGTCACACTTTATTTTTGCAACCGTGTTTTCAGTGTTACTTTAACACAAATGACCTTTATCCAGGTAATGCTTTTCTATAACGTAACGTAAAATTTTAGCGCGCTTAAAGTGACCGCGAAAATAACCGTTCATGTTATCAATCCCTTGGTTGGAATGTATCTGTAAAGAAAACAACCTTTTAAACATTTTTAGAATAAGTCATATTTGCTGCTAATAAATCACTTGGGAAAGCTAAAATAACTGTTCTGATAATTGTGGGAATAAAGTCACTGATTTGCTAATTTAATGTTCCTTTTATTAGTGTTGTGTCACTGTTAAGTCAAATCTCAGTTAAATTTCTTATCACTTTATATCCTTAATTGAAAGAAAAACGAA
This sequence comes from Syngnathus acus, assembly GCF_901709675.1. NCBI lineage: Eukaryota > Metazoa > Chordata > Actinopteri > Syngnathiformes > Syngnathidae > Syngnathus > Syngnathus acus. The sequence continues at coordinate 4,509,641 of NC_051100.1, forward strand.
TGATTATAGGTCCCCCCCCCCCCCCCCCCCCCCCCCCCCCCCCCCCTTTGTATTGCAGTTCTTCATTTGAGTGGCCAACTAAGAGCTCATATCTCATTGGTTGTCAAATGCACTGTTGCCATAGTCACCAGCAGTGTTTTCACGACCTATTAAGTCAAGCAGTGTGTGCGTACATGCGCCATTTTGCTGCCAAACTACTCCTTCAAACTCTGTCAGCATGGTAAAAGGTGGCAAGCGTTATTCATCAGAATCAATGGGTAATGACGGCAAATGGGTAAGGCAATTTTCATGCTTATATGACTTACTTGCACTCATGAAAATGAACATCTGTAATATATAAAAACAAGTTTTTGTTTAATGGAGCCCTGAAGATGTTCAAGTATATCTAATGTTGTAGCACGCTGTAATTTCCTCTTCAGTTTCCTCATCCGGATGCCCAGCCCGTCGAGGGGAGGAATCGTGAGATATCCACGAGCACCGGGAGGATGCTGACTCAGATTCACGCACAATTGCCGCAAGCTTTTAAGTTCGAACGCTTTACCAAGACGAGAACAGACGTACGTATCGGTGTCAAGAACTATCGAAACGCATTCCTTCAGATCCTGTTAGATAGAGGAGATAACAAAATTGGCCACTCTTGGCCAGTTAGCTCAGCGTGAGCATCTTGATGTCAGCGGTGGCCCACAGCAGCTCCTTAAAATGTTCTCATTTTTTGTGTTTGAATGTCTTCCTGTTTGACAGAAATCAAGAGCATATCCAAGTTCAAATCATGACAACAAGCTATCCGTCAAGGACAGTATCATTGTCTTTGATGATGTGAGTACCAACCAATCTACCTATCTAGCGTACTTCCTTGAAATCATCTTTATTCAAGTCTTTTCTCATGGGCCCAGGGTGCAGGCCGTAAAAAATGCGACGAGGGAGTCAGTCACCACAAATCTCACCTTTGCATGTGCCAGCACGGGGTCCCGCTCACCATGGAGAGAAATTCGGTCTACGGGGCTGATTTTGCAGAGCAACCCGTCGTGGAAGCCACCAGGAGCCGGCGCTTTACGCGCGACCACCAGACAAAGTGCGGTGAGTCGTCTCTGGACGGAGGAGACTTCATGTGGTTTGGACAAGATGCTTACGACGACTACGACAGCCTGGAAGTGCTGGGATTCGCCAATCTTAATGCGGGCTCCAGACCTCTGTAAACCACAGTGGTGGGCTGCACGCTAGCTACTACACTAGTTTTGAGTTAATATTTATCTACGTTTGGGGATGCTGATTATTCAATAAATGTACATCTCTTATTCATGTGTGCAGATAGCTACAGAAGGGTTTTGCAAACTCAAATTGGCTGGAACACATTTTGACAATCAGTGGATGGAAAACTGCTAACGTCGGCAGATTGGCCTCCTCAGGGTGAATTGATTGGTTGATAAAATAGTTCTAATACTAATCTAGTTTAAATTACATTATCCAGCACAATTGATTGGGAAGGCCTTGGGCAGATTAGATCAACATAGCAACACATGAGAGCTGACTCCTGATTGGACAACCGAAACAAAAACAAGTCTAAAATACATGTACGTGTGGTTTCACACAATTTTATGGAACATTTTATGATAAGCGTTTCAGACAATGGTTGGATATAGTTTAGCGCTATGGCCATTCCAAAGCGGTTCAAACGCTCACCAGCAGAGGGCAGCAGCGCAATGTCAGCTCGCCCAGATAGACCTGCTAAGTGACTAATTGGCTTTGTGGGATAAGAGAAACCCAGAAAGCCAGCGAGCTCTTCATCAATACAAATGAGAACATAAGTGAGATGAACAAATCTATTTCCAGAGGGGGGGACGCGTGGGAGTGAATGGGAGAAAGGCACTTATGGGAGGCCCAGCTCTCCCCCACCTCAAAAGCTGATGTTTTTCCCTGTAGTGCTTTCAGAGCAGCTGCTGCTTCTTAATTCTTCATTGGGGAGAGACTTGCAAGGATTAATGAGCTACGGTTTCACAGTTGCAGAGGTTGCGCTCACATCGTCTTAGTTCGTTGAACTCGAAACATTTGTATTCAAAACTCGCACAACTTTTAACCGATAGTTGTCCCGGTTGTGTTATTGTCGATGTTTTATGTGTTGTATTATTTTGCATCATGTTACGTAAAGCACTTTGTTACAGCTACAGGTTTTGTAAAAACGCAATACAGTAAAGACAAAGAAAATAAAGTAAAACTAATCATCATTCGAAGAGCCTCAAAATCGACCCAAAAAATCTAACCAAAATGAAATATCTCAAATTCATGCAAAAATAATTATTTTAGTTGCTATAGTTGTATCAGATATGAGTAGGTTTAGCTTAAAATGAGATGTTAGCTAGCTAGCTACAGATGTTTCGGTTTTAAATCTTACCAGGTCAAATTCTCCTTGAAATACTCCTCAATAATTACATTAATAACTCACCTCAACACTAAAGTTAAGAAAACATAAAACTGCTTTTAATACAAGTTTTATTTTTATCTCCGTAATGAAACATGTCACTTGTGTTACCCTTGACGCCATTTCCACTGCACGTCCAAGTTGGTTCAACCTTTTCGTCGCTCCAAGTGTATAAAACTTTATTAGTCCATTTTTACGAGACATGCGGAGGCCCTGGGCAATTTCCTGTGTTTGCCTCATGCTAAATCTGACCCTGTGAGTACTTTTGCCAATCTCACAGCCACATAAGTCAAACTATTGTCAACACCTCGACGGAAGCCACAAACATCCCAAGGGAGGGTTTTTAATACCTAACAAGGAAGGCGTAATAGGAGAGCACATTCCATGATGTACGTGAGCGCGTGCATCATGTCGGGAGGCAAAATGGCAAGCTTATGTCAACACGTTTGCTCGGTGGAATATCAAACCTGCTCCCAAGGACAGCAGGCAGTACGAGGTGGTAAACAAGCACGGGGAGCACCAAAGCTTTGCACCTCATGAATATGAAACGAGACGAGGCTTTAAATCAACATGCACTCTTGCGCTCTTCATTCTTAGCGTTGGCTGTGATTTATTCGCAGGTTGTGTGTGTGCGCTTTTGATGTGTTGAGCGAGCGGAGAGATCTTGCACCTGTTTGAGGAGGAGGGGGGGAAAAAATAGCAAGAGCTTGATTTGCCACTTGCATTATCAGCGACAAGAAAGGAAAGAGAGGCTGACGCTGTCAAGCGTGCGTTTAAAACTGTTTCTTAGTCGGACTGAACATTCTTGAAAAGCAATCCGATTTTTTTCACCATTGCGATCACGATTTACGATCCGATTGTTTTTTCCGAGGATGTCTTTCAATGTCTTTTCTTAATCAACTTAAATAACTTCAAGGCTCACTTTTTTGACGCAAAGTTCATTGTGACCTTCTTCCGATGATGTTCCAAGTCTAAGAATGAGACGACCTGATTTCCGACAGAAAAGATAACATCCCACTCGACATCTTGACTGTTTCTCATTCGTCGTTGCCGGAAAATCTCATCAGACCTTCGACGTGCCACCAAAGAATCGAAATTGGCACTGAACGACGTCGCTAGCTCAATTGTGCTTCGTTTCGAACGTCCCAATGTAGCATGTTGATTAGCATGTAAGTGGTGGACAAAATGTAAACAAAGAGCATACAACACTCCATCAGTAATGCCACCTGAGAGTGTGAAGAGGGATGGATGCACGTGTCTTGCATAGATGAGGGAAATCGGCTCGTAAATACGAATTCCGTTTGAAGCCACAAAATTATACAAAACTTCTTTGATTCGATTAATTTGCTTTCAGTCTCTTAGTTTACCTCGACGCCTGCAATAGAGAAAATGTCGGCTTACATCATAAGGTTAAAAGCATGAGAGTGCATCATAAGAATAACCGTTTTGAGATATTTACAACCCTCGTCCCCCCCCCCCCCCCAAAAGCAAGGTGCAGCATTAGCAGGCGGCAAGCATGCAGCTCACTGCCAGTGTGCATTGAAGTCCTTCAGATTTAGCAGCACGCATCATGATCTTACACTCTGAAGTCCAAGAATGGCGTTGCATTTTAAAAAGGTCAAACGCTCGCATTTGCGCCAGGAGCAAGTGTGAGGGGAGGAGAATTAACAGCTCTCGCTGCAGATATGTTTGCACATAGCTCATCTACCTTTCCTTGTGTGCTCACACAGTCAGATTAATGACAACCAGATAAAGATGTGTGTTGTTTTAATAATTCGCTACGATTCAGACTAGTAAAAGCAAGCGAGCCAGGTCAAATGATATTACACGAGTGTCTTTTTGCCAGGTTGACTCAAAATGGATGGAGTTGTACCTTTCGTAGACTGAATACGCAGTGTAATGGTTAAGATTGGATGTTGTACATTTTTAATGATTCCGTCGAGTGTTTTGTTACAGGTCTTCAAGGTCTTTACTTGTAATTTCTTTTGTGACACAACCAGTAGGGCCTTCTCTACTCGGTCTCGCCTAAACTCCATCAGAGCTCTAAGTTCTATGTACAGTCTAAGTTTGTTTATATCCGCTCCGATACGTAATGTGTATGGTCGAAATTTTAGTCCAATCAGATTTCAGTTTCTATGTGTTGCCATGTCATTCTAATCTTCCCCGGGCCTTCAGAACTAGTAACGCGAACTAATGAAATTTAAGATCACCAAAAATGGTTATCAGTAGAGTTAAAAATATTTTTTATTTTATTACCAACATTTTATATGAAAAGGTATGTTTGCAGGTCTCTTATTAAAGAAGACAAAACTGTTTTGTGTACAGTACACGAGGCACGTGTGTTTTACTATTGAGCAAATGGCTCCGCCTCATTCACAAAGCGACATAGAAGGAGGAGGAAGGAGGAGGAGGAGGAGGCGGAAAAAAAGTGATACGCGCCTCTCAATCCTGGCAGGAGGGACAGAAGAAGAAGAAGAAGAAGAAGAGGAAGAGCGTCAGAATATTGTTTACGCGTCATTGAAGTAAACAACGGGACATATTCCAGTCTGGCTTGAAGCGCCGCCAGCACCGGTGGGACTCGGGATTAAGTTGCCGTTGACATTCGTCAAAAGGTGGATTATGATCCAAATCCGAAGCGATTTGAAACGCGCGTAGCCTGCAATGCTGCTTCCGGATACGACGCTTTCACTGTCACTCATCATCCACCAAGAGGTAAGAATTGAGTTGTGAGAGCTCAAGATTCGAGCCAACAAACATGCTAATATGTGTACGTGTGCGACGGACGGCGTTTGAAGGGACTTTTCAAAATACACGAAGATATTCCCAACTGCTCCGTGTTGCGTTCACTTCCTCGCGGCTGTGTGACACGGAATGTTGTCACAAGTGGGATTAAAAGCACACTCGAAAGTAAAAAGTTAGCTGGAACTGAACGTTCCCACAGCTATCGTCGTGAAATTAAATCATGCAGAAGAGCACCTGCACATGAAACTCTTTAGAGGATAATCCATGCTTATGAATGGGAAACTCTGCATTCTTATTTTTATGGCTGCATTTGGAGGGTTGCAGTGGAAGAAAAATTCAAGTGGAGGAGGGAGGAGTAGTGGGGAGGGCGGCTGGGCTATTGTCTGGACACTGAAGGGGTGGAGATTGAGGCTGCATGCAGATGTGCTCTTGGCAAAGGACATCTGCTCTCTTCCCTTCTGGGTATTGTCACAAGGTGGCTGGAATTTTGCATGTACGTTCACATGCGAAAGTCAAAAGTTGACAGAGGCTTTTAAAGTTTCACGTCTACTGCAAAAAAAAAAAAAAAATCATGGATTATTATCATGGCTACTTTGCTTTTAACTCTTTTGTCATAATTGCTTTATATGTAGTTTATGTGGAGCACATCGAGTTACCTTGTCCATGAAATGCACGACAATAATAAAGTTAAGCGATCGCTCGACTCCGCCGGGAGTTGAACTTCCTCCCGCGTCCCCTGCGGTTTGCTCGTGTTCCGATATAAAAACTGTAAACACATCACATGTGACTCCACAATAGATGGGGCAGCTCCTGTCAGGCCTCTTGATGTATCACCGGAAGGAAAACGCCGAGGGAAAAATGCAAAATCAAAGAGTGCTTTATGTACAACAGTACTGTGAAAGGCCTCTTGATTAATTAATCAATCGGGCGGTGAGCTTTACCCCCGTAGTCCCCCCCATCAATCTTGACATTCTCTGTGTCCAACTTTGTCAGAACAGTTTGTGGAAGGTAGGTCCATTAAAAATAGCATGGATGCAAATTGTTCAACTTTAAAGGACAATGCAGGTTCTTGGTGCCGATCCAAATGAGCCTTGCCTTTCATTTGTAATACAGCAACTACTGAAGCCATTCATCCAGTTAAGCCTGTTCCGAGTGACACGGATCTTTTAACGACATTCTCAATGCTTTAGCAGTTAGAAGAGGATTTCAATTCGCTTTGTCGTCTCAATCGCTCTGCCGCGAACACTTTTACACCTCCCTCAGCCGCCGCACTATCTTCACATTTTAGACACTTCAAACATTTCTGTGTGTGGAATGGATTCGGCGCGCCCGACAAATGCTCAGCGGCTGTTTTTTTTTTTTTTTTTGGTCCCCCTCCATTTTCCTGGCTGTGAAGTTTTGGCAGAGTGGATGTGGCCGACTGCAGGTGTTTGATTCTCCTCAGTGATAAAAGACGCCGGATGCTGTGATCTCCTCGTCTGTGTGGCCGGCACACTCTGTCGGCGGGTATTATCCAAAATGTTCAAGGGGAAATATTCATCCTGGCTAAGTGAAGCCATTTTGTCGACAGCTGTAGCTCGCCCCATAATTAAATGCGTCGTGAAAAATTCATAGCTAGGCTAACTGTTAGCTTATGGACAGTTTTCTGAGCAGATTGTTGTGTAAATATCAGCCCCAACAATCCCCAGATTGCAGGATAATTGATAAGGATCATCTTTAATAGGCGTCCAATTATTTGACCTTCTTGACTTTGATCAGAAGTGAGTGGAAATTTGGCCCCGCCTTCATGGTGTTAATTAGCCACTTAGAGGTACGTCGCAATTGGTGGTATGTGGTTGAACCACCCAAAACAACAAAATGCCAGTACGCCACAAACCCATTAAAGGTCAACAAACTTCCTGCCCTGCTTTTCACTTTTTTTCCGAATGCGGCATTACATGGAAGCAATAACTGTGTCATTTTCAATGTCCCCGCGAGAGCCCTTTCCAAGAATTTGCATTTACAGGCTGCGAGACACGGGCACTTATCGGTTTTCATTTAGAATCACTGTAGCGTAATTGCCTCCATAAACGCTCGCAATTTTTTATCATTATCGGTCCAACGGCAACTAGTAGCGGACTCGTAAATGAGCATTTCTGCACATTATTAACTCGCTATGACCGCTGGTGATCGGGTGTGGATATTTACTCTTCCTGGGATTTATGACAGTTGGAGTTTGCTAAAAACCACTTAATAACCTCCCGCGCGCTCCTCGTTAACGACGAGCCATTTCCCACCAAAGTGCTGCTAATGGCTTGCATTAACATTAACATTGAGGCCGACCGTGGACGGGATGGAAACGAGGGAACGCACCACCTGGGGTGGGCGGAGGGGGCGGCCATTGTGATCATTGTGAGGGAAACCGTTCTGCTGACAGCTCATAATGTCGCCGTGGATGAATGTTTCCGAGCGGAGGACGCGCCGAGAGAAATAACTAATACGATGAATGTTGTAGAAGATGACAGCACACTTTTTTTTTTTATGGCGTCACTGTACAAAAATAATCGGGTTTCTTTTTTTTTTTTTTTTGGAGCATTTATATATAATTTGTAAAGCATTTGCATGCATATTGTTGGAATCACTCCCTTGTTATTATGTGTTGTGTTCCTTCCTTCTTTCCTGCCCACTCTCTCCTGTCTGAGCCTCTCAGGAGAGAGGTGGAGGAAGAGGAGGAAGAGGAGGAAGGCTCACAATGTCTCGGCTTGAGCGTCTAGTTCAGCACGGCCGACGTGTACTCGTGTCACGCCGACGTATCCTGCCGCTGATGCTAAGCGAAGCTGTAATCTGAAAGGTGTAGATGCTGAAGGAAAACCCGGCCGGCCTCCGTTTGCCTGTGTTGCACGACCATCACTCAGGCATTCACTCAGCGTTCACTCACTCGCCCCAATATTGCTGATAGAAACGGGCTTTTAGACATGGTGGAGGGCATCATAATAATATTTCATTCCTTCTTTGAATTCCCTTTGACTTTCTGACCAAATGAATAAACACAAAATAGCATTTCAAGGCCCAACATCTGATAAGGGCCTCGAAATTTATTAAACAAGAAAATGAGGTCGGCATGAAGAGGTTCTTCAACTTCAACTCTGCAAGTTTGCTTTTTAAATGCCACCAGTTCATCCTGACAGTCAGCTTCAATCTGCTTCCATGCCTGTCTTCTTTTTTTTGCTATCTAAGGACCTCTTTGCGTGACATAAATATTGGCACACACCCAACAAGGAAAGCTGGCAGATGTCCATGGAGGTGTTTGACGCCTGAACTACACTGTTAAGTCCTGGCTTGATTGAAATGACATTGCGGGAGTCATCATCTTGCAGTACACGTCGAAACGCACGCATTTTCCATCACTCATCGTCAAGAGTGAGCGTGATATTAAACAGCCCCGATTATCTTCTCATTGTTGTTAACAAAGTGGGCGACTGCCTGATCATTTATTTTTTTTCTGCCGATGTTTTATCGCCTTAGCTATCGGTGTTCCGACTACGCTTATTAGCGCTAGGCTACATTCTTGTGATTGTCATTACCATCACAGCGGGGCGGTCGGTGTTTTCAGATCGTCAGCGTGTTCGCACAAAGACGCGTTTGATTTTTGCAGACGTTTGAAGATGTTTGATCCCTGATCCTGAACAAAAAGGATTCGGGTGGGTTAATGTTCGACAATATCCCGAGAGAAGCCTTCCGCTCACTTTTGACCGGGGAGAACAAAATACAGTTCTGAAGCCTTAAGTTGTGATTCGTGCTCTTTGCTTTAGAGCTAATTCATTGGCAATATTAATTTAATTATCTTAATAGGATTTGTTTTAGTAGTGCATTAATAGGATTACTGTCCGATTGTCAAAGAACAGTGGTGACCCAAGATGTGGTTGGCCCATTTTTATTTTTGACCCAAGTATTTTTAGAATGCCACATTATTATGCTAGGCTAGGCTAGGCTAGTCTGACTATGCTAGGTTGCTTTTTGTTTGCTATGTTTACAGTTCTATCAAGTTGCTAGGTAGGAGTTAGCTAAAGATTTTTTTAAGCTAGGAAACATAACAGGTGGTCAAACGGTCGACCTCCCACTGCCCTTTTTGACTGGAACGAGAGAAACACACTTATGTGATGCTAATGCTGCTGCTATCGATTCAATTCATCTTTTCGTTTGGGCAGCGCCAAAAATGCTTCCCTCTGTCGCTTTGCGTTTACACTCCTGCCTCATTTTCTTACATCTCACGTTTTAAGACTGTCCAGAGGGGGGGAAACTAAGAAAGTGTTTTTACTGCAAGGTGAAATGATGATAAACTTGAACTTTTCAGGTCCTCTAAGCCCAAGGCGAGGTGTGAACTACTGGAACGTTTCAAAGAGGTCCCAGAACACATTTATTTTCCTCCGCTTTTCTCCATTGCTTACGTCTCATCCGTGACCTTTCTCTTCGCTGCCGCTAAGCTCTCTCTCAGCCATATTTTTCTCTCAATTGTAGTTAAGCTGTCTTTGCCCTTGTCTATTTTGTTTTTTTCCCTCTGTATCGTGTCTATGTCTTGCTTCCAGGTGTCTGAGAGGTAGCCTAGCGGTATTTGGATGCTTCTTTTGTTTAGTCTCTGGTGAATATACACCCGCGGCCTTGGACAGGGTTGCATGTCGGATAGACACATACTTCTTTGCTCAAACTAACCTTCCTTTTTTAGCCTAGATACAAGTGAAATTATACCTTACACTTTTTAAGTTAGAAGTTAAAAGTGCTGCATTGAACGTGTCAAAATGTTTCCCCGTGAACACGAATTAACTGCCAGGTCACATGAATAGAATTTTATTATGTTGCCGTTCTCTGACAGTGAAACTAAAGCAGGTTCTTTTTTTTTTTTTTCCCCTGGGAAACACAAATTGCTGTCTGAGTGTTAATTAAGTTCCTCTATCATGTTTTAGGCCCTCCAGACATGTCAACTAGTGAACCGATACTCATTCAACATGAACGCCAGCCCCTCTAATTGTGACCTTTTAATTTGCTGCAGAATAGCTTTTATAATTGTTGCATATGCATCAGGTGCTCATGCGCTAATTCGGAAGAAAAGATCATTAAGTTCAATTATTTAAATTGACGCTCGCGACCCTCGCTGCACAAGAAATGGGACAAACTAATGTGCTTGGAATTATTCCGAGGGTAACTTTAAACACGTCTAATTAGGCGTTAGCGGGAGATTAATTGTTTTTTTTTTTATTCCTCACGCTGTTGTGATAATTTGGGCTTCTTTCGATCGCATACTCACCTACTTGCAGATTTTATTTTTTTTTGGTGGGGGAGTCCAACTAGCAAACTAAAAGGTTTCATTTATACCCAACATTTTATTTATTTATTTATTTCATTTATTTATTTATTTCCTGCCCCCCTCTCAGCAGACCCATGACAATACAGGAAAATCTGGGCCGCCTAATCCGAATTCCATATGTTAACTGGGTCATCACGTATTGCCAAACCATGCAAGTGCAGCCGCGCTTTCAAGTCCCACAACACCTCTGCCTCGTGAAGTTTGAAAATATTGCAATGTTCACACTAGCTTTTATTTAATCCCAATAAATAGCGCTGCGTCGTGAGGCTTTTGCTGTCGGTGTTATTAAATGACGCCGTGGAGAAAGTAAATTGCCAATTACTCCGGTTGAGATTTTAATGGCTGGACTTTGCCGGAGTTCATTATAAGTAAAGGGCTGTACGGGGGAAAAGGAGGGCCGCTGGCCTCGATGAGTTTGTCTGCAGCGTGCGATAATGTCGCCATTATGCGTTTTGTCTGTGACTTACGCATTATTGTAAAATGCGCATTAGCCCGAGTCAGCAGTTAAATGTGCCGCAGTCTCCGTTCGCTTAGAGTTGATGTGAAGAGAAGGCTAGAAAGTTTGAAGGATCTTTTTTTTTTTTTTTTTTGATGTCGCAATTCGGAGACTGTCAGTTGGCGATAGTGAGCGGCGCATGAAGAAGCAGAAGGAGGAAGGTATAAATCAGCAGTTTGAACGACGGCTTTACGGGCCCCTTGGTAGCCCCCCGACTCGCTTGTTTAATGAGCGGCGAGAAAAATAAAAGCACCCTCGATTCGCTGCCTCCTCTTTTTGTGCCACATTGCACTTTTTGGGGCATAAATCATCATCTTTGAAGCAGTCGTTTTGTGCTGCTACTGCTGCACTATTCTTTTGCAACATGTTGACGAGGGTAACCTCCCTGCCACGTATGATGAACTGCCCACTGTCAACACCCTGGCCAGAGTTTGACGCCAATCAATAGCACATGACGCTATATATGTATAAAATCAGTCGCCTGTGTGAGCTCAGCATTGTTGTGAGGACCAAAAACAACCAGCAAACTCATTTATCGTCTCTTCCGTCAGAAAGAACCTGACCGATTCTGCACATAATCACACCCAAAATGCTTTAGGCAGCTTATTTCTCGTCGTTTGGAGTCTTTTACTTATTTTGCAAATCGGATCTTTCAATAAATATACAAAGACATAAAAAATAAATGTATGCTTCTTTTTTTAAAAACATCGCTAAGGTCAATTAAAATCCCATTGACATTTTTCTTTTTTAAATACTGGCTAATGCTAAAGTCAATGTCAAATCCCATTGACATGCTTATGGTAAATTAGCATCAAGTTTGGGAGTGCTTTTCCTCCTAACAATGAATTAACAGCTACACATAGGTAACATAATACTCAAATTCTTCCCAATCTGTCAAAAAAGGAAGTTTTAATAATAGAGTTCAACCGCAACAATTTCATTTGCACTATTCCTAACGCCATTGTGAACGTTCACTTTTTGGGCAGGAAGCTGACAGGAGAAGCGAGCGACTCCGGTTCTGCTGTGCCGCCGGCGTCGCATCATGTCTCAGCAATTGGCCACGTCAAAATTCCATTACTATCCCCCACCATATTGCTTGGCTGTGCCTCACCACTAAACATCCCAATTATAATAGCGGTTAAAGATGTCATGATCGCGACGTAGCCAGCCAGAGAGAGCACAGCCTTCAGGAAATGACTGGTGGAGAAAAACACGTAGGAGGAAGATGAACGACACTCTCCTCACCCTGCTGTTTTTCACTCCCTTCCTCTTCCACTCTTTTACATGTCTTGATTCTGCTGATGCAACCACATCCTATGTGCTGACTAACTGACCCACATTCCCCCTTTGTTTGTGTACTTGCGTGCTTTCTTTCCTCTGCATCCGACATTACCGCCTCCCGCAGGCCTCAGCAGGAACCAATTAGAAGATTGCTCTTCAGAGGCGCATCACTCATTGAACGTAAATGATCAAGAAAAGGCCTTGTTTACTCCCGCGCACCGCTCACTTTTTTTCCCCCCCTTTCGTTTTCCTCGTACTCAACTCTTGAGTTGATACTGATACCAAGCCACCGATACCACTCGTTCTTTGGATACACAAACAAATATATATTTATTTTTTTTCTGACAAAAGGCAGAACAGTCACTCTGCAATACAGTAGCTGGCTTTTGTTGACTTGTAATTTTTTTATTTTATTTTAATTTTCACACTCAGAACGTCAATAAGCCAACAGACTGAGGATTGGGCAACTTTGGATGTGACAGTGGAGAAGAGGAAGAGACTTTGAAAGCATGGCTCTGACAGACAAACATAAAGTGAAACGCCAGCGACTCGACAAAATTTGTGAGGGTAAGACCAAGTTCCAATTTTTGTTTCCCCATCTTTGAATATTTGCCGTTCTACAGTACATCCTATGATACTGCCTTATTTCAAATTGGATTCAATTCTAAATTTTTTCGGGTCACGGCACCTATTTTTGCATTTGGATAATAACTTTGTCGCTCCGATAATCATCTCCCGGCAGTATATATTAAAAACATCCGCAATTAATTAAGTATTACAGTCCAAGTGTCATACAAGTACTCTGTCTGTTGTTCCTTTGATGAAATGCCAGGAAGAGTCGGAAGGGAAACATGGCAAACACCTGTCGTGGGCATCACTTCCCTCCTCCCTCCTTATGTCCGCTCCATCTGCTTTCCCAGCATGCATTTTGGCACGGGCGGCACCAGCGCCAATGCCCACCATAGCATTTGTCCAGAGCTGAGGCACTGGTCGGCGTTGTTTATATTTACAACAGTGGAGCGCAAAGAATTTGTCATGGTGATTCCAACATGTGTTAACTGGCAAGTTCAAGACGAGCGATTAGACTTTGTAATGCGCTGTAATCAATCATATGACAAGCCAATATAGTCATGGGAAAACAAATTGTAATCTGGCGTAATGAAAGGCTACGTTGGCGTGGACGCTTCATTAAAGACTCGGAATTGAACCAAACCAAAATACTACTAATGAGGACAAGCGATATCCAAATTTTATGCATGGGGGTATTTTCTCCCCTTCCCCCATCCTTCCTCACATATTGGCATCCATGTCTGCTATGAAATCACCAGAGTGAGATCTGGTTCTGATAGCATTATACCCCCCCCCCCCTTCTCTCTGGGCTTTTTCCAGGCTCCTGACCAACACCCCCCCCCCCCCCCCCCCCCCAATCCTCCCGTTTTCATAAGCTTTGTGGAGCTGCAGGGAGGATCTTAGAAAACAGACACAATGTTGTGTCACAACTGTGCTGCGAATTTGTGTGCGCTTAGGTTCCTGCACAAATCTCCTTAACTTCTCCAAAATAACCTCCTTGGTATTACATGAACCTGTTGCCTCCGTGGGTCGAGCCAGAGGCCGCCCACCCCCCCGGGGGAGATGGATTATGGGTAGAAAAGCTGACTTCAAGGAAAATATACAGAGGAATGCGGATTTGATGCTGCTAGCATGGGTGTTTGGTCATTCATATTATTTTGGGTTATGTTGCCCTTTCTATGTATGTCATACTAGAAAGTATAGTGGAGTTCACGTTTAGGGGTCAGCCACCAGCAGAGGGCGCAATTAATGTATATCCTCACACGGGTTGTGGTTGGTGGTCATTTACTGAGAGTGCAGGTGTCTACAAGATGTTTTAAAAGGGATAAAATGCGTTTTTAGAATCAAATTAAAAAATACAAAATGGTGGTAGAAAATGTCATCCTTCCATTTTAAAATAAAAAAATTCTTTTGTCCATACACCACAATAATACACAATTGGACTCAACGCCCTGACATCATTCAGTAGGCCACGCCCCTTGAAGGCACAACAGGAGGTACAGTCATCCCACTTTATTAAACAAGTGTATTTCTTTTACATTCGCTTTTATCATGTTTGAAATGTCACATTGAATATTGCCGCTCTATTCAAGTGTCTGCTTGTCACCGCTAGCGTCAATCACCCGTTTCGTACCCTCTATTGAGAATCTTTCAAAGACAATTACTGAATCAGTACTCGCATGGCGGGGCAGGCGGGCACTTAATGTTTTCAAAGTGTGTATTACACTCGAGCTGACAGCGTTATTCCCCACTGTCAACACCACAACTGTAATTCCATTTCCATTTGGTGACTCCTGCCCCTCACTGCCGCATAAGTCAAATGAGCGTTTAACATTCAGAGCATGCTTTTGTTTCGTGACAGCATCGAAGACACTTGTATTTATTTCTCCTGCGGCATTGTATTCATTTTGAGGCAGCAGGTCATTTGTATTCCTTTTTGACAAGGCGGAGGCTTCGGCCACAGCTAGAATAATAAAGAGATATTGAAAACATTTTTTTTAGTAAAAGCAAACTTTTCAGAATCTGACCATATTATTAAACAGAGTTCATGAACATTCAACACAACCTAGTCTGCTCAGTAAAATAAGTGTAAGATAATTTTTTTACATAGGTGGAAAAAATAGGTTATTGACGCGTGGGATTAGCGGCTATAACTCAAAAGCACCCCGCCCCCATTCACTGCGCTTCCTGTGTTTTTGTATTGTTTGCCGATTTATAGAGCTACTCTAAGTGGAAAACATATAATTTCGAGGATTTAAAGTATGCAAATGTATCCCGTGACGTCTTTAAATGATCAGTAATACTCACAGGATATGCATGAATGCAAACCTTTTGTCAATTTGATGCCACCTTTTAACCCATTTCTTATGCATAGGGAAGCCCTAAATAACTCTTAGTAGGGCAGCGAACACGAGCTACAGAGGCACGAGGTTGATTGCGGACCAGTTGCGTGGAGGCTCTGCAGCTAGCATGAGGCCCTAAGGATTAGTGTCCAATCAGAGTGGATTTTACATTTACTGACAGCACATTGGACTTAGTAGAGGGGAATCGTATTTCTTTCAATAACGCCGCGAGTCAGCGACCCGCCTCTGTCGGGAAAACGGACGGCTAAAACCTGTTGGCGACGCATTACTAGCGACAGGTAGGTGAAACTTCAGGGGTGGGTGAGGGCTCTCGGAGGCGGGTGGGCTCCGGATCATTGACCCAATCAGTCGCCGTCGTCGTGGACAGCCGGTTGTGGTGCACGTGACGTCACTGCCGAGTGGAATTAAACAGGCTTTATTTGGTTGTAATCCCTGGTAGCAATCGGCGGGGCGAGTAAAATGTACCAAAGAAGGGAGAGATAAATCCTATTGGATTAGTACAAGCCCATCCCTACATCTAACCCAACCCATCCCCTCCTTTTCATTTTTTTTGTTTTTTTTTTAAATCGACATTTGGTGGCTCAATCATGTATCCGGTCTCAGCGTAGACTTGCGTAGGTGTGTACAGTGTTTGTGTGGTTTGTGGTGTGTTCACGTGCGGTGTCCTCTTTCTAAGGCAGCATAACCGGAGATAAATTATTCAAGGACTATCAGCTGGAGAGGGAGCTCACCTGATAGCACGGACATACAATATTACAACCGGATATCAGGTCAAACCGCACAACGTTTCCTGCTGGTTCCTTAACTACCTCATTCCGTGACGTCTTTTGGTGCTACTGCCTACGAAGACCTTAACGAGACAAGAACTGACACAAGCGGAATACTTTGCTTTTGTGCGGTACGTCTTCTGTTTTTCTGCATTTTTCTCAAATGCTTGTCACCAACAAACAGTTAAGTCTCGGTCGCTCCCACAGTTGGGACACTTTAGGGGGGAATGAGGGTCAGTGGGACAGGGCTGAGAGTGTCTACGAGCAGCAGGCAAGAGTAGCTGGCCGACGTAGCTCTCTGTCATACGGAGAGGGGGGAGGAGGGTGGTACGAAACTCCCGCAGGGGTGCGTCCTCCTGACCTGGATTTGAAGCGTGATCCGTATTCCTATCAAGACTACGGACCCGTTTACCCAGGGGGTCTGAGGAAGGGCTCCGTGCCAGACCTGAACCACTACGAACGAGCAACTATGGCTCACAGAGGATCCGTTCCACATCAAGATTACTACCCTCACGATCCGGCCATGACTCCTCGTGCACCTGAAGCCTTTTACCGGCCTGAGCACCAGCCTCCGTCACCTCATCCGCTCAGCAGGTCGGGTTCTCATTTTGGCCTGGCGCCCATGGCTCGTGTTGGGTGGGATCAACCTCAGAGCGCAAGAGGAGGACCTCAAGCCCCCCAGTCAAATTTACCTCCCCCTCCGACTACTCCAATTTACAGGGAATCTGGTGTTACTAAGATGATGCCCGACAGTCAGCGCAGACCCTCTCGGGATACGTCTCCTGGTCATTACAGCGTGGAACACGCCTCTCCTCGGTATGCAAATGAGCCTCCACCTCTGGCCAGTCAATCTGGCTATACCGATAGTCGCCCGTTGGATCCGCAGCAGCAGCAGGGTGCGACTTGTCTAGTGGTGGATCCTTCCAGTCAAGGTGGGATAATGAGGCAGGAGACAGCCTCGGCCTATTCAATCCAGCAGCAGCAACAACTGCAGCAGCAGCAGCTACAACAGCAACAACTGCAACAACAACAACTGCAGCAACAACAAATACAGCAGCAGCAGTTACAGCAGCAACAACTCCATCAGCAGCAGCAGCTTCAGCAGGAGCAGCTGCAACAGCACCTGCAACAGTCTTTGCCGCCTCCTAACATCATCCCCGAACCGAAACTTCCTGTGGCGGCTCCGCTTCCTCCTGCTTCGCCCGGCCAATTACAGACCGCCGCAGTTGTCCCGGTTGCACCCGCCCCTGTCCAGGCAGTGCCAACTCTAGCCCCTCAACCTCCCGTTGCCCTTCCCGCCCCTCTGCCGACGGCCCCGCAGACACCTTTACCCGTGGATCCCAAGAGGACGGTGGATCCCGAGTTTCTTGCCTTATTGCGAAATGAGGGCATCTCTGAGAGCACCATCTCCTCGCTCATCCAGCAAGGGTTTGACTCCACTAGCATGTTGACTGTCATGGAGGACAACGACGTACGCACAGTGGCGCCCAACCTCGGCCAGGCACGGGTACTTTCTCGAGTGGTCCACAACTACAAGCGGCCCACTGAAGCGCCACCGCCTCCCTCTCAACCCCAGACGCCCATGCGGGGTCGTTCTAATAGTTTTAGCCATCGCTCGGACGTCTATCACCAGCAGCAGCACCAAGCTTTCCATCCTCCCCAGGCTTTGAATGTCGACCCTCACCTGATCCCCCCGCAGACACCTGGAGCCATGCAGACCATCTCGCCAAGGATGGGAGAGGCAATAGGCAGAAGGCCCAGTAGTGCACCTTCTCAGCAGCTCCTGGAAGCCTCCGGAGGTTACCCAGGTCAATCGCCTCGTACCCCGGGCGCGTATGTCGGTGCTTTGTTGCCCGTTCAGTCAAGACCGATGTCTGCATATTCCATGCAAGGGTTGCCCGTTCAGGGTATGCAGATCATGTCGCAACAGATGACTGGCTCCATGCCTGCTATAGCTGGTTCCATCCACCCCATGCCAGGTATGCCCCAGCAGATGCCAGTCTCCATGCCAGCTTTACCTCAACCGCAACAGCAGGTACCCAAGGCATACTCTACCAATTACACGGTACCCATGGAGCTCATGAAGAGGGACCGGAGCTTGTTGCCCATGTCACCCATGCATAGCCCTTACCCGAATCCCCAACTGGTACGGAAGGCTGGAGGACCAGCAGGAGACAATGCCCTGGTTCCTGTAGGAGGCCCCAATCAAGGACAAGGGGCTATGGTTGCTAACCAGAAGCTAAGTCGCCGCACCGGTCCACCAGTCATCGTGTCCACTATGGCATCTCCAGACACAAGTAAATAGTCTTCTACTATATTCCATCTTCAGCTGTTATTCATCCCTTCGTCCTGCCCGGTTTTGGCAAAAGGCACATTTGTCGCAATTCCACTTCATTCCTGTGTGCAGCCCGGCATGTTGGCCGATATCTTTAATTCATTGGGACTTTGAGGCATTGCTTTGTTAATTTGCATTTGTTACGGTCCACAATCGTTCGCCACAGTCTCCGAGCGAGGATTTATTTCTCATTTCACTCTCATTAGTGTGTAACACTGTCAATAACTGAAGCAAACAGCAGCACGGGGCTGCTTTTATGCAACCGTACTGTGTAATCGGCTCCGGCATTGAGTACATTGCACAATGGCAGATGTCGTATCACTGTTAAATGCAGAGAGGTCTCACCCCCCCCCCCCCCCACCCCCAACTCATGCTGTTGTAAACATGCATGTCTTATTCCATTATGATAATGAGACTGTTGCCCGGAAAGACTTTTAGGCTATGCGCTAAACAACCTACCTACACTAGCCCAACTTGCTGCACACTGACATGCGTCCAATATACAAATAAGAGCCGACTTTTAATTTCCCCTTTGCTCATTTTGGGTGGTAGCATCCGAGTATATTTTAGTGGTGAATGATAACGACTTGGTCTCGCGGCATGGCTGCGCTGATAAAATCAAATTACAGCGCTGATGGCCGACGTGTCGTTTTCTCTCTGCACGCCATAGTGACAAGACAGAGGGGAGGTTTAATCCTTTTACATCCTGCCTTTCCACTCTTGCACTAATCCACAAATACTGTCATTCTGTCAGAGTCTGCACACAGCCATGATGTTGACACTGAGGCACTGCAAAAGATTTCTTAATTAAGCTGATTTTATTGTCTTTGTGATGATGAAGTGGAAGAGAGCGAGGGTATTACGAGACCCCCTTCGGGCCTCTCTTTTCAATCAAACGCCGGTGTCATTCGCACAATATTACGCAATATTAACCTCTTTACTCGTCGTCAAACGCAAAACAGCATCGCGGTCTATATAACTTTGACAAGCTAGGCAGTATCTGATGCTGCGTGAAATGCCCTTGAGCAAGACCCCGCCTCCATATGACTAACCAGCACTTGCTTCCCCTCCCCCCACACGGCCATATTTGGCAGAGCAGGATTTCCACTTCTTTACTTCCACCCCGCCGAGGTGCGCCGGTTGCCGTCCGGCTCTGCCATCCAATGCCAACGCAGGTCGGTGCCGCTCTGCGTGACACGCTAGCCGCGATTTCCCGTAGCGTGACGAGGTGGGGGGAAGGGTCTGCGCATATTAGTTTTGGCAGATTATGTATTAACCGGCCGAGCAGGTCAAAGCTGTGGGCAGTTGTTGCACTGAGTGAGGGATTAGGCAACGAGGGGAGGGGGTGGGGGCGGGGGCGGGGAAAGATAGTGTCCTGCTACCGACTGATGATTGACGCTTGCAGGCAGGGGGGTGGAAAGGAAGCATTGACAGCTGTCAATCAACCTTGGACTCGCTTCACAGGAAAGGAGAGACATTTGTCTAAACCTTGGCCTGAATTTGGTTTTTGCAATTGAATTTTGGATTGTGCCCATTTGTTCTAGGATAAATATTTGACCTATTTATATTATATATTTATATTTATAAATATTTGAGGATTTTTTTTTCAACTTGAATACAAATTTTTGCTAAATAAAATACAGGCCACAACAAACTTTATTTATCCCCACAGTACGATTTCAGTTTTTATTTTTTATTATTTTGTGGGGTGGAACTTTGGGAGTGTTGTTACCAGAAGACGTGTGAAAGCGAGAGCGACTCCTCCCCTTTGGCTCTCTGCACGTCGACTGATGTTTGTGTGTGTATGCTGGCAAGTGGCACGGAGGTCCTCCCCCCCCACCCCCGCCAGCTGTTCCTCTTGATATCAGCGACTATCGTTTCCTCTTTCCCTAGTGAAAGGATCAAGTGCGCCCATGCAGGATTGCATCTGTGCATCGCTCCACTTCTTGTTCTTCTTTTAGGAAAGAAAACCTGATCCCATCTTTGTTCATCATCCGATTATTGCAGGAAGGGGTAATGAAAGAAATATGTCCCCATGCAAACGACTAAGCACTTTTTATTCATCACTGCGGTTTTGTTTTAGGGACGAGTCAGGCTTAAAGGAGCACAAAAATGGACACAGCAAATTGGTGACAGAGAAAAACTAGTGATGGTGTCACGCTGACAAGGAATGAATAAGAGAATCAGAATTTATGTGTTGACATCGACCCCTCCCTGCACCCCCCCCACCCCAACTTGAACATCTGTCATCCCCTTGCAGCTGTGTGAGTTCTTTTTCGTTCCTTCTTTCTCACCGCCGTTCACATCTTCTCGTCCCTTTGCACAGAACGGTGTTTGTACTTTAGGCCTTCGTCGGGGGGGCAGATGGGATGACGGATTTTCAAGCGTGGGATTATTCAGTTGACCTTTCTCTCTGTCCGCTGTTCTCTTGTGAATGAGGTCTTGTTTTTATTTTAACTGCGCTTTGGACCTTGCTTGCGTGTTGTAACCAATGACGAGGTGTTTCTAATATTTTGGTTTTAGTAGCGGAGCTGTGCACCGCTGCATAATTACAGCTGATGTTTATGTAAACCAACCATCCATAAATCTAAAAAAAAAACGATCAAAGTAGTAGTAACCTGAATTAATAACGATCGGTGTCAAGCAGCAGACAATACAACATCTACTTTGCGGTTGTATCCACTCCCCTTTTCTGAATGACTTGAGAGTTATAACCTGGAGGTCTAACTTATTAACCTTCATTAGATCAATCCAATTAAGATGTCAATCACAGCCGCGTCGTCGCGGTCGTAACCGCGCTAATGTGTCTCCCGGTAATCTTTCATGAAGTCTTTAAGACCGAAGGATTTAAAGGTGTTTGTCGGCGTGCGCTGTACCTGCTCCTGCGTGCGTGTTTGTATATACGCGTGTCTGTGTTTGCCGACGATGTAGGCGAGGGAGAACATGTATTGATGTGACCTTGATTGTCACCGGGGATCCAGAGTGCCGACGGGCTGGACCCCAAGAACCGTCGTTAGTTGTTGTCACTAGTGAAATGTTGCACAACTGATTTGTTCAAATTTCCAGAAATAATCTCTTGAGATATGCCGGTACGATTTAGTTATCGTCGTTGGCACCGCCGCTCGATTGCGGATTTTGAAGAGATGGTTTTTATTTTTTGGTTCTGAATTTAGTGATGCGCAGCAATATGAGCACTACCGTGTAATTAAGAGTAAAAAGCTGATTTATAATTACAATAATGTCGAGGCTAATTTGCGTCAGCCTATTTAAGGTGTTTTGCATGAGATGTTAGGATTAAACTAGCAGACTCATTAAATGAAATGAAATGATTTGCCGAACAATTTGGTGTTTAAATATACAATGTTTAATTTTCTTGTTTCATAGTAAACATCAGCTGGGAGACAAAAATAGCTAGTTTGAAGCAAGCACACTTGGCCTCTTAGTTGGAGAAAAGATAAGTCATGCTTTTGGTTTGACGAGAATAACATTCAGAATAATGGTTTATAGCGCCGCCTGTTGTTTGGGCATGCACATGACAACCAGTGATTGGCGCAATTTTCCATTGCCGTTAATGTTAGCTAAACCTCATGTTTAGACCCTGCCGTGGTGGAAATAATGTATATTTTTAACACAATAACCTTCTAAAGGTGGACTTGAAGCTTTAATTCCCAGTTGAATGACATTGTAAGAAAGAAAATGCGAGCCATATCACAGCGAACAGCTTGAGAATGTGTGTACAAAAGAGTCTGGCACTCTTAAAAGGACCCTGAAGGCCACATCACCACTATTAAAAAAAAAAAAAAAAAAAAAAAAAAAGAACTGGATTAAAAAAAAAAAAAAAGAGCTGGATTAAAAAAAAAAAAGAAGAGAACAAGGGAAGGCGACACTCGCTTCGTGCGACTGGTCCTCCTTAAGCATTTTTCTTCCTCCCCTCTCTGCCTTTTTTTTTTTTTTTTTTTGGTCTTTTCCATTCCGTGCTCTCCCCCCACCCGTTCCCCTCTCCTTCCCTCTCTCGCTCTCTGTGGCTGGCAACAAAAGGCTGCCTGACGTCTGAGTGAAAAGACCAAAAACCTGCCGCCTCCAAGAGGATGGTGGGTGGGTGGGGGGACTAGAGGGAGGTGCAAGTCATCTGGAGCAGGAGGAAGAAGAAGAAGAAGAGGAGCGCGCGGAGAAGCGCTCGCCGCTGCTGGCTCCAGACAAATAGAAATCCATTTTTTTTGGTGGGGGGGTTCCCTTTCAGTGGAGATTAAAAGGAGCGCCGCTATTCTTTTTCTTTTTCCCCCCCCCCACCATCCATTCTCCATCCCTTCCTGTCCTCGAGGAAATAAAAGACATGGAGCTTCAGGGGGTGAGGTGACCAAGGAGGACGCATTTGGAAACAAGCTGTGGGAGCCTGGGAGAGGGAGGAGGAGGACGACGTGAGAGAACCCGTTTTTTTTTTTTTTTTTAACCTCTCCAACACATTTTGTGGACCATGTGCAGCTCCTGATTGGAAGAATGTGGCGACAGCATTTCCCAGGCAAGGAGCACGCCTCGTGTGTGTGCGTGCGTGCGTGCGCGGCCGGGTATATGTATTAAAAAAAAACAATCCAAATGGAGTCCCGCCAATGAAGGAGGCGTTGGTGTTTAATGAGCCTCCTTAATGTATTTGCAATGAAGTGTGTCATGCGAGTGCTGCACAGGCGCAACGAGGGAGGGAGGGAGGGAGGGAGGGCCGGACGCAACGCTGATGCTGATTGTAAAGGTTGTCATGTGTCATCATGTGCTGGCCACAGACAAATTGTGTGCGTGCGCATGTGTCAGTGCGCGGGCACGTGTGTGTTAGCCAGCGTCAGCCTGGCGGAAAAGTGTGTTGAACATCGGCCTAGCGCTCTCTCGCTTTTGCAAAAACAGCAGAATTAGTGGCGCTTTTTATTTTGTGTAAATTATTTTAGCCGGACTCCCCCCGAAGGTCCTACTTCACATAGAAACACATTTTTAAGTTTAAAAAAGAATTTATGGGCCAACTATTTATTTTGTGCCTTTTTTTTTATTTTTTACACTTCCTACAAGTTCTTATTTGTTGTCACATCACCTTAAAGATCTTAAAATTGTTTGTCCATGAATTTATGTTTAGACATTTGTCAAGGTGTGCCAAATGTGCGTGTTGCTTTCTTGCATTCGCCGTGCTCCATGCATGCGTCTCATCTACACTGACAGATGGTTTTGTATCACCCGGCCGGCTTCAGCAGCGATAGTGTTTGTCTCCATTCCCGTTTGTTACTGATATCACCTTCCCAGTTTTCCGCCCCCCCCCCCCCCCCCCCCCCTTGTTTTCCACCACTGTGCGTCTTGTATTAGTTTGGAAGAAAGCAGCAGCAGAAGGAGGGCAGCGGGAGGACAAACATGGTCTTTGTGCATGTCCACATAGTTGAAGACGAGATAGGCTGCTGGTGTAGATGGGGCGCTGATAGGGTCCAGCTGGGGCAAAGGGAGGGTTGGGTTGTGGGGGGGGGGGGGGGGGGCAGGGTTAACTCAGTGGAGGCAAGTCTGCCAACAAAAAGATTGCAGCCCCCCCTCCTCCTCCTCCTCTTTTTCGCCCGATGCCAAGGGATCGTAAAAGCCACTCCAGAAAGTAGACAGTGCCAGGAACACAGGCCCCCTATTGTAGCTCGCATGTATGCACAAAAGTGAATGTTTTGCATTGTGGCCGCTAGTCAGCACCGATTATGTGTTTGGGAAGCCCTACGGTAGAATCTCCAATGCTAAATTGTGTCACACGACAATGCTAATTGCTACGAGATACTGTCCTGTTTTAGCAAGCTTCCAAAGGCATAAAAAGTGAAACAACAAAAACCAAAACCTTGCAGGCCCTTATCCGTCGGTGTCTGTTTGCCCATCTGTTTTTTTTTGGGCTAGCAGACTAATGTCTTATTTGTGGAGGATCACTTAAAACAATAGGAATGTATCATTGTTTTTTGTTTGTGGTACAGATAAATTGTTCTATTATGACTTGTATTAGCGTTTGAGCATTTGTTAGCATGCTACTTCCTGGTTTGTGGAGAATGACGGAGATGTACCATTTGTTGTTTTATTTACATTACGGATGGCTGAATGGTGCTATTAAATTTGAAATTAAATTTGGAATGCCTTGCTCAAAGATGCAAAAGCAGCATCTCTCCAGCAACTGCCCCCCCCCTCCTTGTATTTCTTTGCTCCTTAGCTGCATCCTTCTGCTAGTCCATGTCCTCAAAGCTTCTTGTTGGGGTTACATTGTTTCCCTCCTTGTTTGGGAAGACGTTAATATCACTGCACTTGCCACAAAGAACCCCAACTGTGTTCCAGGCTCCAAATCCCCCCCGCCCGACTGCCCGCCCGCCCCACCTCGAGCTCCCCCTGCTCTACTCTCGCTTGCTCTCATTCTCCATCGCCGAGGCCCCCGGCTTGGGAGTTGCTAGGTAACCCGAACCAGCTGTTGGTCCTGAGCCCATTGAGCCGCTCCTGGCTCGAGGTCAAGCGCGCAAAAGTTTTTCCTGCGAACGCTCGCTGTGAACCCGCCGACCGCCGCCGTGGCCTTGACATCATCGCGCTGGGTGGAAAATCCTCCTCACTTCCTTTTGTTTTTGTACTTTTATTGTTCCACTAACGGAGGGGCCCGGCGCGGGGGCGTCTCAGTACCTTCCCCGCTCCGATCGGCGATGGGAAGCTCGAACCTCCGCGAGTGGAAGTGACTTTCCCGTTGAGTAGAAAATTACAGCGGGACATTCATGAGTCCCCGAAGTGAGTCACTCCTCTGTAGGTGATCTGGCTTGGAGGTCCATTACCCGAGATTGACGATAACATTGTCTATTGTGTAACTGTACAATAGTCACGTCATGTGACTCTGCTGCCTCTCCAAGTGTGGCAGTCAATCTACGGAAGGATTTCACATCGGAGATCAATACACCCATTGATCCAGCGTGAAATAGCAAAGACTGATCGCTTGATTGTTTTAGAAGTGCTACAAAGGTGGATATCTTCCTACTTTGCATATGTCTGCTCCTTCCAGGAAGAAAACAAGTTGTTTGAAGCCTCGTAGGTCCTGTATTCAATGAAGTTTAGACACAGCTACTGGTCATTTTGTAAAAAAAAAAAGGATGACATCACTGGCGCACAGTGGTTTGTCTCTTACATTGTAGCTAGCGATCATAAATAATGTCGCGTTGTCACTTGACATTTACAGCTCGCGAGCGCATCTGTACCCAATTGAAACGTGTAACAAAAAGCAGACTTGTTTTTCCCTTTCTCGCTTTATTTTGGAGTTAAAACTCAAATGTAACCTGGAATCCACCAGACTTAACCTTCTTCTTTGGCTCTTATATACTGTAGTATGTACACACAGTGCTCCCTAGTGTTCAAGCTACCGCATAACTGGAAATGCCTTATATTTCTGGCTACATTTATTCAAAGGCAAATGTGTGGCATGGGAAGAGGACAAATTGTGGTGTGGGTTGGCATAAAAAAAGCACCAAATCAAACTATTGTGCATGATGGTACACGGAGGACAAATATATCTTGTTGTTCTCTTTTTCTACACCACCCCTCTTCTCGGTCTCATTAGAATTCAAAAGCCCCCCCCCCTCCGGTTTTCTTTTTCGATTAAAACATCTGCAATCCATTTGTGGTTGAAAAGTCTGGCTTACCAGCTCTGGCACCAAAAAAAAAAAAAAACCTTTTCATAGCTCCTGGAGTATCATTCAGTTTGTGATTAGTGTTGGCCGAAGGACGCTATCAAGGCTTGCGGCGGCACATGAAATCCCCGCAGACCACCAGTGAAGAGGGCGACCTGCTGTCAGATAAAGCATTATTTACATTCGCCTTGTTTCAACGGAGGGCTTTACGCTCCACTTGTCGACTGACTGGCTGGCTGTTGGGAAACGATAAAACACTTTTGGTACATTAACGGCGGGGTTGGCGCGAGCACTTTGTAATTCTATCCAAAAGATTAGCCGCCTTAAATATCCCGCTGCCTAATGTAAACCATCTTGAGTCACGTTGTTACATGTGCTTTTCAATGTTTACTTAAAAGCGAGACGATACCATTTGGGGTGGAGAGTAAGTCGGAGCTCTGGTTTCGTTTTCCTCGCCGTTTGGCTCTGGAAGCAGATATACATTTCATAAACCATCGGGAAGTGGCATCGTGTGCTCAAATGGTTGACATTGATGGGCGTCATCGTCGGAGCGCTCTAAAAATACAAACGGTCGCGCGCTGATTTACTTTTGTAGATGTCCTCCCACACCTTTTAAAAGCATCCAGCTGCGAGCAGATTTGACATTTTGCAGGCGGTCGAAGATATTTTGCGCTTAGCTTGTCATTACAACATCCAAGAACCAGTCGTCACCTTACGCAATAAAACAAGTGAGGGCGGAAAGTGATGCAAATATCAATGCACAAAAAAACACTTAATATATGAATGGAATTCCTTCCCCCCGCAACTATTTGGAATATTTTTGCGTGTTTATTAGTGGAATGTCCTTGATGTGTGTTTTATTTTCTTTGTTTAGGGCGAAATTTTATTCCTTTACTTGAACATTGTGCGTTGTGTTTTGAAGTCACGTTTGAGCAGCATTCTCCGCCAAGAGCTTTGCGCATTCCAACATTGTTTATGCGTGCAATTCTTTTCTTCGATGGTCGTTTGCTCTCTGCTTAGCCAACAAGCTCCTTAGCAGGATTAATCTGCTATCCAAGCTAATAAGAGCGTCGTTAAGGAGTTAATTATCTCCAGATATCCACCTGCTTTTACCGTCTTGTTACGTTGGAGAGAAATCTTTCAGCCACCGATAATCGACAATCACTTCTTAAAGGTTCTTCTTTAGTGTGTGCGCGCGGCAGCTCCAGTGAAGAATAATGCAAACAAAGCTGTGATTCGAGGTCGTTTGTCATTTATATTTCATTTCATATTCTTTCTTTTCATGTACTTCTCATCATGATATCCCGCTCAGGCGCATCGATGAAGTACTACCGCTTTTATTAGAAGTGCCACGCAGTCATATTGTTAACGATTGTCATGTAAAAACGGCGGAGTTCAAAGAAAGAAAAAAAAGGGAGAAAAATCATCTCTTTATCGCCACAGTTGTAAAGTGAGTCACAAGGCTGCCGTAAAAATGTCATTCAACACGGAGGAGTGATGACAGGAAAGCTTCCGTGGGAGGGAAAACGAGGAGGGAAGTGCGGACAAAGAACATTATAAAAATACATTTCAGTCACAATATAAGATATTGGGAGCCTCTGTTTTTTTTGTTTTTTTTTTAGGGGGGGGGGCAAAAATGAACTGAATTAACACACTAATTCTGCACAACTACATGATGCAACGTGGATTTACTCAATGCTGTTTTGCTTTCAGTATCGGTCGCTGGTATCGGTTCTCGCTCATCCCTAATGGTTTGAGATTCTTTCAAGGCATATCGCAGTCAAAGGTTTGCGCGCACTTTCTTCTGATTGAGAATGCAAACTTTTGACTTTTAGAGTCTTAAAATCGGCTGCGATAAGATCACTTTCACACATGCAAAAAATGAGGAGGAAGATTCCCTCCATTAGCGAAGAAGCACTGAATCAAATATTTGTCATTATTCTGCCCAATCGCCATGACAACCAGCAACGGGAACCAGGCAATAATGCGTGAACACCCAACACCTTCTTTCTATATATTTTTTTCATATTTCTTCATTTTGGGTGATAGACACGAGCTGACCTGAGTGGATTATTGAGGCGGTGACCTCAGGGCATGAAAAGGGCCTGTTGCCGGGTAACACAGTCGATACAGTAACTGTTGTGTGTGTCATACGAGTCCGAGCAGGGAAACACTTCCTGTTATCATTTCCCTCTCCTCTTCCTCCGCATTGTGTCATGAATAATTCAAGCGCTACGTCTCCGCAGGTATCCGGCCGCAAATCATGAACGGGCCCATGCACCCACGCCCCCTGGTGGCGCTGCTGGACGGGCGCGACTGCACGGTAGAGATGCCCATCCTCAAGGACCTGGCCACAGTGGCCTTCTGCGACGCTCAATCCACGCAGGAAATACACGAAAAGGTACAAAAATATATAATTTTTCTGACGGTCAGCCATCATTGTTTCCCTCCCCCTCAATATTTGCAAGTGCAATTTAATGTCAAATTATTTTTTTCTAGGTCCTCTTCTTGTGTATTTTGAAACAAACAATATATTTGTTTAACAAACGATACCACATTTAGCAAACATAAATGTTTTGGTCTTACGATTGTTTGATTCTGAAAGAGAATTAAAGCACAAGACAAGCTGTATTAACCTTGGCTTTAGCAGTGTCTGGCTCCCCTCTGGCAACCAGTAAATTACAAAAAAAAAAAAAAAACGTTATAAGGAAATTCCTGGTGCGATGCTAATCCGCCGCAGCAAAGTTAATTCCGTTAGCGGTTAGTTTTATGAATTTAAGCCCGTTATTTTCATAAGCGCTCGTTACGCCACCTCGACTTTAATGTGATAAACAGCCAATTTGGCACTTTCCCCTTCTTTAAATGCACACACAACAAGACATTTGCATTTAGATGATGGCAAGTATAAATTTCCACATGCTTCAAAGAGGTGTTCTGTATGAAATATAAAATACATTTCATGTCGCCTACCGACGACGGTCAGGTCCTGAGTGAGGCGGTGGGAGCCATGATGTACCACACCATCACGCTGACCCGGGAGGACCTGGAGAAGTTCAAGGCACTACGTATCATCATCCGCATTGGCAGCGGCTACGACAACATCGACATCAAGGCGGCCGGAGAGCTCGGTGAGATGATCCAAATCCTAATTTCGTTGTACAATAACAATATAAGGCATTCTTCTTCTTCTTCTTTTGTGGCTTGAAAGTAGCAGCATTTTTTCCTTCTCGTTCCTTCCGCAGGTATCGCCGTGTGCAACATTCCCTCGGCGGCGGTGGAGGAGACGGCCGACTCGACACTCTGTCACATTCTCAACCTGTACAGGAGGAACACTTGGCTCTACCAGGCTCTCCGGGAGGGCACGCGGGTCCAGAGCGTGGAGCAAATCCGAGAGGTGGCCTCGGGGGCGGCCAGGATCCGAGGAGAGACGCTCGGCCTGATCGGATTCGGTGGGTGCAACAAGGAAGCCAAGCATATTCAATCCCGTTCTCTTTTGGAAACATATTTTAGAACAACAGGATCAAGAAGGACGGCATGATTGAGAAAAGCCTTTCCAATCAGCCTTGTAACATTTTGAAGTGCACCCCCTTCAGGTCGCGCGGGCCAAGCGGTGTCGATGCGGGCCAAGGCGTTCGGCTTCAACGTGATCTTCTACGACCCGTACCTGCAGGACGGCCTGGAGCGCTCGCTGGGGGTGCAGCGCGTCTACACGCTGCAGGACCTCCTCTACCAAAGCGACTGCGTCTCTCTGCACTGCAACCTCAACGAGCACAACCACCACCTCATCAACGACTTCACCATCAAGCAGGCACGACTCAATCACTTAGCTTCTGGCTTAATTCATTAAATAAAATAAATGAATGAATTAAAAATGAAATAAATAAATAACATTTCTGTGGGGTGCAGATGCGCCAAGGCGCGTTCCTGGTGAACGCGGCGCGAGGAGGCCTGGTGGACGAAAAGGCCTTGGCGCAGGCCCTCAAGGAAGGCCGAATACGTGGAGCCGCCTTGGATGTCCACGAGTCGGAACCCTTTAGGTCTGTCTTTCCGAAACTTTGCTGAGCTAAGGCACATTCTTTTCAGGAGAAATATGTGATACACAGCTTCATTTGTTTGTTCTGCAATCTTGACAAAGTGAAACGAGCATCCTTCATGTTCTTAAGATTTCTTCTTACCCATTTTGACTTTGAATTGATCTGTCTTTTTTCTTGATGTTCCTCTTTTCAGCTTTTCTCAAGGTCCCCTTAAGGACGCCCCCAACTTGATCTGCACGCCGCACACCGCCTGGTACAGTGAGCAGGCGTCGCTGGAGATGCGCGAGGCCGCCGCCACTGAAATCCGCCGAGCCATCACGGGTACTAACCCTAATCCACAAGTTACACAAGTCAACACGGTCCTTTCTTGACTTATAAGATACTGATTGGGCGTGTCCTCCATTTAGGTCGCATCCCCGACAGCCTGCGGAATTGTGTCAACAAAGAGTTCTTCATCACCTCGGCGCCCTGGGGAGTGATGGAGCAGCCCCAGCCTCACCCGGAGATCAACGGCGCCGCCTACAGGTGGGAGGATGGTAGCACGTGCTGGCGGGAAGCTTTGACAAGTCAAGGCCCAAATACAGCGGAACCTCCAAAGTGGAGCACCCCAAAAAAAGGCACACATAGAGACAAACAAGCATTCAGGCCAAGTCAGGCATCACAGCTGATTTCATTTGTACCAATTTATTAAAAAAAATAAAATGTATTTTGAGAAGTGACGGTGCTGGACTTTGGAGGTTCCAGCGTGCGTATGGTAACGTTTGGCTTGATCGGGACTGAACTGCTTCTCTCACACACAGCCGAGTGAACCAAACCATGGTACACGCCATAGCAACGGGGGGTGTGCAGGACAAATTATATTCCTAAATATCAAAGCAGGTAAATCAGTCGTGGTGACGCACACCAACTAAACTCCCCAATGTGTGTGTTACATTCACCTGGACTGCGTTGTCCCTCCCCAGCTTCCATACTGTATGACCCCCACCCCGAAAGTACCTTCCCCAAAATTCTAGAGATGTGGACAAAGGTTTATGTTCAAGTGTGTAGTCCTATGTAGCACCCAACCTTGATCTTTGTCATACAAAATATAGATACAGAACTTCAATGAGCGATGCACAATTTTAAGAAAGCTTTTGAACAAGTGTAGTGATTATGCTTGACTGTCGAGACATCTTTGCCACCAAGGACCTTGCATGGACAAGAAAAAAAACTTTTTGTCCAAGCGCTAAAAGCATTTCTGCATCTATAGGTTCCCTCCGGGTGTGGTGGGCGGCGTGGCCCCCGGCGGGATCCCCCGGCCCCTGGAGGGGCTGCTGCCTGGCGGCCTGCCCGTGGCTCACACCTTGCCCCCGGGGACCCACGCGTCACAGACCACCTCCCCCAATCAACCCTCCAAACATGGCGACCAGACCAGAGAGCACATGAGCGAGCCGTGACCAAGTGCCGCCCCTGCTCGGAAGGCACCGATGACCCCCCCCCTTCGCCCGCCGGGCAAAGTGTGCCCCCCCCTCCCCTCCCCGGTCCTTACCCTCGACGGAGGATGCACAGATGAGACATGTGATGTGACACAGATGTGACACATGAGCCCTCCTGGACTTGGAGGATGGAATTCCTGTTTTTTTGCTCCTTTCCTTCATTCCAGCTGTTTTTTTAATCCCTTCTTTCAGTGTTGTGTTGCAAGTGTTGTTCTGTTTCTGCAAGTGTTACATGTGTTTTTTAGCAGGAGTCGTCCTTGTTAGCAATCAAAAAACATTTGATCCATTCAGTAAATTATATTTGCATCATTGTGAGCTAGAAAAGTAGGACAAAACAAGAGCAACTATTAAATTCAAGCCATATCTTAATAGACAGCAATCTGGGTTATTTCTTTTTCTTCTCCTTTTCTCTGTCAAATTCAGTTGATGTGCAGTTTGGTTGTTAAATGTTCTTAAGTCATGTGACTGCTCCTTCTAGTTCTTTTTTTGTTTTGTTTTTTGTTTTTTTTAGGGTGACTGTGTTTTGTTCTTGTACAAGGTGAACATACAGTATAATATAAGTGCAGCTGGAAACCACAAATAAATACATGCTGTCCTGATTGATGATAAGACTTTGATTTGTGATTTCTTTTTTTTTTTTTTTTTACACCAAGCATTGGAAAAAAATCCTTACCATACAATAATTGTATATATATTTCCCTAATAAAGTGGCCTGTTATTAGGTACACTTGAAAATGGCCGTGTACCTAATGGAGTGTCCAAGTGATGTCATGGATCAAACAGCCAATCAGAAAGTGGGGGTTAGGGCGGGTGTGGCACTTTTCACTTAAACCAGGGGTGTGGACCTCCAGTCCTCGAGGGGCCGCGTTCCAATATGTTTTCCAAGTTACCCTCGTTAAACACACCTGCGTGAAAAGATTTTGGTCATTTTCACGTTCTGCAAGAGCTAAAACTTTTTACGCAGGTGCACTTAACGAGGGAATCACACGGACACTCCATTAGGTACACCTCCATTTTCAAGTGTACCTAATAACAGGCCACTTTATTAGGGAAATATCATGGTCAAAGGTCACAGGTGTCAAGCTCTAGTCCTCGGGGCCGCGTTCCAATATGTTTTCCAAATTACCTCGTTAAGCGCACCTGCGTGAAAAGTTTTAGCTCATTTCATGTTCCGCAGGAGCTAAAACTTTTCACGCAGGTGCACTTAACGAGGGGATCACACGGACACTCCATTAGGTACACCGCCATTTTCAAGTGTACCTAATAACAGGCCACTTTATTAGGGAAATATCATGGTCAAAGGTCACAGGTGTCAAGCTCTAGTCCTCGGGGCCGCGTTCCAATATGTTTTCCAAATTACCTCGTTAAGCGCACCTGCGTGAAAAGTTTTAGCTCATTTCATGTTCCGCAGGAGCTAAAACTTTTTACGCAGGTGCACTTAACGAGGGGATCACACGGACACTCCATTAGGTACACCGCCATTTTCAAGTGTACCTAATAACAGGCCACTTTATTAGGGAAATATCATGGTCAAAGGTCACAGGTGTCAAGCTCTAGTCCTCGGGGCCGCGTTCCAATATGTTTTCCAAATTACCTCGTTAAGCGCACCTGCGTGAAATGTTTTAGCTCATTTCATGTTCCGCAGGAGCTAAAACTTTTCACGCAGGTGCACTTAACGAGGGGATCACACGGACACTCCATTAGGTACACCGCCATTTTCAAGTGTACCTAATAACAGGCCACTTTATTAGGGAAATATCATGGTCAAAGGTCACAGGTGTCAAGCTGTAGTCCTCGGGGCCGCGTTCCAATATGTTTTCCAAATTACCTCGTTAAGCGCACCTGCGTGAAAAGTTTTAGCTCATTTCATGTTCCGCAGGAGCTAAAACTTTTCACGCAGGTGCACTTAACGAGGGGATCACACGGACACTCCATTAGGTACACCGCCATTTTCAAGTGTACCTAATAACAGGCCACTTTATTAGGGAAATATCATGGTCAAAGGTCACAGGTGTCACGCTCTAGTCCTCGGGGCCGCGTTCTAATATGTTTTCCAAGTTACCCTCGTTAAACACACCTGCGTGAAAAGATTTTGGTGATTTTCACGTACCGAAGGAGCTAAAACTTTTCACGCAGGTGCACTTAACGAGGGGATCTTGGAAAACATGTTGGAATGCAGCCCCAAGGACTGCAGTTTGACACCTATGCTATGCATGGTCATTATTTCCTTAAATGTCATGGTCAATTTTTTATAAGAAAAGCCTTACATGGTCATTAAAAACAGCTTTACTATACAAAGTCAAATTCATTTACATCTATATATGTTTTATAATTGACCAACATCAACTTCAGTGAATGTATCTGCCCCTTTCCACTAGAGGGTACAACACATCCTGTCCAATCAGAAATAAGCAGTTGAAACATTGAAAAATGTGTTTATTTCTCTGGTTGTTGATTTTTTGCTCACTTGTTTGTGTTACACTTTTGCAGGTATGTAAGGTGACCTGCTATTGCATCAATAGCAAACAACACATCAGCTGTGGACACTCAAACCGAGAAAAAAAAAACAGAAGTGAATTCCCCATCTGCTTTGGTTTTGATGTCGTTGCCATGACGATGAGATGCTTGACCACACAAACGAGGTGCGTGAAGGTGACCTGGGTAGGGTAAAAGCTGACGTGATGGGACACGCAATGAAAAATAAGAAAAACAAGCACCAGGTTGTAGACGTCCCCTTGAGGTACTACCGAAAAATTAAAACCACCGGTAAAATCGAAATGTCGCTTCTTCATCAACCCCCCAAAAAGCTGAAAAATATACAGATTATGAGCTTCCATATACAATCATAATAAATATGTTGACTAAAAACAAAAGCAAACTTCTATAGTGTGAGTCCACTTATTAAAGGGAACGTCTCCCTCCCTTTTTTTTTTTTCCAAGAGCATCATTGACCTCATTCAAGCGATCATATTCATATAGAAATGTTGTCACAAATGTGCAGTGCTTCATTAGAACTTCTAAACACAACAATGGCTTTGTCCATTTTCCCCCCCCGCATATTTCCCAAAACCCAAATAGGAAATAATGTGCTTACTTTTGGTACTGAACACATAAATGCTGGTAGAGTTCATATTCGAATATAAGTCGTTTTCTTTTCAACAACCACATGCATAATTATGGAAAACCCTTTGAGCGTTCATTCCATATCCAGAATAAGGTCCGTGAGTACAGCCAGTAGCACTTTTTGGCCTACCGGCTGGCACACAATTGAACCCGAAAAGAATTCTGCTAGTGTATTGAATTCTCACTAGTGATGACAAAGCGGATAGCCATACAAGGACCTTGAACTGAGTTGTATTTTATATGAACTGCAGCTATAAACTAAGGCGTATGACTTTCACATCCAAACCCCTAGGCCAAAAGTGGCACTAGTAGTGGATAAAACATTAGTTGGAGCAAAAAGCGTACCTAGTACAAGGACCTTAAGTTGGACAACAAATAAATGCTCAAGTGGCTTTGGGCCCAAAAGTGCAACTAGTAGTAAGAAAAATGTGAAGGTCAAACCCAAAGGTGGCGATGAGCAGTGCCAGAAACTAGTAAGATGTGGTTCTTCTACTACTGAATTGTCTTACTAGAGAGAAGAAGCCGAAGGACGTGGACTGAATGCTTCAAAAGGGCTTCCCACGCCTGCATTTACATGTGGGAATTCCACTTGTGTCGTCACATTGGAGAAACAAAAGGTGGTTTGGAATTTGTAAACCTTTCCATTTTCCGCGCGGGTCAGTTTGTCCCAAAGTCTCGAGCGGCCAGCGAGGACTCACTCGTCCTCGTCCTCCTCCTCCTCCTCGCCGTCTGACAGCGCGGCGCAGGCCCGTATCTGCCGATAGCCGTCCAGCCACTTCTCCACCATCTGCGTGACGAGCGGGTGGTTGCGTCGGCGTGAGCTCTTCTGCAGGGCCACCAGCACGCCGCCTTCCGTCACGCAGCAGTCCAGCCACGAGCGCAGCAGCTTCTCCTGCTGCTCCTCGTTGCCCATCTGACAAAAAAAGCATGCGGCCGTGTCAAAATGGAAGAAAAATGAGAACGATGTATTCGGCAAACAACTTACTTCTTGCGCGGAGAGGAAGTGGATGTGCAGCAGCTTGCGGTCGTTGTCGACGAGCGGCAGGAAGGTGACGGTGACGTCGTCGTCTGTGTTGAGGTTGGCGCCGGCGCCGCGATTGTCGAAGCCGTCGTTCTCCATGGCCACCAGGGCGGAGAAGTGGCCGCGCGTGTAGCCCAGCGCGATGGGGCTCTTCCAGCAGAAGCTCTGCTCCCACAGCAGGGGCAAGTACACGCCTGGCAACGCACACGCGTCAAACACGGCATCAGCGGCTCGCACAGAAAGAAGCCTCTCGACGTGTTCAATCCGATTTTCTGCGTTCGACTGAACTGTTTGGCGAATCTGATCTGAATTTGACGTTACCGATTCTCAACATGCAAGAATTCTGCGACATCTTCTTACACTCGTTCTCTTATTATCCCGCAGGAAGCCTTTTCTTCACTTCCTGTATGGGTCCCAATACTTTTGTCTGTCTGACTAGCTCGCCGTAGTCGCACCTTAGCAACGCAATTGCATGGGAGCTTTCACTGGCTTCACCTGCTCAGTCGCTTTCGCTACAAACAGTCAACAAATGCTCTTTCATCATTGCCTTGCAAAAAAAAAAACGACAGACATTCGCGTGTGTGTGTGTCATCCATTTCCCTACAGACGCCTTTTATGTTTACAGTCGCTGAAATAGCTGAAAGGGTTACTTGTGGAGAAGAGTGCACAGCAGCTATGTCTGCAATGTCAGCTATGAGGGACTCAAAAACGAAGCCCCGGGGCACATCAATGTGGTCAACCATTTTTCTTTTAATAATGCTTTGCAATTTAAAAAGTATACATATCAATGCCCGTGTAACACCGGCGCCTACCTTGAAAGCGAGTGAACCCGAGCGTTTCCCCACGGAAACTTTTGTAGTACTTCACTCCGTAGACGATGATGGGCCTCCGAAGTATGTGCGCAAGAACAAAAATGTGAGTCTGCTCCAAGCTGGATCCGGGCTGGGGAGGGAAGATGACGCTGAGACTTAGACTTCTGCCCATTGCAGGACCGGACGTGACGGTTCTGGGCGGCTTTGCGTACCTGACTGGCCAGTGACAGGATGAAGGCCCAGTCCTCCTGCCACTGTTCCTCCCGCAGAGAAAAGTGCAGGCCGAAGCTTTGCGAATACCACGACTCCCATTCCTTCCAACGCGTGTAGAACCTTGGACAATAAACAAACACACCTCGAGTTTACTTTGATGGCCGGCTTACACCCAATTGGGTCTTAACGTAAACTGTTTTGGATGACTTAAAATGCTTGAAGCGCACCTCCGTACATTTTGTGTAGTTTTTATTTAGCGCCTCACCAGTGTGAGCAGTCGTGCAGGCTGTCGTGGAGCGTCTTGCGCAGGACCGAGTCCTTGTCGTAGATGCCCCAAGTGGCCTGCAGTACCGAGTCCAGCAGGCAGTCGCCGGCCGTGCGATTCCACAAGGCATACAGACGGCTGTCCAGCCGGGTCCCGAGCTCCAACGACCAGTTGATGATGGGAGACTCCTCCTCCAGCTCTGGGGGGGATAAGCAATTGATAAGATTACTGATTTGCCAACACACCAAAAAAAAGACCTTGTGTTTCTGCATGATTCCTTTTGTTCATAGTATTATTCTATACGTTTTGTGTTTATGCGTAATATTTGTTTTGTTTGCACATTTGTAAATTGGATTAGATCAAAATCCTCTTGAAGTCAATATTTGGCCAGAATCGTTGCGGTCTTAACCGTATAAGGCTATTTTATTGTATCCCTTTAAAGAAAAAAAAAAAAGGAAAACAAGAATCCAGTTCCAAATTTGACACCAGCTAGCTATGAGCTGATACAAGAGGGAACACGTGAGCTGGTGGGAGGACAACAAGCCCCTTGTGTGGACGTGCTGTCTTTGAAGCACAGCGAGCTTAATCTATTTAATGGCGGACCTCCTCAGTGTGTCGCTGAAGCAGTGACCCAATAGGAAGCCGCATTTGGTGCATCAGAGCAACTTTAAGGGTTGGGGTGGGTGCAGAAAGTTGGCGTGCAGTTTACCAGGCCACGTGATCAGATTTAAATCTTAATCTGTTAATCTAAAAAAAAAAAAAAAAAAAAAAAGGAAAGCATAGCGGTCTTTTCTGGCCAAATTTTCTGGCTAAGGTTGCTTGTTATGTGATCCTCGTGACGACACATGTGAAGTGAAGTTCTGCCTGTTAGCGGTGTGGAAGTGGTTGCGTGCACGTCTGGTAGAAGATAAAAAGCCTTGAGAAATTAACAAAACTCTTTGGCTGTGTTTGGACTCAAGAAAAGACGGGCAATCAAGGAGACAGAGACCAATTTTGGCAGGGAGGAAGTGCGAATGCAAATACTTGGCGTGCTTCCCGTTAGAGGATGAGTTTGGACAGCAAGTGGATCACCGTCAACTTAGATCTGCTTGAACTCCCTCAAACAGCAATTTGTGCACGCACTCACTGGTGTAATAAGAAGTGTGCAACATTTTACCTTTTTGCACATCTCGGTCCAAAACCTCGTCAAAAAGCTTTTCCTGAACGGCTGGGGGTAAATCCTCAATATCTGCAACAAATACAGCCAAAACATATGTTTTTAAAAAAAAAATATATATATATATATACAAGTAATTCAAATAAAAATTCTAGTAGATTCATAGTTGTTTATAAATATATTTGCCCTACCTTAAAACAGCAATGAAAGCTTTCTATTCTATTCTATTCTATTCTATTCTATTCTAGCGGTTTTTAATGAGCACAAGATGACCGAAATGCTTCTGCTCAGACCGGCTAGCTTGTTTTTGTTGCGTCCACAATAACCCCTGGCTTTCTGTCTATGCTCGTGGGGCTCTTGTCAACACAGTAGCCAATTCTTCCCCGAAAAGACAAATGAATGGATCGGCTGTGTGCGGGCCAAACAGAGCGAGTCTTTGCTCGTGGCCACGTGCCAAGGTCGCTATTATCTCGCACATTGATGAGCAATCCTAAACCAGACACTGGCATTTTTTTTTTTTTACAATTTGTATGTTGAACAAGAGCAACACTCCAGACAGCGAATTAAAGGTGACCTGCTGGCAAGGTGAAGGTGACCAGGTCCGTGAGGAAGTAGCAGGTGAAGTCCCCCTTGCGTTGGTGGAGGGAGGCAGCCACCTCGCGGCGGATCTGCTCCGTCAGCTCGGGACACACCATCGCCGGGATGCACTTGGCTGCCTGTTGGGACACCTGAGAAGAGAAAAGCATTTTAGACAAAAGCTGTCCAGACCAGAGCCCAGAGTTAAAAAAAATAATAAAACACGGTGAAGCAGCATTTGGCTGTTGTGCTGCCAATGGAAGTGAAGTCAAATATTTTTGCAGGCACACTCCCACGTCTCACTCAGCAATTTCTGGCTGACCCGCTCTGACAGCAAATTGGGCCAGTGAGCGAGGCGAGGTGCGCGCCGGCGCATAATCTGGGATAACGGCGACGTCAGATACCAAGCTGCTGCGCGCGCCTCGGCCACAAACATTCAGAAAGGCTTCTCCACTGACCTCGGTGAGCAGCACGGCCAGCATGTCCTGCCTCTGGAAGCGGATGGCGAGGTGCACCAGCGTGAAGCCTACGTCGAACGCCGACCGACGATTGAGCAGGTGCACCTCGTCGGACGACAGCTGCCTGGCGATGTCGCCGCCCGACGTCTTGTAGGCCTCTACGGCCGCCAGGTCGCCCTCCACCACGCCTGTGTGGAAAGACATTACAAAGCGCTGAGAATTTAAATGACGGACGCTCCATACAACAAGTGTAGCATCCTTTTGAGTATACTGTAAACACTGCACGGAGCTTCTTTTGCTCTCATGTCAACACAAAACAAGGTTGGGCCGCACATGAGCGTTTGTGCGAGAAACTCGGAGTGGGCGGCAGGACCGCCGGTGTGGAGCCGTGAGCTGACAAGCGGGAGGGAAAAAAAAAGCGGCCCAAAGTGACGAGCGAGGATCGCAAAAACAGCAGACCGGCGTGGACACTCGCGCATCCTGTAAGCCAAGAGGCGCAGCGCGGTGCTCGCCTCAGGACACGCAACAGTCTGGCAATGTGACATCGGTGGTCTCAACACCAAATATTTGTCATGCGCTGAATGATGGCAAGTCACTGTCAGGTGCTCAATAGGGGTGTAACGATTCATCGATACACATCAGTTAATCGATATAATGCTCTACGATTTGTTGGCATCGATGCTAAACGTAAACATCGATCTATATCGCCCGTTTTTGACCTCGGACATTAGACGCGACTTTATTTTGAAATCCAGTTCATTGTTGCTTGCTTCCTCTTTCCGGGAGCAGTGCGCGGCGTGTTGTGTTGTGAGCAGAGCAGGCACGTGAAAGGGGAGCCGACAACTACGCGGCTCCTGGGCTGGTGCTATGGCTAGTGTCCAAGAAGACGAGGAAATTCGCTCCCCTTTGGGCTTCAAGTCATTCGTTTGGAAGCACTTTGTAATTTCCTAAATAAAGAGTTTGCAGTACCTTGTTGATTTTGCGTATGAATTGTTATAAATCAGGATATTGTTTTATATCGATCGTAGAGCACTATATCGTGATGTATCGTGAATGAATCACAGCAGGCTTTAAGATATCGGCAAATATCGTATCGTGATTCTTTGTATCTATATGATATCGTATCGTTACAAAACCCGCGATTTACCCCCCTAGTTTGTAACCCTAACCTTGATTTAAAACTCTAGTCGGAAACCCTAACCCTAGCTTGAAACCCTAATTAGCAATGGCAAAACTCCTTGGAAACCCTGGTCGGAAACCCTAACCCTAGTTTTGAAAGCCTAGTTAGAAACCCTAATCTTAGAAACCCTAAAAGTAGTTTGAAACCCTCGTTGGAAACCCTAACCTTAGCTTTAAAACCTAGTTTGTAACCCTAAGCTTGGTTTAAAATCCTAGTCGGAAACCCTACCCTTTGTTTGAAACTTTAATTAGCGATGGCAAAATTCCATGGAAACCCTGGTCGGAAACCCTAACCCTAGTTTTGAAAGCCTAGTTAGAAACCCTGATCTTAGAAACCATAAAAGTAGTTTGAAACCCTCGTTGGAAACCCTAACCCTAGCATTAAAATCAAGTTTGTAACACTAACCTTTGTTTAAAACCCTAGTCGGAAACCCTAACCCTAGTTTGAAACCCTAAATAGCAATGGCAAAACTCCTTGGAAACCTCGGTCGGAAACCCTAACCCTCGTTTTGAAAGCCTAGTTAGAAACCATAATCTTAGAAACTCTAAAAGTAGTTTGAAACCCTCGTTGGAAACCCTAGCCCTAGCTTTAAAACCTAGTTTGAAACCCTAACCTTGGTTTAAAACCCTAGTCGGAAACCCTGAGCCTAGTTTGAAACCCTAATTAGCGATGGCAAAACTCCTTGGAAACCCTAGTCGGAAACCCTAACCCTAGTTTTGAAAGCCTAGTTAGAAACCCTAACCCTAACCCTAACTCTAGTTTTGAAAGCCTAGTTAGTAACCCTAACCCTAACTCTAACTCTAACTCTAACTCTAACTCTAATTCTAATTCTAACCCTAACCCTAACTCTAACCCTAACTCTAACCCTAGTTTTGAAAGCCTAGTTAGAAACCCTAACCCCAACCCTAACCCCAACCCTAATCCTAACCCTAACCCTAACTTTGGAAACCCTAGTCGAAAACCCTAACCCTAGTTTTGAAAGCCTAGTTAGAAACCTCAATCTTAGAAACCCTAAAAGTAGTTTGAAACCCTCGTTGGAAACCCTAACCCTAGCTTTAAAACCTAGTTTGAAACCCTAACCTTGGTTTAAAACCCTAGTCGGAAACCCTGAGCCTAGTTTGAAACCCTAATTAGCGATGGCAAAACTCCTTGGAAACCCTAGTCGGAAACCCTAACCCTAGTTTTGAAAGCCTAGTTAGAAACCCTAACCCTAACCCTAACTCTAGTTTTGAAAGCCTAGTTAGTAACCCTAACCCTAACTCTAATTCTAACCCTAACTCTAACCCTAACTCTAACCCTAGTTTTGAAAGCCTAGTTAGAAACCCTAACCCCAACCCTAATCCTAACCCTAATTTTGGAAACCCTAGTCGAAAACCCTAACCCTAGTTTTGAAAGCCTAGTTAGAAACCTCAATCTTAGAAACCCTAAAAGTAGTTTGAAACCCTCGTTGGAAACCCTAACCCTAGCTTTAAAACCTAGTTTGAAACCCTAACCTTGGTTTAAAACCCTAGTCGGAAACCCTGAGCCTAGTTTGAAACCCTAATTAGCGATGGCAAAACTCCTTGGAAACCCTAGTCGGAAACCCTAACCCTAGTTTTGAAAGCCTAGTTAGAAACCCTAACCCTAACCCTAACTCTAGTTTTGAAAGCCTAGTTAGTAACCCTAACCCTAACTCTAATTCTAACCCTAACTCTAACCCTAGTTTTGAAAGCCTAGTTAGAAACCCTAATCCCAACCCTAACCCTAACTTTGGAAACCCTAGTCGAAAACCCTAACCCTAGTTTTGAAAGCCTAGTTAGAAACCTCAATCTTAGAAACCCTAAAAGTAGTTTGAAACCCTCGTTGGAAACCCTAACCCTAGCTTTAAAACCTAGTTTGAAACCCTAACCTTGGTTTAAAACCCTAGTCGGAAACCCTAACCCTAGTTTTGAAAGCCTAGTTAGAAACCCTAACCCTAACTCTAGTTTTGAAAGCCTAGTTAGTAACCCTAACCCTAACTCTAACTCTAACTCTAACCCTAACCCTAACTCTAACCCTAACTCTAACCCTAGTTTTGAAAGCCTAGTTAGAAACCCTAACCCCAACCCTAACCCCAACCCTAATCCTAACCCTAACCCTAACTTTGGAAACCCTAACCCTAACCCTAACTCTAGTTTTGAAAGCCTAGTTAGTAACCCTAACCCTAACTCTAATTCTAACCCTAACTCTAACCCTAACCCTAACCCTAGTTTTGAAAGCCTAGTTAGAAACCTCAATCTTAGAAACCCTAAAAGTAGTTTGAAACCCTCGTTGGAAACCCTAACCCTAGCTTTAAAACCTAGTTTGAAACCCTAACCTTGGTTTAAAACCCTAGTCGGAAACCCTGAGCCTAGTTTGAAACCCTAATTAGCGATGGCAAAACTCCTTGGAAACCCTAGTCGGAAACCCTAACCCTAGTTTTGAAAGCCTAGTTAGAAACCCTAACCCTAACCCTAACTCTAGTTTTGAAAGCCTAGTTAGTAACCCTAACCCTAACTCTAATTCTAACCCTAACCCTAACTCTAACCCTAACTCTAACCCTAGTTTTGAAAGCCTAGTTAGAAACCCTAACCCCAACCCTAATCCTAACCCTAATTTTGGAAACCCTAGTCGAAAACCCTAACCCTAGTTTTGAAAGCCTAGTTAGAAACCTCAATCTTAGAAACCCTAAAAGTAGTT
Source organism: Syngnathus acus (assembly GCF_901709675.1). Lineage (NCBI taxonomy): Eukaryota > Metazoa > Chordata > Actinopteri > Syngnathiformes > Syngnathidae > Syngnathus > Syngnathus acus. The sequence goes on from NC_051100.1 coordinate 4,552,611, forward strand.
TGAAACCCTCGTTGGAAACCCTAACCCTAGCTTTAAAACCTAGTTTGAAACCCTAACCTTGGTTTAAAACCCTAGTCGGAAACCCTGAGCCTAGTTTGAAACCCTAATTAGCGATGGCAAAACTCCTTGGAAACCCTAGTCGGAAACCCTAACCCTAGTTTTGAAAGCCTAGTTAGAAACCCTAACCCTAACCCTAACTCTAGTTTTGAAAGCCTAGTTAGTAACCCTAACCCTAACTCTAATTCTAACCCTAACTCTAACCCTAACTCTAACCCTAGTTTTGAAAGCCTAGTTAGAAACCCTAATCCCAACCCTAACCCTAACTTTGGAAACCCTAGTCGAAAACCCTAACCCTAGTTTTGAAAGCCTAGTTAGAAACCTCAATCTTAGAAACCCTAAAAGTAGTTTGAAACCCTCGTTGGAAACCCTAACCCTAGCTTTAAAACCTAGTTTGAAACCCTAACCTTGGTTTAAAACCCTAGTCGGAAACCCTAACCCTAGTTTTGAAAGCCTAGTTAGAAACCCTAACCCTAACTCTAGTTTTGAAAGCCTAGTTAGTAACCCTAACCCTAACTCTAACTCTAACTCTAACTCTAACTCTAACTCTAACTCTAATTCTAACCCTAACCCTAACTCTAACCCTAACTCTAACCCTAGTTTTGAAAGCCTAGTTAGAAACCCTAACCCCAACCCTAACCCCAACCCTAATCCTAACCCTAACCCTAACTTTGGAAACCCTAGTCGAAAACCCTAACCCTAGTTTTGAAAGCCTAGTTAGAAACCTCAATCTTAGAAACCCTAAAAGTAGTTTGAAACCCTCGTTGGAAACCCTAACCCTAGCTTTAAAACCTAGTTTGAAACCCTAACCTTGGTTTAAAACCCTAGTCGGAAACCCTGAGCCTAGTTTGAAACCCTAATTAGCGATGGCAAAACTCCTTGGAAACCCTAGTCGGAAACCCTAACCCTAGTTTTGAAAGCCTAGTTAGAAACCCTAACCCTAACCCTAACTCTAGTTTTGAAAGCCTAGTTAGTAACCCTAACCCTAACTCTAATTCTAACCCTAACCCTAACTCTAACCCTAGTTTTGAAAGCCTAGTTAGAAACCCTAACCCCAACCCTAATCCTAACCCTAATTTTGGAAACCCTAGTCGAAAACCCTAACCCTAGTTTTGAAAGCCTAGTTAGAAACCTCAATCTTAGAAACCCTAAAAGTAGTTTGAAACCCTCGTTGGAAACCCTAACCCTAGCTTTAAAACCTAGTTTGAAACCCTAACCTTGGTTTAAAACCCTAGTCGGAAACCCTGAGCCTAGTTTGAAACCCTAATTAGCGATGGCAAAACTCCTTGGAAACCCTAGTCGGAAACCCTAACCCTAGTTTTGAAAGCCTAGTTAGAAACCCTAACCCTAACCCTAACTCTAGTTTTGAAAGCCTAGTTAGTAACCCTAACCCTAACTCTAATTCTAACCCTAACCCTAACTCTAACCCTAACTCTAACCCTAGTTTTGAAAGCCTAGTTAGAAACCCTAACCCCAACCCTAATCCTAACCCTAATTTTGGAAACCCTAGTCGAAAACCCTAACCCTAGTTTTGAAAGCCTAGTTAGAAACCTCAATCTTAGAAACCCTAAAAGTAGTTTGAAACCCTCGTTGGAAACCCTAACCCTAGCTTTAAAACCTAGTTTGAAACCCTAACCTTGGTTTAAAACCCTAGTCGGAAACCCTGAGCCTAGTTTGAAACCCTAATTAGCGATGGCAAAACTCCTTGGAAACCCTAGTCGGAAACCCTAACCCTAGTTTTGAAAGCCTAGTTAGAAACCCTAACCCTAACCCTAGTTTTGAAAGCCTAGTTAGTAACCCTAACCCTAACTCTAATTCTAACCCTAACTCTAACCCTAACTCTAACCCTAGTTTTGAAAGCCTAGTTAGAAACCCTAATCCCAACCCTAACCCTAACTTTGGAAACCCTAGTCGAAAACCCTAACCCTAGTTTTGAAAGCCTAGTTAGAAACCTCAATCTTAGAAACCCTAAAAGTAGTTTGAAACCCTCGTTGGAAACCCTAACCCTAGCTTTAAAACCTAGTTTGAAACCCTAACCTTGGTTTAAAACCCTAGTCGGAAACCCTGAGCCTAGTTTGAAACCCTAATTAGCGATGGCAAAACTCCTTGGAAACCCTAGTTGGAAACCCTAACCCTAGTTTTGAAAGCCCTAGTCGGAAACCCTGAGCCTAGTTTGAAACCCTAATTAGCGATGGCAAAACTCCTTGGAAACCCTAGTTGGAAACCCTAACCCTAGTTTTGAAAGCCTAGTTAGAAACCCTAACCCTAACTCTAGTTTTGAAAGCCTAGTTAGTAACCCTAACCCTAACTCTAACCCTAACCCTAGTTTTGAAAGCCTAGTTAGAAACCCTAACCCCAACCCTAATTTTGGAAACCCTAGTCGAAAACCCTAACCCTAGTTTTGAAAGCCTAGTTAGAAACCCTAATCTTAGACACCCTAAAAGTAGTTTGAAAGCCTCGTTGGAAACCTTAAGCCGAGCTTTAAAACCTAGTTTGTAACCCTAACCTTGGTTTAAAACCCTAGTCGGAAACCCTAACCCTAGTTTGAAACCCTAATTAGCAATGGCAAAACTCCTTGGAAACCCTGGTCGGAAACCCTAACCCTAGTTTTGAAAGCCTAGTTAGAAACCCTATTCTTAGAAACCCTAAAAGTAGTTTGAAACTAGGGGTGTAACGATTCATCGATACACATCGATTAATCGATATAATGCTCTACGATTTGTTGGCATCGATGCTAAACGTAAACATCGATCTATATCGCCCGTTTTTGACCTCGGACATTAGACGCTACTTTATTTTGAAATCCAGTTCATTGTTGCTTGCTTCCTCTTTCCGGGAGCAGTGCGCGGCGTGTTGTGTTGTGAGCAGAACAGGCACGTGAAAGGGGAGCCGACAACTACGCGGCTCCTGGGCTGGTGCTATGGCTAGTGTCCAAGAAGACGAGGAAATTCGCTCCCCTTTGAGCTTCAAGTCATTCGTTTGGAAGCACTTTGAAATTTCCTAAATAAAGAGTTTGCAGTACCTTGTTGATTTTGCGTATGAATTGTTATAAATCAGGATATTGTTCTATATCGATCGTAGAGCACTATATCGTGATGTATCGTGAATGAATCACAGCAGGCTTTAAGATATCGGCAAATATCGTATCATGATTCTTTGTATCGATATGATATCGTATCGTTACAAAACCCGCGATTTACACCCCTAGTGCTCAATAATGCAGGCTGAAAGTCACGAGTGTTGCTCAAGACGTTTATACTTCTGACCGCGGCTCCACTTGTCACTCTATTTTTAAAACGACAGGTCCCTGTGGAAGGAAGCCTGCTGTGCGCGTGCACACACAGTGCCGCGGTGTGTCACGCTTAACCTCCCTAGCAACAGAGGACAAACTCATGTGACGGATTGTCTCCAGCACAATCGGGCTGTGACCTCTTTGCGAGTTGACGTCCCCTCGGCCTGAAAGCGTCCATCACTTCTGCCGTTCGACGGAACGTGAAGGAGAACTGTACAAGTAGCGTGACAGCGAAAGGGAAAAAAAAAAAAAACTAACACAAAAACAAATGTTCCTGAGAACCCTCATCCTCCCACTCTCCCTTCACTGGCCAGTCTGCAGTGTGGGTGGCCGGATACTCGCTGAAAGCGCAGCAGTCTATCAGCATACCAAAAAGACAAATGAGCAAATGTGGACTGAGCTACGTAAACCTGTTTGGAACAACCGCCCTGCGTAGAATAAATAGATGGCATTTGTCATCATTTATTTGACTTTTTGACCAAACAAAGGCAAACTACGTTAATGTAGTGACGCATACGACTTATTCGGACTTGGCTATCATAGTTGTACTTGTTGTTGCCCTCTGAAAATGATTTTTCCTCAGTGTGCTGCGGTCACTCTGGATCTGCTTGAAACTCACCGACACAGGCGTTGAGGAACAGCCAATCCGTCCTCCTCATTCGGTTCTTGATCTGCTTGAGCTTTTTGAAATCCACCTGCAGCTCCTCCTGACTGCCGACCCCGGCCCCCGACGCCACCTCGATCCTCTGAAAGTCCATGTTCACCTCCGATTCGCGTTTGGAGGATGGCGGCGACCTCCTCTGGCTGCTGCTGCAGCCCCCGCCCAAACCCACCACGCCGCCGCCAACTCCCTGTCCGCCCTGGCTCCCCGTGCTGCAGCCCCGCCAGTTTCCTATATCGGCGTCGATAAACTTGGAGGACGGCTGCTTCCGTTCGGGCTCGGACGCCAGTTCGATGGGTTCGGCTAGCGGGCCGTGTCCGGGCCGCGGGTGGTCGCACACGACACACTTGGGCGCCTTTGACCAGTTCTCGTAAGTACAGGCGGCGCAGGTCCAGTGCTGCGCGTGTGTGTTGAGCCGATTGCGGTCATTGTATTCCTCGCAGGGGTCCGTGGCAGTGGAGGAGGGCGCCGGGCGGCACCCGGAGCCTGAGGTCTGGGGCGACTCGGTCGGACTCCGCGGCTGTCCTTGATGACCGGCGTGCTGCCTGTGACACAGGCACTGAGTGCAGCGGATGGCGCGAGGCCAGTTCAGGTAGGTACACATGTGACAGGACCACTTGGAACTGGTCTCTGGGGCGTCAGGCACACGGACGCGTGGCCGCGCGCTGGAGTCGGGACAAATGAGCAAAGAGGAGCTCCCCTGGGTGGGGCTGTTGCTGAGGCCGACGGGGTCCAGCGGTGGGACGCTCTTGAAGGGCTCCTCAGTGATGATGGCGCCCGCGCTGGGCCGCTGCGCGCGGCACATGGTGCACTTGATGGCCGACTGCCAGTTCTCGTAGGTGCAGTATTCACAGGCCCACTTGGCGACCAGCTCGGTCATCGTCGCACCCGCGCCGAGGAGGCTCGCTGCCTTTCGGTGGGGTTCTCAGCTCGGCGGGTCCACTCCGAAGGAAACGGCGCACTGCAACCCAAGACACGTGGAATGTTTTTCACATGGAACATTTTGCAAGGGATGTTAGATACAGCTTTTTTTCCAGACCGATACCCGTAACTGATACCTCTCGTACTCGATGTAAAAAATCTCATTTTACACAATGCCCCAAAAGAATTGTGGAACAAGACTGATGTATCCGTACTCGCCCATCTATTCATAAGGCAAGTCGTTTTTATTTATTCTTCTGTTTTTGTTTAACTGTCCTTCTACTACTGAAAATGTACATTGGCTCTACTGTGAATGGCGGTTTCATCATGGTGACGTTGAGTGTACAATTTGCAGTGGGGATAATCTATGTCAACCAGATGATCACATGTTAATCAAGGGGGTGAGTAGTTTCAGGGTCAGAGCACAGACGGGAGGGGGCATTAGGTCAGCGCGAGGGGCCACTTTCTGCCACTCAGTAAACAGCCACAACGCTAAGCGCTGGCACTGAGGACGCTGGGCAAATGAAGGACTCCATGAGCCAACATTGAGTACTTTTACTTTATTTTAATTTCATTTCACAGATGTGTCGAATATCAAGATGTTTAAAACAATCCTTGCACATTTTGTAACTTTGATATATTATTGACTTTAGCATAAGTGTACTCCATAAGATCTCGTCGAAATGGTAAGATGTTGTATTGTCTGTACTGATATCTGTATTATGCCATCGACACTCAGAATACGATTTTCAGAGGGGGATCGTCTATAATCTGCTCCAGAGTACCAATATCGCACGTTAATCTCCACTAATGCACATCTGCACAATATCAAAAGGGTGCCTGGCGCACACTGACTGACTGGGTTTACTAGCACACAGTGCAGTTGCTTTTGCCGTGGAGGTATTTGACGCCCCACAATACAGCAATGCTCAGTAACAATCCGGAATGGAAACCCAACACCGAGCATAAACACATACAGTAAAAGTTAATTTATAGACAGGGGGCCGGAGTGGCCTACAGTACCATAGAGGAGGCCGGTAACAAGAGACAGGGGGGCGAATGAAAGCAGACACCCAGCGGGGAAGACGTGTGACCGCCTCGAAACTTAACCCACGCTCTGAAACTGAATTCAGTGCAAAGCCTATTAAAGACAAATAAAAAAAGGGGGGTAATCCACAGCGCATGCGCATTGCTTACATTCGGACTGAGACGTTTGTTTACACGGTGAGAAATTCATCACATGAGCGCAACAAAACGCACCACGGGCGCCTTGTTTGTTTGTTATGGTTTTCCTAACATCCCACAGCAACAACCTGACACGCCCCACCTTTTTCCAAAGGTACGACGTTCTTTTTGACCAGGTTCACAGGTGACGCGCTAATCGTTTCGTGCTCAAATTCAGGTACGAAACGCGTTTTGGCGTCAGCCAGCGTGTCAATAAATTTCCCTAACGATGGAACTATCGCGATGTTTGCGACCTTGCGTTACAAACTCGACGAGATTTAACAGCCTGCCAGATAAGTAATTACAGAGCAAGCTAACCGCCCGCGCGCTGCTAACACGAATGGATTATGGTCTTGTTGCGCTTCGAAAGTGGAAGCCGTTGAGTAGGACTCAACGAGAAGCCCCTTACCTCGTTTCGTTGGCCGTGGAGAGCCCACTCCCAGCCGAAGCCACTCGGGCTTCTCTTACGTAGCCGACACTAGCCGCATATTGACTTGGTTGGATGGCGGAGGTCCATATAAACCACAGGGCGAGAGCCTCCACCCACTCTCTCGAGCCCCGTCCCTCCTCGGTTGTCCGCGTTGGACTCTTCAAATCATCTTTATCCCCTTTTCGTCGAGCGGAAGGGCTTTTAACGGCGGCACGGAGGGGGAGAGGAAGCGAGCGAGGCAAGGGCTAAAAACACACTAACGAGAGAAGTATGGAAGCCTTCCCTGGACAGTGTTACAGTTGGGAGGCAGGACCGAGGATTTACTACCTGAATATGCCGCGTCTTGTGATTGGTCGATTTCCGCGCATCCTCTTGTGTCGTCCAATCACAATTGACGTACGTCATTGTTCATGTTAAAGAGGTACGTCAGAGCAAAACAGTACACTTCAATGTCATCCGGAATAACAGCAGCAGCCCCCCTCTCCAACCCCCCATCGATGGACTAGTTTATTCAACAGCAAATGACATTTATTTTCTTCTCTTTATTTGATCGCAGGCTTGGAAAATTGTGTGTATATATTTTGTTGTTGCAGGAATGGCAGTTAACCACGTGGTGTCGACTCCAAAGGGATGATGTCATCGTGAAAATACTGCAAGCAGCCTGCAGTAATGTATGGCCACTTCAATGTCAGCCCGACGCGCAACACTGGACTGAGATGGAATATTTTTTCCAATATTATGATTAGCAACGGGATGCGTATATTGATGCAACACACAAAAGCACAAGCGGCACGAGTCGAGCAGCCATCTGCACACACAATATGAACACTTTTTGCATGTTTTTGTGATGCATTTGCGTATTGCGCAGATCTAACCATCATACATACATTAACCCCCTACTTGGGTTAGGGTCCTTGACTTATGTTACTCTTGACGTGAGGACAGCAATTTCTCTCAATAATTATCACATTTGATTTAACATGGTAGTAAACATAAAACCTAAAACTCAAACCAGTGAGCAAACCATGCATTTAGCTCAGAAATTTAGGTGCAAAGATCAGTTACAATCTCCACAAATTTGATGAAGAAACATTAGAAAAAACAGACAAGCCATCTGACATACACATGTCTCTTTATTAACCCCCAAAGATAAGACCACACCGTGCTCCTTCAGCCATGCCTTTTGTTTTCTTTCAAGTGCACAAAACCAGCTAAAAGTCTAAAGAGTCCCTTGGCATTGTGCTTCGGGGAGGTCTGACGGTGTCCCATTCAACATCGGAAGGGTACGGGGAGTATTACCCCCTATAGTTATGAGTACATGAGTGTATTTGTATAGAATTACATCTTCAAAAAAAATAAAACACTAAACCTGAGCCCTGCTGTCTTTTTTTTTTTAAATCAAGATGAGGTTATGCAAGGATACAATAGTCAATACAGTGGAACCTCCACAGTCGAACAGTTCATAAAGTGGTACAATTTTGTGTAGTCGCAGAATTGCTCAAGTCACGTTGTCTCAAAAGATATCAATTGTCATGCTAAGAATTGTTTTTCCTTTTGTCAGATTAAATCAAGGTAACTGGACACGGTGTTTTCAGAAAATGCTTCAAAATGACTTGGACCACTTACGCTATTAGGCTAACAAATTGGAGTGACCATAGGTGACATCACATTTCAAGACTTCAGCTCAGTGAGCATCTAAATGGAAATCTTAAAGGATTATTTTTTGTGATGCTAAAAGAAATAGTGAAGTCAGAACAACTTGGAAGTCATCCAGCATGTGTTGTTTTGTAACTTGAGAGGTTCCACTGTCGGCGTTACAACGCCCAGCAATCATCAGAAGGGCTTTGTAGAGCATGATTATCAAACTCCTGCTCTAATGTCAACTAAATGCTACAACGTTCCCCTCCCTTGTCTACTCTACGTACATTCAATACTTAATTTAATTCCTCATTATATGCTCCAGTTCTCCAGGCAAAAGCATACAACAAATGTCATCGCCATTATGAAGTCACATTTAAATTGTGCCAGTTCCTAATCAGTGATGCAATAAAACAGACAAAAGCAAGAGGTGGACAAAAAAGCTGAATCTCCAGGCAATGCGTCAGTTCCCAATCGAGTACAACCTGCTGGTGCCTGCATTCAACACCCTGCAGGTTCTTTAGTGTCCTAAAAATATGCCATATGACTTTGATTTGATGTCTCTGACAATTACCGAGCAGGTTTCATGTGGCTTTGTGGTTAGGATTCCTGTTTCCAACAACAAAGACGGCAAAGTCACAAGTCGCGACAGTCCGACACGAGTACGATTTTTCGGTGGTTATTGTCAGCCAAGAAGGAAGAACAACACCAAAGATGGAAGTCTGACATATGTTAAGCTGTTGTGATCGCCGCAGTTAAAACTCACACACTACAAATGGTTACTGAGCCTTCCATGAAGGAGTTTAATAGAGAACAAGTGAGCGAGAAAGTGAGCTTCAAGTGATTATATAAGTCGACGACGGTGAGAAAGTTGTTGATTTGAAAATGGAGTTCAGTGGTAACTGTGTGTTGCAGCAGTCGAAAGGAACCTCTTAAGCGTCGGGTTAGTAAAGCTACAGTACATTGTGTTAAGCCCCATCTAACTTAGAAAAGTTAAAAGCTGAGCAGTGGTCACACGAGTGGCAAGACAGGACCTCATTGGTAGAGCACAAAGAAAATGGTACATTATGTTAAGTGCAGCAAAGCGCCATACAATTTCAGTGTTTTCTGTTGACATTCTCGTCTAATCAATCTCACCCCCAAAAGAAAATATATATTTATATATAAAGCAGCCGTAAGTGGCGGATCTATTTGTCATTTACTTACTAAACCCCAAATCAAAAATGACAATTGTGCATGAAAAAGCAAAACAAAAGTGTCAAGGCTGATTAATCATCTCCCTTTTGTTTTCTTTGAGAGGTTGTTGTTAAAAGAAGGCAATAAATAGTGCAAAAGTGACGCGAGAGTGTGTTAGTGTAATGTGGGGGAAATTTTTTAAAAAAAAGAGTGGGAAGCAGGACCTGCCTTTTTATGGACACGCTGGTTGGCAGAATTAACACCATTCTCTTGTTAAACACCAGACGTCCCAAATGAAGTACCTAGACAGTGCCCATAAAATAAAAAAATAAAGATTAAAAAACAAAACAAAAAATCACAGGGAACAAAAAGAGCCCCCTTCCAGTGAGCTGACGAGGTTTCCTCTTAAAATGGAGAGAAGACGACAACAGAACGAGACATTATAGCGGGATGCCAGCTGCACATGCCGTTCACTTTCAGGACTGGCACTTTTTTTTTTTTTTCATGATTGCTTGAGAAAGGTGCCTCAGTGTCCCTCACACACCCGGCGCCGCGTTTCTATGTGGTCTGCGAGCCACGGGCATCCCCGTCGGGGCCCAGGGCAGACAGCCGACTTCGAGCTAAAAGGCTGCTGGGGGTCACCGGCAGGTGGGAGGCTTCGCTCACCAGGTTCTCGTACTCGCTACTGTCCTCGTCGTCGTCGAACTCCTGCCCCGCCGCTTGCCTGTCTAACGAGTCCGAGCTTGACCCGTCGCCGTTGCCGAGGTACGGCGAGCTAGGCACGCTGACAGGATTGGAGGCAGCGGCCAGCGGGCCCGGCGTGGGGTGGCCCGGCGTGGGGTGGCCCGGTGTGGGGTGGCCCGGCGATCCCACGGCTTGGGGACGGGGAAGTAGAGCGGCGCTGGTGGAGGCCAGGGAAGAGGACGAGAGCAGAGAGTCAACCAGGAGGTCGGCATAAGACGGCGGGTTAGGGGAGATGCTGGGCCGCTCGGGCGCCGAGGGTGCGTGGAAAGATATCCTGGATGGAAGGGACGTCTGGGAAGGTTCCGTGTTCTCCTCTGGAATGGCGTTTGGAGTCTGCATTTCACAGAGCTCTGTGGAGCACAAAATACACAGCAACTTGCTTTTGTATTACAGTGCAAGGTGTGCCATCCATCTGTCACTCCGCTTCTCTACTCACATTTGATTGCATTTAATGTCAGAAAAGGCTGAGTCACGCACTTATGCCGACCTGCCTTATTTTTACGGTGCCAGCCGGAATAATGACTCTGCCCCTGTGGTCATATCTCCTAAATCATTCTGCCACCGGTGAAGGGCTTTTTGTGCGTGGTCAGGATGTCGGCCACTTTAAACGATGCGCGAGCCGACTGTTGTTTTTGGAGAGGACCTTTCAGACGGTTTACGATCTCACAGTGGCTGCTTCCCGCCAGGCAGTAAATAATATTTCCCAAAGAAATCCACAAAGACTTACTCCTCTCCTCCTCGGCCGTCTTGCGTTTCCTGAGTGCAATTTGTTCTTTCAGCTTGTTCACATCGTCTTGAAGTTTCTCCTTTACGCGTTCGCTTTGATCAACCTCCCCGCACACAGCCTTGAGACGGGAGAAGGAATCAAATGAGGCAGCAGGATAAAAAGTTCATTTGATGCACTTGGGGAGTCTGCTCACCTGCACTTTATCTTGCAGCGCACTGTGCACTTGATAGATGGTTCGAATATCCTTCATCACGCCGTCTTTGTCGAAGAATTCAGCCCTGCGGTGAAGTGAGTTGCGGTAGACATTTGCATGATCAGAGCAGATGCAAATTTGCCTTGTAGGAATTCACCGAGAGCAGTTGAGCTCGACGGTGCCGTCGTTACATTTGGGCAACTTCCGCCGTCTATTAGTCACGGTCAGTTCACAGCGGGCCTACTGCGCCTCGCCCTGCTTTATAAACCGCACAGCCGGCAGGATGGTTATTAACTGCGCCCAATCGATTTGCATGTAATGTGTGCGTGTGCCCTCTGGGCAACTCACGCTGTCGTTGTGGGACTTTATCAGAGAGGCTCCGTGTCAACTTGTAAAAATCCCGTGTTGGCATGTGCTCAGATGAAAACATTTGTTGAACATGGAAGCGGCGTGCAAATATTACCTACCCGTGTTCTTTGATGACCTTGGCGTAGTTGAGCGAGGTATTGGGCACCGAGGAGACTTTGTACTCCTGCTGGCTGGTGTTGCCCAGGTTGGGGATGGTGAGGGTGATCCTCTGGTTGTACCTGCTGAGCGCAGACGACCACTTAGCACCCCCACAACATCACCACACTCGAATATTCTTGGAATGATTCGTGCTCAGTGGACTCTCAGAAGAACAGTCCACTATAGTTCCCATGTTAATGACGTCATCAATTAAATGGAGGCATGACCATAAGCGTGTCCATCACTACCTGCGGTTGGGTCGGAAGAGCACGTACTCCAGCGCGTGCGTGGAGCTGTTGGCCGTGGAAATGAAGCCGAACAGGAGGAAGACGAGGTCGGGCACGCCAAGCAGCCGCGTCAGTTGCTTGTGGACCACCTGCTCTCTGAAAGACATCTGCTGCTGTGTGTTCCGCCGAAACCGATACCAGCCAATCACGTGCTGGGTGAGGGAGTGAGTAAAATAAAAGACATTTAGTTGGCTGTGTGCTTGAGATCTTCGGTTGACAGTTGGTAAGAGGAAACGGACAAAACAGGCACAACGTCATCACTCACTTTTCGCCTATCTTTGAGAATACTGCCGAGATGTTCTTCGTCGATTTTGCCGGCATAGTCATAAAAGCTGGAGAGAGGGGAAGAAAGAGAGGTCACTTGCTTGATGCTGCAGTGAAAGTATTGCGAGATGGAGCCATCTACTGTCCTAAAATGGTTATGAAGGCCCCAAGCGATGGCTCAACCTATTTACATTGAGATCTGAAAATTGAAAGGACAAAGAAATTTAATGTCTCCTTCAACATTTTTAACATTATGACGACAGCCATTAAAACACTGTCATGAACCTAATGAGGGACGAGCAGGCCTTTAGAAAAGTATTTTTCCATTTGTTTAACCAACTTACTCGATACGAGCTTCACTTTTTGAACTGAGATGCACCTGCATGTGCACTATGGAGATTCAAGTCATACTCTATACATTAAGAATAAAGTGCAGCGAGGACAAAAAAAATATTCTTACAAAGCTTACCTAAACAACCGTGCACAGGGGTCATGGTTATGGATTTCTGATGGGGGGGAAAAGAGAGAGATGTCTTCACTTACATTACGCCCAAATCTGATAAATTAGATAAATAGACAGACAGATAGTCCTTACCTACAACCTGGATGAGCTCTGCGCTGCTTATGTGCGTGTCACTGATGCTAATGGTCTCCTCTTGCCTTACTTCTCCTAATAGGAAGCCCTCCTGTACAAAAAAACAAAACAATAGCAAGAACAGCTGAATATTATCAGATCAAACTAATGTAAGGACTTCCTGGTATCCATTGTACAGGGGTTAGTTTCTGCACTATAGAGCAGAGGAAATATAATGTTCAAAAGATTCACCTTATGAACAGTACACAGTTATTAAGAAGTAAAGTTGAAGACTTGACAGTACCAACAGTGACGTTAACGGGAATCTAGTTGATTGACAGGCGGAAACGAGGTGAATTCAAACAGAGGCTACCCTTTAATTCCACGTGTTTAATCACATTTCCATTGCTGACAATTTAGATTAAGCATTTAAGAATGAACGACAAACTCAACTATCACGCTTGCTAGCCACCAGGGGAGCTAACAGCTGAGTATTTCCTGGAACTTAAACACTTCCCTCCCCAACACTTCCGATAATAAAATACACAAATGAGCAACCGTGATTTAGGAATATGATTAGCCAATAGCCCAGTCTGTGGCCGTCAAATAGATAAATACACAAATTACGTGTACAACTATACAAGCTATAATGAGCACATCGACCGGTAAATAGACGACACCATAACTAGCTAGCCCAGGCAGCAACAGATCATGACAGTGAGCAAACAACGCTAACTAATGTCGCTGATGGACAACGCTGGGAAGACAACGCTACCCCTCGCTTTTGGCAATGCGACGCGGCCTACTCACATGATCCGAGTTGCTATTGGCGCTGTGGTAACACACAGAACTAAAAGTATAACCTGAAATGGATGCCGCCATGATGGAAACATCCCTATCAATCCCCCCACTGCCCCCTGTGGTTGAGAAGGCGCTGCAAGAGGCGCAATGCCTGCTGGGAGTTGTAGTCGTTTTCGCTCGCCGTTTTGCAAGCATGGAAGCCGCCGTAAGAAGCACTCATGGTTCCGACTCAGAAGAGGACAGAGACTCGGATAATGATTTTGAAACTTCACAGTTGGGAACGAAGGAATAGTAAGCCTTTTGAGCATATAGTGGCGTGATAAAACATTCGTAATGTGGTTGTGAGTTACTATTTCTCGCTTCTGCAACCGCTGGTAGTAACAGCTAAGCTAGCGTTAAGACCAAACTGCAATTATTTTCATCATCATTATTATGGTTATCGTGATTATGTTTATCGTTGTTACTATTATTATCATCATCGTCGTTATTGTTTTTAACGTTTTTGTTATTTTTTTATTTTTTTTTAATCATGATCTAATCTATATTTAGAGGTGCTTAGAATTTTAAAAATTTAAATTATAATAGAGTCAATTTTGTTTCTGCAGTTGGGAAAATGCATACCAAAAAGAACTGGAAACATTCCAAGACATTGGGGACGTTGGGGAGATATGGTAATAATTTTTCATTTTTACCTAGTTATTAAAACTACTTTAACTATTTTTAAAAAGCGATATATCACTCTGCAGTATTGTACTTAAAAAGACCAAAGTGATGTCATAATTAAGCGTAATTAAACTGTTAAATTGCATTATGATTTAATGCGTTCATATCCATTGAGATTGTGCTCGCTTTTGGCCACCAGGGGGCAGTGGAATACCGACGAAGAGTTTCACAATTGAGTGACCAAACTTAAAAATATACCATCAGAATGTTATAATTGTAATTATGCCTAAATAATCGTGATTTTCTTTTTAAAGGTTTGGTGAGGAAAGCATGAACCGTGTGCTAAAATGGATGGACAATGCTAATATTGCAAAAGATGCTGCCATTCTGGACATCGGCACAGGAAACGGAGCCTTTTTAGTTGAGATGGTAAGGGAAATATACAGTTTATTATGAATATAAATCGATTATCTCTTGGAGTTTTAATCAAAACTAAGCATTTTTATCTCTGATATGGGACCAGTACATAGTAACAAGAATTTTTATTATGAAATGAGAATTTATCACAAATGTAATTTCTTTTTTTGTCACAAGGCTAAACAGGGATACAAGAATTTAACAGGAATTGATTATTCCCCAGCTTCTGTGGAACTGGCAAAAAGTGTTCTTCAGGCAGAGGGCTTGACACATGTCAATGTTAAGGTGGGTTCTAGATCTTTACCATATGTACGAAAGTTTACGAACAGTGCAACCAATCAAAAGCAAGTCCGGCAGCTATAGAAAATGAGGAATTATGAAATATTTGTAGTCCATCCCAGTTTCCACAGTGGATTTACGTCTGGTCCTGGGTGGGTTAGAGGAAAACCCTTGCAGTGTTTACATGTGGCTTACTTGAAAATGGCCCTGAGAGTGATGGAGGTTTGCCCACCATTCACATTTGACCACCTCCTAACCGCAAGGAAATGAAAGCAGCACATCTGCTCCGTAATGGCCGCCCCATTGGCCTTGTCTGTGTGTGTATGCAACAGCCTTGCATATATATTCACATGGCACATGACTGTGTGTGCGTTCCTTGGACAGAAAGACCACCTTTGAAGTCAATGTAGACATTAGCGGGATGGAGCGCGAGGCAGAGAGAGAAATCAACAAAGCACATTTTCTCGGATAGTTAAAACTTTTTGTCGTCATCTAATAATAATAGTATTACGGCACATGCATGCATTTAATTTTGTAAAATTAAAAATGTCATTGCCATGTTATTTGTACAGTTACCACAAGTATTTTTTAGCATAAACGTTTTTCATAGAATTATTATTTTGATGTGCTTTTTTTTGTCTCATGGTTTCTTTTAAGGAGGTGGACTTCTGTCGAGGAGAACTCGAGGTTTACGACGTGTGTATCGACAAAGGGACGTTTGACGCCATCAGCCTGAATCCTGACGATACCGGCGAGGTGAAAAGACTCTACGTGCAAGCTTTAAAAGCCTCCCTGAAGGACCGAGGACTCTTCTCGATGACGTCCTGTAACTGGACAAAAGAACAGCTGCTTGAGAGATTCAAAGAAGGTGTGTGTTGTATGTTAAAGTAAAACATATACACCGTACGGCAAACCTTTCACACAAAATGCTTTTGGCATTGAGACGTATTTACATTCAGGCCCTTTTTTTGTATTAACCCCCCATCAGTCAACACGCGAGTCTCTCAAGCGGGACTGTTAAGCTCCAGGCAACAACTGTCTGAAGTTTGTTTTTTGGCAAGTGGCCAGTTCGCTGTCAACTTTTTGTCAGTGGAGTTGCAAAGGAGTCGTCTGTCATATTTGACACGCCAGACTTCAGCATGTTCGTCTGTGCTTGTCGATGCCTTATCATCATCATCATCATCATCGGTTTAAAGTCCGCTTTCCAGGCGCCGCTGGGTTGGCCTTATGAATAACATTTTTCTCTTTTTGGTGTCTCGTAGGATTTCAATTTGTACAGGAGTTGCCGACGCCCACGTTCCGGTTTGGAGGCAAAAAGGGAAACAGCGTGACTGCCTTGATATTCAAGCGAGTGTGCTGATGCAACCAACAGGGTTTTGTATGTGTGTTTGTGTCTCTCTCTTTTTTTTAAAATTTTTTTTTAATAAAGTGACCTTGTTTGTCATGATGTATGGAAAGACAATTTTCACCTTAGCAAAGATTAAAATATTTCATTGAATCACCCAACTTGACATTTTTTTCAGAGTTTGTTGCATCTGACCCAACTTTATCAAACACCCTCAAACAAGTTTCCGGAAGAAAAAAAAAAAGATAAATATTTGCAGTACGACACTTGAGAGGAACACATGAAAGCTTAGTATTCATGCAGCAAGTCTGCAAGCTCGTAGGCTCACATGACGAGCGGAATAAAAGTGTCGTTTTTAAGCCAGTGCCAAAAAGTGCTGACTTGTACGCTTGTGTGCGCTGCCAAACAGCATTTTCTGCTCTTCAAACGTGTAATATTTATGGCTGGATGCGTGAGAGTGACAGTATAATATGATACTGGCAGCGCTAAATCATAATCTGTGATCGGAAACAGTGAACACAAAAGAAAAAATGAGTAGAAAGACGATTGGATTGAGTTTGAGATTACCTTTTCCGTTTTCACGGGAAGGTCTCTGTGAATATCATAAAGCTCTTTATGTGCATGATACTGAGAACCTTGTAAAAAAAAAATAGCAAGTCAGGTTTTCTTATAGAACTTGTATGTGTGGGTTAGGGTTAGGCTGTCTCCCATCAGTTTACTGGCCTGGCTTCCGATCAGGAGTCCAGAGCGGGGCAGTTATTTATGAGCAGCGTGACAGCCGAGCCTTGTGGCCTCTTGTTTATTCATTATGTCAGCAGCTCTTCGTCACAACTCTTTGGAGCCTCGATTAGCTCATTAGCTCGAGACCTTCTTCATTTTGGACTGAGCAGATGGTTGCAGTTAGCCAATGGTGTCTAAACCTCAGAACTAGACAAGGGGTATGTTATAGTAAAACAGTTAGTTCAAGATGTTAGTTTTTTGTTTTTGTTTTGGGCTCAAGCACACTGGTTAGAAAAGGTATACTTCAACTCGAATATATATAAAAAAAGATTTTTTAAAGTGTTCTCTATTGACTTACCTCGTAAAACTGAATAAATAAAACTTGAGGTGTGGTAATCCAGGCCAAAAGCGATATCGCCACCTATTGGCCCGGCATGTAAGTTACAGTTATTAGATGAAATTATTTATTTTCACTCTATGAAAACTTTCATGTACTGCACTGAACAAAATCATTACGTTATTTTGAGCAGCACACATGTAAATAAAGGCCCAAACAAAAACAAAAATTGATAACAGTTTCAGTTCCTGTAATAAAAATGGTGTCCTGAAGAGGCTTATGCAAAAATGATGCCATTTTTCCATTGGGCTTATTGCAACAGGAAACACATTTTGTCCTCCAGGTCGGTTGTAGGCTAATCACGGTTTGGCTTCACAACCCCCACAAATTCCAAAAGATGTGCAATTGAACAGTCAAAGTGTGTTGCAAGTGGGCTAGCTACTTGGACAAACCGAAGGCTCCTAATGCCATATGACAAGAGAATCTTCTCCTGATTCCAAACCAGCATTTCCTCACTGGTCCAAGTGCTCATCAACGCTAAGAGGTTCCATGTGAAAACATTTGAACATGATCAAAAAGATCAGCATCTGATGCAAGCGTTGTTGTGCGCTTTCAGATCCCTTTTCCCTCTATCAATCCATTTTAATAGCTTTACCCTCGGGATGCATTAGTGCCTGTCAGTGGCTTATTTTCTCTTGATTGTTTTATTTATATTCTACACGGAAGACAGAAGTTGGGTCGAGTTGCATTGAAAGTATAGCAAGAGGGGTTTAATGTAAAAAGCTGTTGCCTATACATGAAAGCACCTTTGCAAATATCTCCTTCACGAAAAGCAAAGCTTTCCCCCCACCACTGCTGTTATATATATTTTGGATATATATATTTTTTTCTTTTTTTTGTTGTTGAGAAAATATGAATGACTGATGTACAATTTCAATCCATATTTACCAGTACACAGAAGATGCCTGGTTACTTGCAACCTAATCGCAGAAAAAAAAAAAAAAGATTACTGAGGCAGTTTATTTGAATAGAAAATAAATAATTGTACAGATGCACGAACCAAAAACAATCATAAATAACTGCTACTAAATTTTTAAAGTCTCCCTAAGTTGAAAGTAAAATGTTAAGGGGATTTTACCATTACATTCAACCACAGAAAAGTAAAATTGCAAAAGCAAACTTTTAGGAAAATCTGCCTGTCGTGGAGTGGCAAAAGTAGCACAGTGGTATTGTAAATGCCTGAGGGAGGACCACACTGGAGCGTACCAACTCGGCGGGGGTGACTAACTTTAGGTCACACTAATTTTAAATCCTTGCTTTACAGAAATACATAGTTTGTGTTCGAGTTTAGTTTATTCTACCTAACAGATAATACAAGGTGTTTGTTTTGTGTTTCAAAATCATTTCGTATTCTAACCGGCCACGACTCTTCTCAGTCCTCTCCCTTTCCGGACATTCATTGCAGTCGCCCAGCTGAGAGCAAAAAGCAGCTCCAACCTCTCAGCTGCTCGCAGTCTCTCCGGTCTTTTAACGAGACAGGCTGACTGCCTTGGAACCTTTTCTAGTTTCCTCCCTCTCTCTTCTATCCCCCCTCCCCCAAGAAAGATGTCCTAACTCGGGGAGAAGACGAACCTCTGCTGGCCAGGTAGTCATGACATCTCATCTTGTGTGCGTGCAAGTGCGTCCTCTTGCAGGATTTCGTCATTTTTTAGGAGTGACAACATCGTTGGTACAAAGTTGTGTGTTTTAGCCTCTTTTGTGCAGTGTATTTTTGATACAGCGGTTTTTCCTAAGCAAAGCGTTTATGTTAGGTCCATGAATTAACTGTAATTACAGTTACGCGCGTGCGTGCGTGGTTGCATGCATGAACAACTTGTTGCTGCATGTGTAAAGTCTGCATTGCATTTGTGTGGTCACAATCAAGCTTAGCTTTATGTGCGTCACACACGCACGCACACAAACCTAGTTAACTACTGTGCTGTAGCAGTAACACTACTAAGGCCCAACAAGCAGGAATGTATCACAAAATAGTAGTAACCTTGAGGATGGTACAACTAGCACTAAAATGATATGCAACCTGAGATCCATGTACTAATACACTCTTTGTTCTCACTAGTAAGGCAATTCAGTGCACTAGTATACATAATGCACTAGTTGAACAACTGTCTAATCTTTTTCCTCGACTAGTACAGCTTTTGCCCTAAAGTACAAGCACACAATGAAACCTTACAGGTAGTAGCAACAACATGCTTCTAGTTATTTAGTAAAATCCTGTGAATAAGTCAACTAGGATGCAAAGGTTGTCTGACTATGCGACATTCTACAATTATAAGTTAAGCTCGAGTGCTTCACTAGTAGCGTGCAGGGGTCAACTAGTGCAGGTTTGCCTCAGTAGCAACTTGCAACGTGAAGTTGTCCGAGGCTACCGGTATGCCAAAGTTGTCATACTTGAGTGCAAAAATGTGCACACACAAACACACACGTTGGCTTCATCCTGTGACAAGGATGAGTCGTTTCTACTCCAGCAAGGAGATTTTCTTTTGTGTGGACGTGTGCAATTAAGTGTTAGAAAAACAATCTGCCACATTGTTTATTTCAAAGCACTTTCTGAAGTCAATTTGAGGATGGTCACAAAGGCCTGAGGTCCAAATCAAAGTTATGACTTGTTAAAAACAAAAGAAGAATCAAAGTACTGATGAACAACTGGTAAATAAGAGCCGTATGTCATAAAACCTCCATTAACTGTACGGGCAAGGTGTTAAGTTAAAACGATCACGTGTGTTTAAAAAAAAAAAAAAAAACAACAACTTGCAAGTCAAGGTACTACCACACATAAATACAAGAAAATTCAAAATTGTCATGGAATTGGGATTGTCGTGCAGCTGAGGCGTTTGTCTCACTGTGAGACATTTTGCAAGCACGTTGATAATGACCTTAAACTGATGACTGGAGCATTTCCGTTGCTCGTGCCGCCTCGGAAGTGGTCCTGTTTTGCCCATATGTGTTCATGTGGCATGGTGGTTTGTTTGATCCATGTGGATACGGTCAACAAAGAAACTGGTTTAGCACCAGGGCACCCTAATGGGAAATACCTGGATGTGGAGCAGTTACACTCTTTAAAAAAAAAAAAAAAAGAAAAAAAAAGAAAAAGCTGACTCCAGTGAAAGATGTAATCATCATCTTGTCACAGGAGATTATAACGGTTGGCCTTGTGGAAAACTCCCGTACGTTGTTTAGCAGCGCTGAGAAAGGATTTTTGCGAGTTTTCACAATAATATACAACTCCTGTTTGTATTTCCTAATTCCTGGTATCATTTCAGTTTGCAAACGGATGTTGCAAGCATTTTTGTGCAAGCGTTTTGAATGCAGGGTTCCCACGGATGCTTTGTGATTTTTGAAAATGCATTTTCAAGCTTGAAATATTGAACAAAAACATTTTATGCTTTGGTTTTGAAGGACACTTTTTTTTTTTACTATGTACCATGTGACATGCTATGAGTTCTCACCTGTAAGTGACGGACAGGCTTCCATTATTTCAAATTCCTGTGGCTTCTCTTTTGCCATCACTGGTACATTATTGTCGATGACCACACTAAAATAAACACAGAGGGGGGAAAAAAAGTCAAGTTAGTCCTTCAGATCAGTTCAACACAAATGTGTTTGGTATGTAGAGTGGATATAAAAAGTCTACACACCCCTATGGGTTTATTCAGTAAACAATAAGATAAATGATTTCAAATGAGTTTGACCATGAATGTGACCTTTAACCTGTACAAAGGAAACCGCCAGCACACACCTGCCGCCATTTACAGTGACTCGGATTAACTCATAAATAAAATTCAGCTGTTCTTGGTTTGACGGTTGTGGTTTGGGTCACATTTGGTTAGAGTAAAAGGAACAAAAATGCATCAAAGCAAAAGCCATTCTTATCTTATAGAGGAACAGGAATCTATTTTATGACACTTAAAATAGAAATAGCCTTCACATCCGCTAACCAGATCCCGAGCTGGACTGTGTTTACGAATTAGTCGTTCTGCCGTTAGACTTCTTGCCCTTTCGCTTATAGGATCTTTGCAAAAATCCAAATAATTGTTACATAATTTGATCATTATCAAGATTGATAGCTGGCCTTGACGTCAAGGAAAAATTGTAGCGAGCTTGAGCTGTCTTTTTGTTCTCTGACTTTAAAGGGCCATTCAAATGCAGTGGTTTCAGTTTGGGTGCAAAAAAGGAAGCAGCACAAAGTACCAAGGGCGCAGGTTCTCACTTAGTGTCAACTTGTGTACGTGTGTGTGCTCAAGTTTGTCTGTCGGGGTTGCAGCTGCATGCCGAGCGAGGCCCTGACACATTCTGTGTACAATTCACTCAATACACACACACACACACACACACACACACAATGTGAGTCTGAGTCTGGCTATATTCCTGTTTTTCGCAGCAAGCGTGTCATCTAGCTCTCTGTTCCCCTCACACTGACACTCTTTCATGCCTGCGCTGGCTTGAGGCGAAAGCGACCAGAGAAGAGTTTGTTCTCAGTGCCTTGCGTGTATTTGTCCTCACGCTACTCTCCATTTCAGAAGCGTTCTTCTTCCTGCGTGACCCGCAGTCATAACTACAAACAGTGAAAGTCGAACCTATGTGGCTGCGGGGACGCTGGGAACAAACACCGCCCTCCTGGCTCTTTTTCGTGTGTTTGTTGCACTAGGGGTGTGGATATGCCCTCCTCGTTAACATGATAGATTTGCCAGCCTAAAAAGAGAGAAGAAAAGAGGCATTCTTAAGTACAGCCAGAGAAGCCCCCCGGCCCTAAAAATACTCTGAAAGATGAAAAGCAACATGTCCCATTGATATTTTGTCCGCTCGTTGACATAAAAATAAAACATGTTTCAACTCATGTTTGTCCACATTATTAAAAAAATATCTGAAAATGTTCACTCCCACGCCACGGAAATTTCGACAGTCCGTGGCTCCATCGCCAACTAGTGGCCTGTCATGCACACTGCAGCATCTACAGCCATTTTTATTTTAGTTTTACAACTGCCTACATTGTCCATCACGGAAATTTCGACAGTCGGTGGCTCCATCGCCAACTAGTGGCCTGACATGCACACTGCAGCAATTACAGCTTTTTTAAATTTTCTTTTTACAACTGCCTGTCGTTACGAGGTCATTGTTGTGTAAGTAGCGATAAGGCGTGTTCATAAAACAAGTCGAGGTTAGCTAATGTGTTATCATAAGTGCGTGGTTTCTGTTGATGGTCCTAATTTACTCATCAGCCATCACGAGGCGGAATTGTGTGTTTGTGTATTCAACACTGGCGCTGGCTTGAGCAGCCGCTCCAAATTAAAGCCTCTATTGTGAGGCACTCAGTTTAATTACACACGGTGTACATTTAGAACCTGTTCTCTTTTACCGGTTATGCAATTTGTTTTGTGCGCTGCTTCTACACACTTAGCCCAAAAAAAACGTTCCCCTCATACAAAGCCAGCATTTAATATGTGACAATCTGCCCTGACGCAAGATCAGACTTGAGAGAAAGAGTTCAAACTTGATGGTCCTGCTTTGAATGACGGCGCGGTGGGGACATGTGTCGGTCCAAGTGGCTTGCCACGGTTTGGTTGGGGTTTGCATGTTGGCAGGCAGGTTTTCCATACACCTGCAGGTGTTTTGCAAACAATTGCAACTGCTGAGCGCACCAAACAAAAGCAGATTAAATCAAAGATCGACAAAGCATAGGATTAAGGAGTGTTTACAAAATGAATACATTTAAGAACGTGTTGTTGTTTTTTTTAACTACCACCAACACAACCAAATTGAGGTCAAAACAAAATAACCAACTTCCTGTGACTTTTCGAGAATGGCTTCTTGGGACTTTTTGACAAGTGGACAAAAATCGGAATGTCCCTTATGAAATGGCCAAAACGACCCAAATACGGCAACTTCATAACAAAATGGCCGACTTCCTGTGTCTTTTCAAACATGGGTTCTTGACACCTTTTTTGTGGGTTTACTCATGATAGACCGACACGTTGGTAAGTGAAACTAGCTTCGAAGGCAATTTTTTTTTCTTTCTTAAACACATCTGGCTTGTTCTTCTCACGATGGCGTGCAGTCAGAAGGTCCTTGGCCGAGCCCCCTCGCAAATGAATGAATGGGGCGGTGGAATGTCGTTCATGGGGTTTTTCTTCCCCAAACACGTTTCGCTTAACATAACCGTAACATACGCGTCAGATTATGTAACCAACTGTAAGATTTTGATTTTTTTTTTTCCATAGATAGCTTTTAGAGCGGGCGCCGGCTAGTGTGTAAAATGTACCCCCTGATGGATTTAGGGGCTCCAGTTAGTGTGTACGCAACTGAACAGACCCTGTCGGGTAATGACGGAAACCACAGGCAGGAGGGGGCTGGGCCAATTAGCGAGCGGCTACCTGGTTTGACGGAGAGTCCAGGCATGTGGGGGTCACCGCGGTCGGGGGCCCCTCGTACCTTCTCGCACTCAAAGTGAAACACCTGATCTCACGCCCGTCAAGCATCAGTTTGAATAAGAGACAGAGGTCACGACCCCCCCAAATACATTACGCACCGCATAGAGGGCCTTGTGTTGTGTTTGCAGCTAACTTGCCACTTGGCGAACTGTTCTGGTTGCATGCAAGAAATGTTGCGTTTTCATTGTTGTGCTATTTTGCCTTTGGTTGCCATGGTGACAGAAATGCACCTTGGAGGATGAGACTTATTTTTGAAATTTTTTAGTATAGTACATACCGTCGACCGAATGCTCCTACCACAAAGGAAAACCACATCCTTTGCTCTCTTTGTACTCGCTCCGCATTGAGAAGTGCACGGGGACTATTAAAAGGTTGATTCTTAAGCACGCCATTGATCAACTGACAAGTAAAAATGATCCAGGCCTCATTGTTTGACCGCTTATGAAGATGGAGTGAGTGTTCCGGGGCCAGTGTTCCCCCCGCGTGGATACTAGGGGTGATGGTCCAAGGCTTTGGTGGTATGTCTTGACCTCTTAAGGAACCATCTTTATGACCCGTACTGGCGAGTGGGGTGGCTCTGAGTTCACTCTGAATGGATGGTCCACCCCGCCGACTTGGAACGAAAATAATGGCTCCAAACAGACCCACTTGTGCCCAAAACTTTCCCTTTTTGATGCTCATATTTTGATTCCATGACAACAACCAACAGTGTGTTGCCATAGGATTGCCATTGGACTGCATATTGGATTCTCTGTCAGAATTTAGACCGAAGAAATACACAAACATGCTTTTATGGGCAGTAAGTGTCTTAACGCATGTCTCACATTCCAGTAACTGTCTAGCTCACATTCCGGTGAGCGTCTAGTACGTTCTGGTAATTACCGAGCACGTTACGATCGCGTTCAAGTACATTGCGCAGTCAATTGTCATATTTTTGCTGAAAATGTTGGTTGAGTTCAATTTTGCATTTGAAAGCTCTAAAGTCCTTGATTAGTCTATACTGGTGTATTTGTTTTTTTTCTCACTGGCTCCAGCCACCGATCAAAATCTCGACACCAGACGCGCTCTGCACAAGTATGCAGCAGTAGGTCGCCCTCGTCGCCCCAAATCCGTGTCTATTCATCCGCCTGCACAAGTCGCAGCTCAGGCAAGGAGCCACATTATTGCAGCTGCCCTTTCCAGTGCCCTCCCCAGTCACTTGCTATTATGAGCCAAGAGCCGCCCGTCTGCACTCTTGCCCGGCGTTGGCAAATCTGACTGGAATTACGGCTCGATTTGAAGAGGCCAAATTGAATCTGGAACGATGTGGCGGTAGATTTGTTCCCATTTAGTGATGAAGCTTCCCGTCGGTTTAGCGCTAATCTAACGTGATGTAACGGCGAGCGGCTCTGGCATCCTTTTGCAAAGCCAGACAAGAAATCAAACGTAATTCGATTTATTAGGTAACCCGAGTTATAAAGTTAGACTAGATGGACATGAACAAACAGCTTATTGGGTCAGTGTGAATGCTTACAACAGCTCTTGTTTATATCTTTTGTAACATGCGGTTGGGTTACTTAGAAAACCGACTTTTAAATATTGCGCTTGTGGCTTTGCTTGTCTGGCAACCGTATTTCTTCACAACACGACGGATCGAATGAGAGCGTTTGTGAAGCTGCTGCCAAGGCCTAAAACCAAAGCCAAATGGTGGTTTCGATGCCTCTTTCCTCGCATAACTGTAGGAGGCTGAGTACTACGATGTTATTCCCGCAGTTGCGGTTGAGAATGTTCCACTCCAGTCCTGTAGATGGCAGCTGCGTACGTCACAATGAGACTGACAAAGAAGAATGTTTCGGCGAATATCTGATTTTAGATTCAGGACTAATATTGTTTTACATTAGACGAGAGAGTGAGGCTTCAGTGTAATCGGGAGCAAAGGAGAGAGAAGCGTTTCATTGAGAGCTGATATGATCTGTCGACACCCGAGTCTGGGCCCGCGACACTTCTTTCACCGTTGGGCTCTGGTTTCTCCATCATGGTGAGCCGCTTCATTAAGTAAGCATGGCTCGGGGCTTCTGATTCGTACTCTGCCCTCTCCCATGACCCCCTGCTTGCCAGTCACTACACACACAAAGTTAGCTTAAAGACACGCATGGCATGTCCAGTCGCACAATAGGAAAAAAAACTCCTGCACGTAAACGCCACGCTCCCCGACTCCCTCGCTCAAACGAAAACCTTGCCCATTACTCAATGTCAGTCCTAATCAACCTAAGTAATCGCACACCGATCAACAAGAACATTCCCGTTCTTTACTCCAAACAAGAAGGCTAACACGGGCCCTCTATTCCTGCGAGAGGCCCGGCTGTGCTCCACTGACTTTGCTGGATAAATGCAGCTAATGGGAGTCATATGCCGGCAGTTGGTTTAGCCCTCGCCAAACTAAAACATCTTGAGTGTAGTCACGGGGTTGAGAGAGATGACATGGAAAGTAACGCAAGCTGGTATGAAATCTGCGTGCGGAATATCCAATAGCGCAAAGGCGTGTTATATAAAAGTGCGGTGACCTCCACCTACTAACATGTAAGCACATGTTAGACAGTCGGGCCTGCAAAAGCCATCAGCCCTCTGTGTGCCGCTTCCCGAAAAGCAGTTGATTGGGGGTGCTGCCAAGAAGCCTGCTCTCTAATTGGATGTTTGGCGGTCAGCGAATGAGGGAGGGAATCCCTGGTCCTAAGTCACCGCAGCTATTCCTGACAACCAGCCACATTAGCTTTACATTTACTTGGGGGATCATAGATAGACATAAAGATTTACCTTAAAAATCAACCCAGCCCAGATGAGTAAAAAATACCTCAAATAAGCCAAATGGCCCAAATGTCGCGAGGACCTCTTATCCAGCCACTACCGTCTGCATGCAGCCGCAATTTGCGCATAAAACAACCGCACTCCCATATAAACTCCTTCGACCGCATCTTCAGCCGTGCCGCCTTCACCCGGGATTAACCGAATGATTCCGCCATGTTTGTTTCGCCACATGTTTTTGGCTGAGGAAGCACTTTGTGTTTACGTTAGCTTTTAGCTTGAGAAAGTACTCATTTGGCTCCTAAATAAAGTTTTTTTTAATGAACGGAAAAATCTGGATGAGTGTTGTGGAAAAAGATGAGGCACTTGTGGCTGCAGGCATGGCGAAAACATCACATGATGTCGGAAGAATAATGTTCATAGCTGCACTAGGAGACCTCCAGAAGAACCCATGCCAGCCACCTAGTTAAACACATGTTGTTGTCTTTTCCTTGACTTTGTCACCTGTCCATATAACATACTGTACGCTCTGTTTTACTGCTCGACCAGACATGCAATCGGGCCCGTTCCCTTAAAATAAAAAAAAAAGAAAGAAAAAGTACCTACTTAAAATCGCATAAAACTACCCAGCCTGTTATGCAAAGAAACATTGCTAGTCAAATAGCCGACAGCACGGAGCGCTTTTTTTAGCTGCATTAGTCACATGCTAACTTTTATTGTTTTTGCCAAAGAGTTAATGCGATTGTTTGTTTATTTGTATGCATTAGGAAACTTAAACTAATCTCTGGCAAGTAAAATAGAGATTGAAATTGTGTGTTTGGCCTGTTAGTCAATACCCAGTTGTTTTCAACTACCTTTATTAGCTGCTTCCACCTACAGGACTGGAGTGGAACAACACTCTTATTCGCCTTCAAGGGTTTTATATTTATAGCCTAGAATAGTTTTTCATACCAATATTTACTGTAATTCTGACTTTAGAACTATGTTTGTGTCGTTCTGTTCATCATAAATCGAGCCTACCGGGTGGTCTTTATCATCAGCCGAACCGGTAAAATACGTGCGACATTGGTGTCAAGACATGGATTGAAAAATGGTGTTGCTCATACCCGCTTCGTGTTGTCCATTATCTCCCGTGCCATCATCGTCGTGGGTTGTTTTTCTCGCAGTACAGAACACCCGCGTAGCGATAGCATAACACCGTCCAAGCCACTGTACAGACGTCAAACAATCATAAAAGAACTGTCAGCATTTGTCTTTTGTGAAATTCTGTTCTCACAGAGAGTGTCTCAAGTGCCGGGGGGGGCCTCCTACCAGCTCTTTGGCTTAGATGGGAGCTGCCAGCTGACCGACAGACAGACTGCCCGTCCCCGGACCTTTCACCCAAGATGGCTACCCGTGACCTCTTCCTCGTGCTCCTCTGCCCAATGAGGCTTGTGAGTGCTGCGTTACCATGGTGATCATCTTCTCCAAAAGCCTGGAAAAGAAGAAGGGTGTCAATGATGTAAGGGCCAAGAGCAGCGAACGACGGCCGGTAAGAGACGACTTTTTTTTTTTTTTTTTTAAACCCAAACCTCCATTAGGAAGCCATTTTCTACACATGTTTTCTTTTTTAAATTTGTTTGTTTGTTGCTGTGGTAGTGATAACCTCAGTGTGAGTCACTGTAATTTTCCGCTGCATTTTCTCTTTTGTCCCTCGTGTGCAAAAGAAGCCACCACCCTGTTGCAAGCGAGTGATCACAAGGCAGGCGTGTGCAGGCAAACCTTCCTCTACGCACGCCACGAGCTCAACAAAAAGCTTCAGTACTGGACTTCGTTAATAACAGCAAAATATTCACAGGATCTTAAGTGATGGATCGTTTCAGAGGATCACACGGCATTTTCCTTTGGTTAAACATACATTTATTTACATAATGACAGCCCGTTGAGCGATGTGTCAGCCGTTATTCTATATGTAAACTAAACAATGACCTTAGTGTATCCCCCACACACCTTTGTTGATCATCATGAATAATGTAGCTTTTGTAGGTTGAATCAATATTTTGCATGATTTAAGTCAAATAGCCATTCATCCATTTTTCCACTGTATTTGACCTCAGCCAGTTGCAGGTCACATTTACGTACATCACTCAAACGTTTAGATTATCGGACGATGACCAATCCAGGATGTACCTCAGCTGCTGCAAGTCAGCTGGTATAGGCTCCAGCTCACTCGGGAAACCAAATAAGAACAAGCACAATAGAAAATGGAAGTTTTATTATCATTGGCGTGTCACGATTTTATGGCCTAGCCACATTGATTTTACGGTACAGTATAGAATTTCCACAGCGTTTATAACTCTGAGCGAGACGTGTAGCAGAGGCCAATGGTTTGGACGGCAATGCTATACTTTTTGCATCCTTTCCGATGAGACACACTTGACTTCAGACTGTGCTTCTTCCAGATAATAACATGTCGTACTGTATACACAGAGGGATGAAATAAACGGTTATGCTTTTGCATACTTTCACTGAGCTGAATCTTTTGGGTTTCTTTTCAGCGTGAGCGCCACACCATGAGCAGAGGGACGACCCTCTTCTCTTGTGGAACTGCTGGTAAGTTCTCCATTTTTCTTTTTTTTTTACTCCTCAAGTCCAAAGAAATGTACTCTCATTCAAAGATTGCAGCAGTTAACATCGCTTGTATGACAATTAAGATATTTTTAATTTTTAAATGAGATGTGTCAAGAACCTTTGCTCTCGCTCTTATAATTGAAAGTGAATATATGAAATATAAACAATGGTTAAAATGTTACACTTTTATGACAGTTAATGAGTGTCTTGGACTGCATGGAGTGTCATCAGAGTTAAAGTAGACAATAGTTAAAAGATAAAATATTACTTATGGGATGTCGTTGCATCTTTGGTCTTGATCATCCTTAAAAAGAAACTAGTCGTACATTTTTATTTTTTGTTACTATTATTAAAAAATTCTTCTTTAAAAATTCTTAATGTATCTAAAATTTCTTAAAAATGTAAAATACAGTATTGCTCATCTTTAGTGAAGTGGCCTTTAAAAAAGCTCATTGAATGCCTCACATTTGGTTGTCTTAAACCACTTTTGCATTATTTCCTGTGAGAAATATCGTTTTGAGCGTACCAGAACATGTTAAATCTTTGAGGCCAAAATGTATTTGGCTTTCACTTCCTCTCTTCAAGCCAACGTCTCGTGATCAGCGTGCACCTGCTCCACGTTACAATGCACATTACATGCTTTCACGGGAGGTTTACAACAATACACTTCCTTCAATAAAAATGCTCGTCTACTTCTTCTTGGCGGGTGTTGACATTTAAAGGAGTCTCCTCCATTCAGGCGTCACGAGCCACTTTTGAAGTCGTCTCTTTTGTTGAGTTGTTTTCATGACATTCCTGCCAGGTCGCAGCCGTGTTTAAATGGTTCACCCAAAAGGAAGCATTTACAATGTTGGAGAACATGATCCAAAATGGACAGAGTTAGGGAAAGAAGAGACATCTTGCCACTGAAGACCAGTGGTTCTCAATCTTGTAAACTTTGTGTATGGGGCCACAAGAATTTATGAAGGCAAAATAGAATGCAGTACTTGGCTGTCACCGACAGGGGCGCTGTTGAGCCATTGTCAACTAGCTTGCAGTCAACAGAAGTACACATGAATCCCACAGTGGGTTAAGTCAATGTTAGATATGTTTTTCCTTGGCTGAGAGTTGGCGTTTGCTATTTTTGCAGAGGCAGACAGATGGCTGAACCCAGGACGAAGCTTTCAGTCAGGTGCCAGTCTGGAGAGCCTGTGGGATGCCGTGCCCGAGCCGGGCGGCCGCCCCTGGCCCAATGAACCTGGCGCCGCCACAGCCATCACCAGCCTGATCAGAGATCTTAGCCTGGGTGATGCCGCCTTGACCAAAGCCCGTCCCTCCGCCCCCGCCGCTTTGCACTACACCACTGTCGCCACGGGCCAAGCGCCCACGGCGCCCCCCAGCAAGCGCCAGTGCCGCTCTCTGTCCTTGTCGGATGAATTCGGCGGCTTTCGCTCGTCGTGGAGGCCTCAGGGCTCCCGAGTGTGGACGTCGGTGGAGAAGCGAAGGTGCTACAGCGGGGGGAGCGTCCGCGCCGGCGGGGGGTTCTCCGCCGCTCACTGCTCAGCCATGCAGCGAAGCTCCAGCTTCAGTTTTCCTTCTCACGCCACCATCCCCACTGACGGACCTTTAGACCTGCCCTTCTTCAGCCAGCGACTGCCGACCCACCCTCACTTCACTGCCTGCCCCGTGTCTCCCACCACTCCTTCCTCACGAGCCCCCCAGTCCTACCGCGGCCCCCTTCTCCGTCCTCTCTCCCTCTCCCACGAGCAGATCAGCTTGCCCGAACTCCAGAGGGAAGAAGCTTCGGAGGCCAGCTCGCCGGATTCCACCCCGGAAATGGGACGGCGGTCCGGCCAGAGGGGAGACGGGAAAGGCTGCCTGTCTCGGAGCAGGTCGCAGCCCTGCGTGCTCAACGACAAAAAGATCGGGATGAAGCGGCGGAGACCCGAGGACGCCCAGGAGCAGAGGCCCTCTCTGGACCTGGCAAAGATGACTCAGGTGAGCCGGGATAGGCCGACACGAAAAACATTTGCCGAGGTTTGGTGGAGAAACTCTGCGCGCAGCGGGTTGGATTTGCACTACATTGTTTAGGTGACAGGGTCAGGGTTCAAATCTGCATGCTCTTCCCGTGCTTACTTTCCCACATCCCAAAAGCACATGTTAGCTTCACTCAAGACAGTAAATCAGACACGTCCAAACTTTTTTTTTTACTGGGGTCCACATCCAGAAAAACTGGAACGAACATGGGGCTACACTTTAGCTTCTGTTTATGAAACATGCAAAAACACAACTTAGTCAGCCTGTTCACAACAACCCTAACATCTGAAGTCTTGTGTTAAGTATCGAAGGGAGGGAGTGGCGCTTACTCACGAAACATGCCTCGTGTTCAGTCATGCCGCCTAACGCCACATGCTCCAAAAGGACCGGGCTCAGGTTAACATTTCATCAAGTCTGTTGGGTAAACCTAAAAGGTCGGGCCCCCCTCCAAGTCCATTTGCTTTTTCACCGCGACTCCCGCCCTCGTCATTCCATGCACCAATCTGGCTTTTATCACAGCGGCTAAATAAAAAAAGAAGCAAAGACGCACTATAGCATTAAGCTAATTGCTAAACAACGTCTGTAAGTGGCTATTTCGAAATATGAGCCATTGTACATTTTTTTGCTTTGACTTGAGAGCGCAGACTTGAGATACGCGCGCGATACAGCGGCACTTCACTAAAAGCGGCACTTTGGCAAATTGTGAATAATTCTTCAGACTTTAAGCTCTTCATCGCCACTGTCCTTCTTACTGGAATTCCGTCTGTAGTCCGTAATAGAAAGGGGCATCATCTTATTCCAGCTCCCTCCCTTTTCCTTTTTCCTAAAGATTTGTGTCACCCTCAGGACTAACCGAGCGAGAGTTGGCCGCACGGTGTTTCCTCAAATCATGCCAGCTACCGGGCGGGGAACTAGCAGAACCGCCATGACACGCACGCGCTCGTCACATTGACGTTACCTCGGCTCGCAGGAATGCTCCTGCGTCACATAGTAGGCCCGTGCTTTCAACGTACGGACGCGTTGACGTTAATTATTATTTTGTTTTTTTTTACACACATCGTTATTTGGGAATTTTTGAGGACCTTACAAGTAGAAGTTTGAGAAAAACTGATGTCAATGTGTCGTCTTGTCTTTTTGTCAAAATGTCAATAGGAAGCTCAACATTTGGACTTTGACTGAACCGAGCAGCTTCCATAAGATTCCCGCTGACGTCCACTGGTAGATTAACAAGGCGCTCGCTCATTTTACGACCAAACTATCTGTTAAGATTTGGTTTTTACTACCTCTGTCATGGATTTTATAGGCGTTGATGTAAAATGACTTGCTTAAAAAGGTGTAATAGAGTATACCATGGGAAAGAACTAATAAAATAGTCTAAATATTTTGAGAAAAAAAGTCTAATTATAAAAAAAAAGTGGTAATCTGCAAAGGAAAAAAAATGTTGATCAAAATGCAAAAATGTGCTTTCACATATTCTCAGGACATTACTACTGTGAATTCATTTTCATAAGAACAAAACCAGAACAAAACCAAGCCTTATTCTTGCAGCAAACCCCTTTTTTCTGCTTACATTAAAATTCATTTCTTCTCCCGAGCATTATGTAAATCTTTTCTTTTGTAGACACGCCCGTGTGAGAAAAGGAATTTGGAAAAACGGGACTGTGACCAGCCATAATCTTTCTTATGAGCTCAAAGTTTGCGCGGGTGGCATAGTCGTCGTCTCGCAAATTCCTCTCAACGTCAAAGGGTTCGTCGCTGCCAAACTTTGCGGATATTTGTGCGTGTGTGCGCAACAAGGGTGAGAAGGGTCAGCGCATAACAAGTCCCCATGTGTGCCGTCAGCGCAACTCGCAGTAACGTGGCCTTTAGTTTCCTGCCGCGCGTCAATGACAGACAATTCCGACATGCTAATCGCCAATCGCTCCGTCAAAGGTATTTACGCACGACAATTGCCCAAAACAAATTCCTTGAATAATTTTCCTTCCGCCTTGGCCTGCTGTGTTTTTTCCTCCGACTGTGGAAAACCGTCTATCATCACAAAGTATGTGTTGGATTGAATGACAAGGCGGTCGGTCGCCATGTTCACGAAATAGTACGAGTCAGCTCTGCTCATTATTTTGCTATCAAAATCATTTTGGTTTTGTCTTTTCTAAACAAAATACTGGAACCCATTGCTCCATTAATATGCCCCCTCTTCCCCCGGCACAGCTCTCCATTCCTGACATGGTGAGCATAGCTGAGCAGCAACGTGGGAACGCGATGGTGACGTGACGCGACTCGCCTCGCACAGGCGTTATCTCATTAAATAACAACCCATGCCGTGTAACGCTTATCTGCACGGCGGCCGGCGTCCTCGGTAGAGTGCGGATGAATGATTGATGCCGTGTCGACGGCTTGGCTCTGGGATGAGTGCAAGATTCTTTCCTTTTTTGTTTTACACTCAAGAGTCTTGCTTGTGCTTTTCTGCTGACCTCATTTCAAGACACAAATTCATTGAGCTGCTTTCAATTGGCCTCTATTGAGATTTCTTTGCCCTTTTGTTTTCGTGCCCTGATAACTTGTTTTTTATGGCAGTATTAGCACGTAAGCTAACTTAGCCCCATTTTGGTGACTTTTGATCCAGGACCGGCAGTTCTTACTCACATTTACACGAACGCAGAATATCGAAGAAATGAACAAAGATTTAACTCTTACTTACACTCGCTGAATCTACAGACGACCGTGGCCCATTTGAGAATCGAGCGTAAAAAGTTTTTTCCAGAACAAATGTGCTTTTGTAAGAAGCTCGTTTAACAGCTTGAAATTGACTAGCGTGGCTTAAGCATGTGAGACGAGACATCATGATTGCATCCACGTGTGCAATAATCTTAAGTGCTGCCTTTCCATATGGCGGTGCTATGAAAAGCCCGTCACACTAGCGAAACGTAACCCTGGTTTGGAGCGGACCCTCCCAAATCGCTAGCGGTCCCCGGTGGCTTTCATGGAAAGCACATAGTGACAAAGAAACCCCCCTCCTCTGCCGGGATAATTAGTAGTCAAGTAATCCTAAGGGTCCGGAAAATAGAAAGGGCGTAGAAATCCCCCTTTCTCCATTCCGGAGGCAGCCAGACAGCCAAGGCAAAGCCTCCCACTCCTCTCGTTATCACCTGAAGTATTCGCTTTTGTTTGCAAGTGAACTAGCGAGAGACTCCCGGTGCATGGCAACAGGGAAGTTGTCTGTCCCCCAAGTGGGGAAAAAAACAAAAAGTTCATTTCTATTCATCTGTGTGCCTCCAAACATCTGCTGCTCTACAGATCATTAACCCTCTTGTTGCTCAGCACTACTGTTTTCTGATAAAGTTACAACTTTATCTGTGTCACGTATTGCCTTGTTGGTGAGGAATTAAAAAGAAACCTCGTAAAATTACAAACACAGATAAATATAAAGGTCATGTGATGAAAAACGAAAGAAAAGTCTTGCCAGCGAGTTGCCTTGACATTGGAGAAACCAGTTACCCGTACTGATTTAATTCCTGTACTTGAGTACAATCCAGAGTCTGTGTTTTATTTTTATTTTGTTATGTAATAGTTATAAAATATTATATTTGATCAAATATAATATTTTATACGATACATATTTTTTTATTTTATTTGTAAGTCCCCAAGATATCAATCGACGCCTCAATTTGTTCTATTTACATCTTTGTACATGGTGTCATTCATCAAGTAATTGGAAAAAGTAACAAGCCTACTTTGAAAAATTAAGTGCAAAGAACCGTGAAAACTAATCAGGAAACAAATATTCAAGTACCAATATGTTTTGTTTTTCCCCAGCAACTCCAGACTTTCCAGAGCTTGAGTTGCCCCGGCTTCTCCTTCTTCGATAATTGCCAATCCAGCCTGCCCCCGTCGAGCCAACGGCAATCGGAATTCACCGCCGTTTCCGAGCTGGGACTGGAACCGCGGCAGGAGGCGACGAAGGACGGCGAAGATTCGTCCGAAGAGGAACTAGACAGCGATTCGGCGTGTAGCGTGGGCTCGAGATCCGGCTCGCCCCGGGGTCAAGTCGCCCTCTGGGAGGGCGACCGCGATTCAACCAGGGACATTTTCCAACTCGGGGGAGAGCTGGACCTCGAGCAGATTGAGAGGAACTGAAGCAGATCTTCGGGACGACGACGAGCGGAAGGCTTAAAGAACGTCTCGACTCGGTTGAAAGGTAAAGACGGACAAAAGATGCGGAGGACTCGTTTGTCTTGAACATTTGGACTATTTTGGAACTCAGGAGTGTGAAAATGAGGGGTTAGTAGTCTTAAAAAAAAAAAAAAAAAATGGATCCACCACTGTCTTCCCATCTGGTGAGCTTTCTGGCTTAGCATCTTTTTCCTGAAACTCCAAAATGGACGCAGGGACGACGACGTGTGCAACGACACACGCAACTCTGACTTTGCTGAATGTAGGCTCAATAAGCTTTAAGACACGGGCTGCGTTTACATGGACGCTCACATTTTGATAACCGACCTATTATGGATCCGATTGGTAGCACAGAGAAGTTGGATGGTTCTGGCCGTCCATGTAAACAGCCACGGACTTCCTTCACCTCAGTCCCCATTTTGTAGTTTCTTTGTATGCAAATTGTATATTTGAATTCAACTCTTAAATGATTAGTTCTGATATCAATGTTTATTTTTCTATTTCTCCGTTCTTTTTTTAAAATGGAGCTGTACGGAATGAAGAGTGAGAGCGTGAGGAGGGGAGGTTCTCGAACGTGGAAATAAATCTCCATTCGCCAACGATTGTCTCGTTTCATTTCCTCGACTGAGTCAAAGGGAATGCGACGAGACCGTGTTTTGCCTATCGGGAATGAAGAAGAAACACGAGAAGGGCGAAGGTGACGCTGACAAATTGAGTGACATCGGATGATTGGAAAACGCTTCAGGTTTTTGAAAAGTCTCAATCCGCAAGAACAAAGCGAAGGAGGAGAGGCCGTTTGCAGATTGTTTTTCCGACATGAGGTGGAAAACTCCCCGGCTGCACAACAAGTGTTTATATCCCAAAACAGGAAGTCCCAGAGCAGCGGCGGCCTTTCCTTCGACGACGGGCCTCGGAGGAAGGTGAACTCCGACATCTGTTCACAAATACTGTCGTCACCTTAACGAGAAAACAATTAGCGGCGACGAGATCTTTGACACGCGATCTACAGTAAAAATCCATTTTTACTGTCAATTTTGTTAAGTGGATATAAAGTGTACAGTAGCTGTACAAATGCCAAGTTTTTTCCACAACTTCCATCAATGGCTGTGCAGTCACCAGCTTAAAAGTCAGTAGAGCACGCAAGCGTGCACGCAGACACAAACACTCACACACACACACGCGCACGTTTCCTCTGTGACAGGAAATGAGCAAGCCAGCAGGCCAGCACGCTAATATCTGAGGCAAAACGACTATAAATAGGGAGCATTGTAGCAAGCCAACGCAGACAGGAAAGGCTGCGTTACACAAATCAATGGCGGCCTGGACGGACGGACGGCCTTGATTACACGCCAGCAAACATTGTCTGTGTTTTCAAAGCAAACGCTTTTTTCGCTTTGTCAGCAAAAAAAAAAAAAAAAAACGAGGTCAAAATGGTGACGTGGTTTCGTGTCGGGCGGTTGCCTTTTAAGGTGCTGCCTGGCATCGCAATAATGAGCTTGGTCTGATCTTTTAGGGAATTCGAAGGGGCAAGTTGAGTACAATCAAATACAATCCAAATCAAATACTCCATTGTGCGTCTTTTTTGTTTTGGCTACAAAGTACACACGCGTGGTTCTCATTTTCACAGATGACTGTTTTCAAGCGTTTACACGGAAACAGTAAGTGGCCTTTTTCAACAACTTCCACATGTTTTCAAAAGTTTTCCAGCTCCAAATTGCGGTCGCTGTGATACAGAAGGGCCAAAATGGCCATTTTTTTTTATCCCTCCGTTTCAAATGAAAACTCCATCAATCATTTAAAACGAGAGATGGGGAAACTCAATCTCGACAGTCAACTATTTATGAGTGGAAGAGACATTTTTGAAAAAATCTCACGGAGTCAGTGGAGTCGAGGACAAGCGCGAGTGACATAAAACGCTCGGATGGATGATTCAAATGTTTTTCCAAGGGGAACATTGTGAGCTTCTCAGTCGCCGTGAGGGACAGCTGGCCGGTCCCGCCTGATCTCCGTGTACGCACGTAGTAGGTGCTAATGCGCTCTTGGACACTTTGCGCCGGCGGACAGGTGGCCGGCAGTGTCGCATGTCACTGATTGACTATTCCCCACTCCAAGTTGACAGAGTGCAACCCGACACTTTGTCACCATGGCTTCCCGTGAATGCCATTCCCTCCCCTCCGGCGCCATATGATTTACATCCCTTTAAATGTGCCCTAATGCCGGCTTTTGTTCCGTGCCAGCCGCCCCGAGAGTGGGAAATCTCAGGCCCACGCAGTATGAGGGGACATTTGCATGACAACAATGGAGGAAAAGCGTCAAAACGATCACATGGACTTCAGTCGGCCGTGAGGCCGAGCGCTGTGGAAAAAGGATTACGTTCAAAATGGAACGGGTCGATTTGCATTGTTAAGACTTGTTTTTCTTGTAACCCACTTTAACATAGTTTGGTAGCAACAAAAACTCACGATTCGATTTGTCAAGAAACAAATTGTATTCAATGCCGTTAAGGGCAACACATGAATTCATTGTGCTTGTGAGAGCAGTTTGTAATTGTAATTAATCAATTGCTTCTCCGAACTGTGAGTCAGGCAGACGCGGTCCAGCACATTCTTAATTTCCATGAATTAACATCGTCCGCATGCCGTAAGCTCCAAATGAGCCCCTTCTGACAAAGGTTGTCAGTTAGGGGAAGTGTTGATGTTTATGGCAGTTGATAAACTTCACCCGAACGCTACGTGTCATTAACGTGCTCGAGATATTCCTCGTCAGATCGAAAACCGGGCGTCGTAAATCAGCTTCATCGGGAGCAGATGGCGAGCATGTTTGCTGCTGATGTGCTGTGCTACTCATTCAAATCCAGTGTTTATGTTCGTTTTTTTTTTTTTTTTTTTTTTTTTTGCGCAGGGCCCTGACACTAGCGCTCCTGCCAGGCCCACAAAATGCTCTCCAATTACAGGAAAAAGGAGTGCCACAGGCCCACAGACGAGTCCATCTGCTGCCAAGCTTTTATTCCATTTTGGAAATGGGTTGCCATGCCTTCCAAACATTTCCCAGTCGACAGCAGCCCAGTGTGTGTGTGTGTGTGTGTGTGTGTGTGTTATGAAACTGAGTTTTTTTAGTAGCGCACACGTGTTGAGAGGAAACAAACACACACACACATACACTGGAACCCAGTGACATACAATGCCCGACTCAAATAGACGTGTTGTTTCTGGTTCGAGTCCATCCATCACATTGGTTAGATCTGGGTCGACTAGCGTTGCCTGACCCCCCCCCATACTGGAAACTCAAGTCGTACGCTCAAGACAATAACTGTGCACGAAAAGGAAATATCCATTCACAGTCGACTGTCTGAAGTTGGGAAGGGTTCAGTGATTAGATAACTTGAGCGAAACCTTCCAGGATCCCAAATTAGGACACCAATTCAGAGTATGAACAAATAAAGTTTTGTGCGTTTTCACCAGGGGACGAGATCTGTTACAAACACGCCAAAACTGAACAGAACGCAAATGAAAGCGTGAACTACAGTGATGTAGCGTATGCACATATTGTATTTACGATCAGCGACCACGTATGCGCGACCAAAGCCAAGATGGCTGAGTCAGGCCTCTGGAGATGTAATCAGAGTGAAATCAGAGATTACTCACGGGCACGGCGGCCATGATGAAGATGGAGGCGGACAGCTGTCTCCGATACCTTTGACCCGCTTGCCTGTTCATGTTCGAATGGACTGAAATGACCCCCAACGCCGTGGCTGCCACCTGGGGAGAGATTTCAATTTGGTCTCAGATGGCACAAGTTTGTTCAAAACAAACATGGTGAATCAGCATTTAGCTGTTATGGTGCACACAAATGAAACTTAAATCAGGTGTCTTTTAAAACATTTGTAAAACCTGTACATTTTTTTTAGTCGCTACATTTACATCGCGTGCGGATTCCACATTGGAGGCGAGGCTAATCACAGAGTACGGCGATGGCAAGTGTTTGGAGCGCGGGCGTCCACAGGAAAGGCGCCCGCCTCCGTCACACATGTGTAAACGTGCAGACGAGAGGGCAGCGCTAGAAGATGTTATCGGCGCCGACATTAAACCGCTGGCGAGATAAGCCGTGGACGTGAAACTGATAACTGGGTCCACATTAAATCCGTCCCTTATCTACTTGTGAATTTTGCTTAGTAAACAACCATAAAAAAGAGAGAGTGTTGTTCTTGTTATTATCCAAGCTAAGGAGGTGAAAAGGAAGAGTCGAGGCACAAAACTATTTTGAAGTGGAAATAAGTTCAAGGACACGCTAATCACGATTTGATCATTCAAATGTTTGACGGAAGCTTCCTCCTCAAGAGTTCCCACCAAGCACTAATCTAGAATCCGTGTGAATGGGCACAAAAAGGCGTCGGTGCGGTTCCGAGTCAAGGATAGGTCGAGATAGTCATGTTTGATCTGGCCGGGAAGGAGGACCATTAGCCGGCTTAGAAAAGCATTGATAAAGCTATCGCGCGTCCGCCACTTCAGGGCAAAGACCTTAAGGTCCGAGCAATTGAGTCTTACTGTACACGCTCGTCCATCAGAAGAAACAGAGCTGAAATTGCGAATCGATACTTTCCACACGCAAAAGAGAAACGACTCAACGGGGCCAAGTGGAGTGAGCGATGGACGCAAGAATGCGGCGGTGTTACGACTTGAACAACACACTGTGCACATTTACAAGGCCGGCTGCAGGATTTTTCCAGCCAACATCAGCGTGAGACGGCCACAAAAGGCATTCTTCCGCCGTCGTCGGCGCTGCTTTTTCAAATTGAGCGCAATGCCGTTTTGGAAAGCCCCACAGCTCGCCAGCCCGCTCCACCCCGACGATTATGGCGGGCTCCATCTCGGGGGACCACCCGCCTCACACACTCAGCTCAGCTGTGGAATGAAAGTTTTTTTTGTTTGACCGTTGTGATTTCTATCCACTCTATGTGTAAATAAACAAACAAAGCGGGCTGGCATCTTGGCTTGAGTTGTGAGAGAGCAGTTCGTTTAATCAAAACGAGGACACAAAACACACGCACGAAAGTCCTTCTTGAAGTCACGAGAACAGCCAAAGGTTACGATGTGTAAACATCCCACGGCAATCTCATTTGCGACATTTACCGGAATCCGAGCTTGTTTCGTGGCTTCCAATATTTCCAGTATAATTTGTTTAGTGCCTTGAGATTTGAATGACCCGAGTTTTTGCCAATTTTGAGCAATTTTTTGCGTTGACCTCATCAGGAATTTGGCAGATAGTGACGACTTCTTTCGAAAAAGAACCTTTAAGATATTTATTGCCACTCCCAGTTGAAGTTTACAGCAAAAATAAACAAAGGAGAAATCGAATGAAGTCTTGTGTATTTACCCAGAACCACATTAACTAAAGTTCTGCGAGCTTGATGCTAACATGTCACGCAATGCAAAATGCCATAAACGGGCTAACGAAAATAAACCAAGTGAGCTAGACTTCATTCATCCTATAAAGGGAAAAGAAAACGATTTAGGAAAAAGGTTTGGGGATTTGAGGCAAGTCGAGCGCAATCACCAAAATGACAGCGCAACATCGACGTGTTTATACACACATGCGAGAGCCATCTGATGGCAGCGAGATCCAATCGTGAGTCAACGGATAAACAAAGAAAGTCCTTGTTGCCAACGGCAAATATTCACACATGCCAACAGGCCTCGTTAAAGGCTGGAGTGGCGTGCTGCGGCGTGCGGGACCTCAGCCAGGGATTGATTGGGTGTCGCCAATTTTACGAGCTTTCACTCCACTTTTCGACATTAGTCACTCTTGCAAACCTCGTTCGATTTCTGTTTCCCCTCGGTCTTCTTTCTTTGCTGATAAAAACAACAAGGTTGCTCTTTGTGTAAAACCTCACGCGTTAAAAAAAATAAAAATGATCTGCGATAGCAGACAAAATCTAATTTGAGAGCATCGGAAATGCCCTGACTTGTAGTTTCAGAGAAGAACATTTCAACTTTTGAAAAACAATTTTGCAAGGGGAAAGTCTGGCACTTCCCCAAAAAGCCAATTTGATCAATCATCTATCCTCATTATTATTATTCTCAAAATTGTATTTTTTGTCTTTCTTGGTATGATCCGATGACGGCGTCATGCTAACAAAGAAAACTTCTTTCGACTACTTTATCTGGCTGCGCATAACACGGAGGCCAAAGTCGTGTTTGTGGCCACCACAAAGTGTTTTCAAATGTGTGTCTTATGTCTGCTCCCCCACCAGAAGTCTGCAGCACTTTAAAGTGCAGCCATGTGGAGGTAAAAGCCAAATTAAAAAGCCACGCTGCTCACTTTTTGGGGTGTTTAGACAGTTGTGTGTCAAAGTGCCATTTATCTGGAGGAAAATATTTACCCAACATCATCCTCCGATTGATGCTCAGGTTCCAGGAGGCGAGGTGAGGACGCTGAAGAGAGAAGATCCTTTTTCAGAAGATTTCTTTTCATGATTACATTGTGTTCCTCCATACCTGTTTGTGTCAAATGGACCGTAACTGACAAACATGAGAGCGAAGATGATTGGTTCTCAATTTTGAAAGAGAGTCAAGTAAAGGGCAGCAGTGGCCATGATGTCGCTTTCCCACAACCTTGTAGTAAAAAAACAAACAAACATGTAATTAAGAGTTGGGCAAATGCCAAACGAGAGCAACTTTTCAACATCACATCGACTGATGAATGTTAACGTCGTGAATCTTACAGATAATTACTGTCTTTTGTCAAGGGAAGACACTGTTGAAATCATTCCAGTGGTGTTTTGTGAAATCCTCGTTAGCTTATCATCGTTACCTTGACTGGAGCCACTCCAGATGTCCTGACCAAGCATGTTTTCTTCGTTTCCCAGTAGACCGCCACTTGACTTTTTGATGAGTGTGAGTCCAACTGAAGCTGTCCAACTGAAGCACACCTGATGAGAAAATGAAACATTTAAGAGAGAAGCTGCAATAAATAAAATCAAACAACAATGTTGCTCTTCCTCTTTTTATGCAATCCAGGGAGGGACGTTTCCCCCTCACTTAGCCCTTGACACGTGTTTTGCATCAGAGGCTCACTATGCATCACTTAAAAGAGTTAAGAGCTTGTCCTAATGTGAATAACATGCATGCATTTGGCACTCGAATGGGATCGCACACTCGAGCCTTTTCATTAGGCACCGCTATGGAAATGTTTTTTCATTGTTGAGTTGCATATTCAAAAATAATACAGTTTTTGATTTTCAATTTCCATTTTTGCGTCTGACCGCTTTTGCCATTCAGCAATGTCTCTCTCTCTCTGTTAGGGCCGTCCTCCATTGCAAAGAATAGGCCCGATGTTTACGGCCATTCCAAAGAGGTTATCGGCATTTCAGGAAGTGCGTGTGTAATGAAGGAAGCCTAACGAACAAGATAAACACACCACACCTTGTACTGTCTTGTCCTGTTAGATCCTGTCTCACTGTGTCTGACAAGCTGCTGCCGCCGTTGCCTCTGGGTCAACACGAGTGACAGTTGCACAAACCTGACGCTAAGTTTGACTTTATACGTGAAGTCGCGCCGGAATGTGCCTGTGGAAATTATTTTTAACACAATGGAGCGGCCTGTCTTGGCTGACACAAATAGTCAAAAGTATTCTTAAAACTACTGCCCATGGATAGGACGGCGGCAAAGAACTACTTTTGTCTTAGACAGGGATGGACTGCTCCTTCCTTCAGCCTCAACATGGTTCCTTGGTAGCACAATTTGGAGTCAAAGCATCACCATTAAATTGACCTGAGCCTACATGTGGATAGTTGACAAAGTTTTGTCGTGTTTCATCAGCACGTGGCGACAAACCCCGAACTGAAGCGAGCGTCTCTACCTCACAATGCACCCTCGCAGGTTATTTGTGGTAGTCGAGGATAAAAGACGGGCCCCAAAGGAAAGAATGTGGTTCCTGTTGTGGTCTTTGAGGGTCAATGGCAAGTAGATGTGGGGGCGGGGTGTCTGCCTTTCACACGTTGGGTGGCCCCCCGGCCCAAGTTATGGAGGGTGCTAAGCGTGAGTCAAGGTCCAAGGAGGAGCGGGGGGACGTGGACGGGTCCGAGCGATGTTATGGGAACAGAACGACAAAGGACGGCACCTCAATGTCGAGATAAGACCGTTTGAAGGCGGCTCGGGGTGTAAGTTGAAAAAAAAAAATAAAGCGAGGGGAGTCGAGCGCTGGCTGGCAAAGAGGCCGCTAACACGAAACACATGCAACAGAAGCATGTGTGCAGGCTACACACAAGTGGCAGTCATCTGCCTTCCGTCTTTGGCATTGAGACGTTTTGTGGGAGGGGAGCCGTAACTCTGATGGGATTGTGCAAACCCAGTTCGGCCGGCGCCAAGCACAATATGTAGCAATTGAGGCAGTATGAAGATAATGAGAGAGAAAAAACAAAAACAAAGACAACGCATGCCTTTGTATGTCGCGATAACGTTGACACATTATCCAACAGTGATGCGGATTGATTGTTGAGATTGGGAAAGGCCACAGAGTACAAACTATAAAAAACATTCTTCTACCTGCTCGACATGCCAAGTACCACTGGCGGGTATGGTATGTACAATATGTGTTGCGCATCACTGCATTGAAATTCGCCTTGTTTCCTTAACTGGACTTTTTGAAATACTCAACTGTCACTTCCATTGGATAAGACAACCAAGGCAACATTTACAACTCTTGGGCCTGTCTCTGGCCAACAGCAATGCTCCTCAACAGGAGGCCCTCATCGGGGTGCTGCTGATGTGCAGCAAAATTAGACTAAGTAAACAAGTGATTTTAATTCCTCATCTGCACCATGCAGTGTTTGCAAAGCAATGACCCAGCATTATAATGCCACTAATGTTTCACAAATACAGGTGAAAGAAGCGTGCATGTGTGTGTGTGTGTGTGTGTGTGTGTGCACGTGTCTGTGTTTGACATGTCAACTGCAAACAGGCCTCCTTAATTATCTTTCACACGGACAGGCGCACGCGCACACGCCCTTCCAACAAATGATTTGGGGAGAGGGACGAAACAACTTGCACTACTGTAACCAGCCAGCAGATGGCATTATTTCATCAAGTTGTTTTTACGTTGGAGAGCGAGTCTTCTCTACAAAAATGTACCATATGCCAAAGATATTATTTAATTACTAAGTCATATGATAGGGCTCTTAGATTTTTTTAATGAATAAAATATTTTTAGACTTTTACAAATGAATAAAGATACAACTAAAAATATGAACACGAGCATGCATTGCCTTCAACCTGCAATTATTTCTAAGTCACATATTACTACTGAAAAGCACAGGAAATGACAAAAATATTTTTTTTGTTAATTTGTACAGATGTCCTATGATCCGCAAAATCTTAAGAGCACAGCGCCCTCTTCTGATGAATGGAGAGACACACAAAAGTGAGCTCCAGTGCAAGAGATACTCTA
Source organism: Syngnathus acus (assembly GCF_901709675.1). Classification (NCBI taxonomy): domain Eukaryota; kingdom Metazoa; phylum Chordata; class Actinopteri; order Syngnathiformes; family Syngnathidae; genus Syngnathus; species Syngnathus acus. The sequence goes on from NC_051100.1 coordinate 4,597,374, forward strand.
CCATAAATCATGCCTTTACAGACATAATGGCTTTCATTTATCTTTCATTTTATTTATTTAGATAGCTAATATGCTTGCATTTTGCAGCCCTGCAGGAATGCATACTGAGGAGTGTTTCAAATATTTGACATATTAAGCAAAATGAGCTGGATAAATAGTCGACATTATGAGCGAGACAGACCGTCCGTCAGTCTGACAAATGGAAATAAAGGAGCACAGAACTCCTTACCTCGTCTTCTCTCTAAACCTTATTTCGTTGTTTGTCCCATAATTGAGCGGTAAGTTAAAGCTTGCTTGTAATGGATTAATAGTGCAGTGTTGATGGGAGGACAATAGTGCCCCCCCCCCCCTTCCCCCAGCCCTCTCACCCCCACGGCGTGATTGCTCCCAGAGGTCTGATCGGTTAACCCTCGCCTCTCTGTTTGCTTTCGAAAGCGACGGAGCCGAGTCACTGAGCTGTAAATACACACTGACCTGAACTAAGACTCTCATCATCTGTAAACTCATTCAACACCGGGAGGGACGGCCTCCATCACTGAGTGCAGGTGGCGCGTGAGTGTCTGCGTGCGTGCGTGTGTGTGCTGAAGCGTCAAACGACAGCCCCAATATGATCTCCCCATCAGCCCCACGCAGGCCAGGAGATTGTCCCCGGGGCCAGAATTTATGGAAATGGCCGTAAAACGTGAAGACCTCAGTAATGGGATGTGTCGATAAAGGACCCCCTCCCCCCCCCCGCGCTTCTCTCTCACAATCTATTGTCGCTTACCGAAGGAGACGAGTGGCCCGGCTGTAAGACAACTCACATCTCATTTTGCCCATAAAGCCTCGGCGAGTCAACAACCATAAAGCTTCTATAAATCATCATCGCGGCGCACAAAGAGGCAAAAGCGAGAGGGGCATATTCATCAGCGCCGCTGTGGCAGACTTCATGCTTTTGTGCACTTGAATGGGTCAAATTAGGCCTTTTTTTGGTGAGTGATTTAAGACTTAATTTCCCTAATTACCCCCAGGGGAGTAATAAAGTATATCTATCTATTACACACTTTGGACAATTGTGCAAACGTGCATTTTAAATATGCTCCCATAAGCAAAAGGTTTTGACAAAGGATATCGAAAATCGCACCGAAATGTCTGCGAGACATCAAAATTAAAGTAAAAATGAGAATATATATTTTTAAGCACGGTAAGAAAGTTAAAAAACAATCAATAAGGTTAAAGGCTATTAATTCCCCTCAATGTCCAGTCATCTCTTATTAGGCGCCGCTAATGAGCAACGGCCCCTCGGGCAGATGAGCCGCTTTTCATCTTGCCAGAATTATTGATGGAGGCCTTATTCGAGTATTTAAGTGAAGAATTCTTAATGTGCATTGACCTCTCTTGAGCTTAACGGAATAGAATCTTCCATGTGGGGCTGGTGTTGCAACTGAGGAATCAGAAAGATAATAGACTGCCCACGAAATGTCCAAATTGGAATGACTTTTTTCTCCAATTATTTCTGCATTTAACTTTATGACCAAAATAAAATCAAGTGAACCCACTGGCTCGCATGACATGGCGCAGTGTACCTAATGGAGTGTCTTGAAAGGGTTTCACTCACTGCAAAGTAGCTTTCATCCAGACATCTCTCTTCTGACTGCTTGATTGGACTTCTGCACATGAGCGGCGATGGTTCGGTGCAAGACGGTGACCCCTCCCCCCGGGGACAGAGGCGCTCCCATACCGTTTTACTGGCACAGAAGGGCAATAAGTGCTAAAGGAACACAATTATACCGCAATCATTTCCGATTCTCCGCTGGGATGAAGGTCACAGGGGGAAACATTTGGAATATACACTTATTGGTCACTATATTAGGAGCAATCTAATTACACTCAATGTAAGGCTAATATCATTTTCAATTTCTTGTTTTCAATCAATTTTTTTTTTAAAACCTTTATTTTCTTTTTTAAAATGGTAATAAAGATGAACTGACCTGTGTTGATGGAAATGAGTCAAGTCAGGTTCTGTAAAGCATGACAGAAATAAATTTAATCCAATTTGAATATAAGTTAAATACAAAGTTAATATTTGTAAGAAATAATTTTAAATTAGAGCACCTTGAAGATTTGAGGTTTTGAAATTTGAAGATTTAGCACATTTTCAAATTATTTTCAATGAAACTCATTTACTATTGATCAGAGAGCTTTTTTTTAAACAATTTTAACAATATTGCATTTTTATCTTTTTCTCAGTCGTGTGAACCTTATTTACGGCTACCTGATTTCTGTATGGTTCTGGTTTCGGTTATCAAACTTCTCCCCGGGAAGGTGAAACTTTGTTCCCGCAGAGTTCTCGTCGGGTTCCTTCAGCTTGGCCATCGTTCGCTGTTGGTCCGTCGAGATGCACATTCGCACACACACACATACAAACCAACACACACACTAACGGTGCCGGGCTTGTTGGATGAAAAAGAACAATTAAGGCAGAAATGAGGGAGAATCATCAGGGGAAATAGCTGATGAAGACTTTATTGATTAGGGCAGCTCCACTGATCCACATCTCACTGTAGCAATTACCAGCCGCTGCTGAAGGGGGAGCGTGAGGGGGGGGATCATCCACAGGGAGTGTGCATGGGGGGGCTTTTGATAGGGGCCCCATTTGAAGACCACCATGGGAGGGGACAGGAAGTGAACCTGGAAAACAAAAAGACCCCAAAATAAAAGAAAACCATTTTATTTTTAATGACATGATGTGATACTTCCTTCAAAAACTTGCTGATTTATTGGTTTTATGCCTGGCAAAATAATCGCATCGCCACTTTGGTGCCAAGGAATGACGGACAAGTGCATTGCAGGGCTTCATTTAGACAAACGTTGTGCTTTGGTGCCATCTTAGTGTCAAATAACTATGTAGAAGTGAGTTGATGAGCACTATTTAGACAAAAGGCGTGATTTGCCAGCGAGTGTTTAACTTTTTTTAACAATTGGAGTCTAAAACTGCCGATGCAGTTAGTGGATTAATTATTTCTTATTTAAAGGAAAAAAACTGAGCTGATTCTGCGTGGGTTGCATATTTAGCACCAAAGTATTTTCCTCATGAATGAAGCAGTAAAACGGCTAACATCTGAGACAACACGTTGACAGTCCAATCAGAACATTCCCCTCCGTTTACTCAGCTAAGACCGCAGCGTTATTTGGATTCAAATCTACCCGCCTGCTGTCCCTTTGAAGACCCTCCAAAGTAGATGTCGTTGGCGGGGGACGCCTGCTGGAGGGGAACGCCGTGACGGCGATCAATCGCACGCCGTTAGCTTTGCATTGCGCCACTTTCACAGCCTGAATGGCAAGAAAGGTCATTGCGGAGGCGACCGCGACAGCAGCGCGTATTTTCCTCCGCAAGATGGTGGGTTCAAAGGTCAACGGAGGCATCTAATTACAAGTGAGAGCCCAAAATTTCATCTGAAATGACACCCAATAGCGGATGACAGAATCATCATTGCAAATAAGTAAGTAAGTAAGTAAATACATAAATAAATAACCTGTTTATGAAACTGACTGTACGTAGAGAATACATTAACGCTTCAGAAAACATTTCAATGTTTTAAAATGCATTGTAAATGTATTTGTTTGAACAAACAAATAAAGAAAAAAAGAGGCGGGGCCTGCGTGCCAGCCTGTGAGTATCTGGGTGAGAGCTGTGACCCACAGCAGGTACTGCATGTGTGCAACAGCAAAAATTTGACAGTACGATGTAGAATTATATTATACTAAAGGTAAAAACACCCAGGCACATTATTCCAGGACACGTTGAAGAGGAATTCATGACGTAAAAATTGCAATGAGAACAACTCAACAGTTGTCAATTTTATTTTAAAATTCCGTCGAAACGGAAATTAAACGTATGATACTAAAACAACTAAAGAAAGTGAGCGTCAACAATGAGTAAACATTTTTTAATCTATTTTTGATGTATTTTAAACCTGGCAGAGAGCAGTTTAAAAAACCTTGTGGACTATTTGGCAAGGGCACAGAAAGTGAGAGTGGAAGGGGAAAAAAAAGCGCTAACGGTCAATAGAGAAATATAAAAGGGACAAACACAATCTGTTGGTGCACTCGATGGAGATGAATGGAGCTTAATCCTTTCGCCTTCCATCACACACCTTCCCGGCTCGCGCCACGCCGGGCCGGCTCCCCGCTCCTCTGCAATGATGACAAATACTACAGCCACTATTTATATTTCCTAATTGTAATTAGCAAGAATTATCAATTACCGTTAGTGCCTAATTGCCCTTCATAAAGACAGCTCCCCACGTTTAAACGGATCCATTTAAATAATGTAACTAATAGCTCTTGCGCCTTTACATCTTCATTGTTTCCGCGCGCCGCGGCTTGGCTCGTAATTTAGCGCTCGGGCGAGGGGAGGAGTGCAGGTGGCACAGCGCGTGTAATTACTGTTAATGAATTATGATGTGACCTTCTCAGAACAATGGCTAATCAATGCTTACGTTGAGTGACAGTACGACCGCTGCGGATGCCAGCCATGCCGACAAGTAGGCCGGAGGAGGAAAAAGTGAAGGGGGGAAAAAGGCTTTGTTTGTTCAGTAAATCAACACAAAAGGAGTTACATTACAATGTAAGATAGCACGCAAGCACACTGGAAGACACAAGATGATGACTTCGGGCACCACAACGAAAGATGGAGCAGATTGGAATGGTGCGTGTGTGTGGGGGGGGGTGATAGATAACAAATCAGCTCTGGAGGATCGCAGTAGTTGATAAAGTGGAATGAAGAGGTCACAAAGAGAGTTAGGGGCAAGGTCGCAGGGTGCCCCGTTTGTAACCAGGAGGATCAGGCGGAGCTTACTGGGAATTCTACAGGATGCCATTGTTGGGTTGCAAGAACACGGCTTATCAGAAAACTCTGATCGGGTAAGATGTCTCGCTGATTGAAAGGAGGAATTCCAAACAGAGTGCTCCGAGTTATCCTTGATACAGCATCTAAATGCTGAGTGAAATATTTCTTCGTGACAACTTACATGGTGAAAACAGCAGGGAGCTTAAAACGGAACCCTGAGGAATGCCAGACCGTCTCATGACTTTTTTAAGAATGGATTAATCCCTTGATTATTTTCTCAAACACACACACACGACAGTGTTGGTAGCGCCGATGACGTGGGTGCGTGAACTGACCTTTACCTTGTTCTGACAGGGGCGAGGCACGACTGACAGCGTCCCTCAGCGTAATTTACACCCCCCCCCCGCCTGGCCGCCTCCCTCTCCATCGGTCGGCCATGCGATGCAGTTGACCCTCTGTACAAATCACCGCCCAACTTTCCACATCTGCTGCCTGTCAGCATCTGCCAGGCGCACTCACCCGTCCCCGCACATAATGAAAAACTCTCATTACTCGCCTCCACCCAACAGGTACACAAACCGTTAGGACAATTACCGGGCAACGCCACTGACCTTGTTGTCTCTGAGAGTCACGCCTGCGCGTGCACGACACCGAGAGGCGTGAAACCCGGCAAGTATGCGGAGACGTGGCTGAACAGAACGATTTCAAGCAACAGTATCGAAAAAATATACCGGATTTAAACTAGGACAGCCATCTTTTTCATTCATCCATTTTTTGGGGATTGTTCTCATGGGGCTTGAGCAAAGTTATTAGTCAGGAGGCAGTTTCAAAAACGCAAATGTAAAATGTTCTCAAGCCAGCAACTTTTTAACAGGACATTAAAATGCGGTGCCAAGACAACCCGGACCCCAACATGGAACATGAAAGCAAAGTTTGAGGAATCCGGCACAGGGGGTCAAACAGCCCCCCCTCCCACTTGCTGTTCCTTTTCTTCGGACCCCTTTACAGCACCAAACAATGGACGCTGCAGTGTGCAAACAGAAGTGCAGCTCATCATGCCTCCTCCACCATTAGACAAATGTGACGTTTAGCAGCCTCCCCGGCATGTGATGACTTTACAGGCCTCGGATGGAAGTGTGTCTCCGCGGCTCCCCTGCCGTGTGCGACATGGGGCCCGCTCCGCCCTCTCTGATGTCGCACGCCGGGGCTCACGGGTTCTTCCCGCTTGGCGTGAAGACAACCCCGAGGGCCTTTATGCCCTTCTTTGTCCCGCTCACACGCGCAAACAGATGTCCGGCCATTGGGCTTTCTCGTAGGAAGTTGTAAACCTCCAGCGTGCGGTCGGCTCCATTCATATGGAGGGCACGGAGTGGTGCCGGCGCGAGCGCCATACACATGCAAATGCCGACGAGCGACTTAACAAATGTTTGACTATGTAACAGCAGCGGAGCTCACCGGTCCGGCCGGGTTATGACCGGCCGGAGCTCAATGCAGAACACAGGAAGCAGAAGGAAGAATAAGAAAGAGAGCGTTAACACCAAAGAAGAAAAGAGCACAATCTGGACCTCACACACTTAAAAAAAGCTAATGTAGACGTGGGATGAGTTCAAAGAAAAGTGGAATTCAGCCACTTAGCTTGATTACATTCCAGGAAACTCTACAAATTCTCATCCTATGATAATGCACTAAACTACATGGACAAAACCACTCTGATTAGTTTTCATCCTCGTTAAATCAAATAAAAAACAACAACCTTAAAGTTACGTTAACAATACGGTTGGTCTTGACAGAAACTCGGGCTAACAGGTTACTTTGTCTTAAAAGGGAGAAGAAAAACTGTTCCCCCCCCCATCCTTCCACAGTGTTTGTGCTTGTTTTTTAACAAATGAGTGACTGGTTATTGTTTTTTTTTGTTTTTTTTAAATATTTTTATCAGTTAGTTAAAAAAAGTTCCCAAAAACATCCCTGTAATAAGAATGAAAGCATCTGCCATTATAAAATAACTTGCATCCTATTGTTTGAACACTGCACAACCACAAAAGGCACAAACATTCATTTAAAAATATATAATACGTTTTTATCCCTTGCCATGGATCACCTGGTGGAACAAGAATATTATGTCTAAGGAGGAATCTATCCTGGAAGATGGTTAGAGGTTATGAGTTCGAGTTAAATAAAGCTTTGCCATTGCGGTAATTGGCTCAGCTATCTGAAACGGCGCTCTCGCTCACCATCGGTTTGTTTTTATCTGAGTCGGACACCTGCTGGGAATATCGATCCGGCGGCGGTTCCACCATTTAGCCGTCACCGGGCGTCCGGGTTTTAAACAACCCCCGTGTCACTTTATATTGAATACTAATGGCAGAGGCTCAGGGAGCCCATTGATTGTGAATATATATCTATCAGCTAAGGTGAGAAAACAATCAGCGGCCACCATTGTGTGCCTGTAATTTGCTTTGCATGGATTTTTCCACTTGGTCAAAAATGCATATTAGTGTTGTTTAACTTCCTAATGTGAATAGCTATTGTTAGAACATTGGAATACTGGTAGAGGATAATTGAATTCACAATTATTCAAATTATGTTTTTTGTATAAAACGCGAAAATGTTGAATCGTGCAAAAAAATATTAAGACAAATAAATTCCATTGAAACGTCAATAACTACAAAATCTGTGATTTTAAAATGAAATAAATTAATTTCCTTGTGCACACAAACAACGTGCATTGGAAATCAATGCATAGTATTAATCTTTTTTTATGATTATGTCAATTTTGCAATCATGGACTAATAATCATAACTGTCATTGAATTTTGATAAATTGCACAGGCCAAAGGTGACTAGTTTGAAGTTGGAATGAGAAAGATGGGGAAGTTTTTGCTGTCCAATGTAACAATGTGATTTCCTGCAGGGGGTCAAAATGCAAAGAACCCCGTTGTGAAGGTCTTCCCCCCCACCCCCATCCCCTCACCCCAAATAATAATAAAAACCAAAAACAACTCCCAATTTGGTGACTCGGATCCATCTATGGGCCATCTGTGGCCAATTTACTTTCAGCTCGCGCATTATTGAATTTAATGACATGGGTGATTATCGAGCAATACCCGGGGCCCATTAGGGGGTCGTGTGAAACACTAATAGTGTTTGCGTGACGTTTGTGGTGCCGGTGGGGGTCAGATGCTTTAAAGGAGAGCCCACTCGCACCCCTCCTGCAGGACTCAAACAGACGAGGGGAGAGGGACAGATGATCCGGTCCCAAGACGCATCAAGACTATGAGAGGACCGGCAACACGCGCGTAATTACGCATCGCTCTTTTCCTCCTCCACTTTTAAGGCTCTGTTTTTGTTTTTTGGAGCATGCTGGAGTCTAAGCACTGCGGAGTGACCATGACGTCCACTCACAATAAGATCTCCTTCTCCATCATCGACATCCTGGACCCGAACAAATTCAATAGCAAGAAGGCGAGCGAGCACGGCAAGTTTGGAGTGGCGACCGAGGAGAGGACTAGCTTGGAGACGCACGGCGATGCGGAAGGAGACGGTAGGTAAATAAGGGAAAATATCAAAACATAATTGCAACAAATGACCTAAATCTTGCCAATGGATGCATTTTGCTTGGAGGATGGATGCATTACACAAATGACGGAAAAGGTCCTAGAAATATTCTTTAAGTTTCATATTGTAAAAAAAAAAAAATACACATTAAAAAATGTCCTAGAAATATTCTTTAAGTTTCATATTGTAAAAAAAAAAAAAAAATACACATTAAAGTACACATTAAAAAAATGTGCACAATGGTAATTTCGAGTTTTGAGAATGAACACTAACTAGCCGCTAACCTTTACTAAGTTGAGGCAAAATGTGCGGCATAGAAAGTTGTGCAATAATCTGTCAGGCAGAATGCTTGGGAATCATTGAATCATTTAGTAGGTTAGTTGTGTTTAGTTAGTTGAGGTGATTGTGACGTTCACTGCCGAAGATGTTTTTGAATTTTGGGGGATAACTTAAACAGAGCACGATCGTAATAACATAGCAGCCCAAGTCACATTTGTACGTTTTCGGAAGACAAAAAAATTCAACAAACAAAACAAGAAGAGTCACATTCAATCTATCTTTTCTGATTTACCATTGCTGTAACGATACACGAAGGAAAAAAATGATCAATCATATTGGTATTTTTTTTATTGACATTGTGACTGTCCAAGAGAACCAGTACGTGAATTAAATAATGGAAGCACGCATTTAATGATACTGAATAAAAATTCAGGCCAAGGTTTGTAAAAGAACGATTTTTAATCAGCAAGTGAGTGGAATCAAGTTAAAGCTGTTTATTTCCAAATGAAATCAGAGCCATCTTTGTGTGACCTTCCCCCAATTTCCACGGTTAGTTCTCTTTCAAGGAAGCCACAAAGGCTCGTCTCCCAGAGCCCCGGCAGCGTGATTGGCATTGGGGCGGGCGGCCTGAGATAATTGTTTAAATCGTCCCATTGAGGACGCTTTGATCGATATCCCATTACCGCATCCTGCATATCTCCTCGCAGCACCTTGCAGGTACAAACCCGCACACCCCAGCCATGTCTGATCCCAAAAATCGCTCGATTCCAACTCCCCCCGCCCGCCCCTCCCTTCTTAAATAGATGACATTTATCGACCCGCGGGCAAATATGAAATCCATTAGCACGTCACGGCTGAAACGGCGTTGCTGGATTTAGGCGGGATTTCTTTCCGCAACATGACATTTGAGGCGCTATCTGCTGCTGATAAATTATCGAAGGATTAGTGGCAGAGTCCCACCAGCACCGACACTTTGGGAGGAGTTTACTTCTGGAGGTCTACTTGCACATGATAAATAAGAATGGACATTTGTTGGAGGGGGGTGGGCGGATTTGCCTGCTGGAGCTGTCCATTCAGCACTGTCACCGCTGATTCCCAAGTGACCTTATGTGTTAAAAATGAATAAATGGAGGAGATTCATTTTAAGTGACACGGACTGACCAGGATTCTTCCGAAGCAAAAATAAATACTTTTCTGCAAAAGTCTCAAATCCGATCGGAACACAATCCAGCTTCAAGTCCAAGTTGCAGGACGAGCCAAACTATGACCACAAAAAAGTGTGATTTATCACCAGGAAAAATATAGTGATTTAACAAATGGGCTCATGTTTCCTCTCCATTCCTTCACCAGAAGATAACCAGTCTGATCAGCACCCGGTTCTTGCCAACCCCCTCGTGATTACCGCCACAGCGGAGAGCAAGCACCGGCTAGCCGAGGAGCAGATGACTGTGGCCCTGCAGGACGTGCCTTCCACACATAGCAAGAGGCGGCGGCAAGACCAGAACAGCGCCAAGCCCCGGCGCGCCCGGACCGCCTTCACCTACGAACAGCTAGTGGCGCTGGAGAACAAGTTCCGAGCCACTCGCTACCTGTCGGTGTGCGAGAGGCTCAACCTGGCGCTGTCCTTGAGTCTGACGGAAACACAGGTGAAGATCTGGTTTCAGAACAGGCGCACCAAGTGGAAAAAGCAGAACCCAGGCGCAGACAGCACCATGCCGCCAGCCCCCGGCCCGCTCATCAGTCCCGGCCAGGCCACGTGCGGCTCGGGCCAGGCCGGCTTCCACCAATCCTTCCACAACTTGGGCTCCGGGAACGTCATCTTTCACGCCGCTGCTGCTCCGCTTTCGTCCACTGGGGGGCTCCTGCACCCATTCCTACCTGGCGGATTTGTGCAACCCTCCTATTTTAATCCACACCTATGAGAGGAGGACTGGACTCTTCTTTCAATTATTTGTTGACTGGGTCGGCCAAACGTTTGACAAGAAACCTTTTTTCGTAAAGGGGACATCAATTCTTTGTACAGATTGAAAAGTTGCTCAACACGGGGACTGTGACAAGCCTTGCTCCTTCGCTGCTGTACCCAAATAAAGCAGTACTCTGCGTTGGCGCCAGATAGAACCATCTCGCCAACTGGTGTGATTTGAATCAAAGTAAAAAATTCGTTATCTTTTGGGTTTCGACCAATTATTGTCAAATAACTTTTATTAATACATTTGAAAATACTCGGGGGGAAAAATGTCAGATTTGTTTTGTCACATTGCACCAAAATGGTCTGATGTTGCCCTGGAGACTCTTTAAAAACACCTAAACATGAACATTGTTTTTTTTTTTATTAAAAAAAGGGACAAATAATTATCATTGTGTTTGTTGAAACACTGTATTCAACAGATCTTGTATCACAAACTGTGGCATATTGCAACCAACCACCTCACATTGCTAATCCGTTATATATATAAAAAAAAATCCCAGTGTTATTTCAATAATAAAAATCAAAACGTTGGTTTGTGTCTGCTGCGGAATTGAATCACTCCCAATTTGTGCTTGCATTGTGCCACCACACGATGTCACTATAACCTTGCACCTATCTAATCCAAAACCCATTTCAAACAGTAGTGTGCTCTCTGTAATGTGTCAGGTTATGTTTTCCCACTTAACCCAAATACGCTTATGGAGAATATTAGAACATCACAGTTTAAATTAATCTCAAAACTGAGTAATGCAGAATTATAAAGCAAACTCACCCATTCCACTTCATTTTTTCCTGACGAGACATCTTAGAATGAGGCTCGTTGATTCGCATTCTAGGTCCAAGTCAGCAGCCTCCGTCTTTACCTGCAGAAAGAGAGCACGCGTCAGATTCAGGAGTCAATTTTCCCTGGACATCACTTTGACAGTCTGAGAGTTTGACATGCATTTCTCTTTTTTAGATGGCGCTTACTCACAGCTGCCAAAAGCAAGACAACCTCAATCTGCTCTTTTATGCGTTGTTTTTTTACACTGGCTATGATTTTAAGGGATTGCACAAACAATCAATTAATCACCGGTGGGTTGAAAATCCCCCTTTACCATTTTGGACAACTACACCATCGGTGACTTCCATTGCAAGACTTGTAAGAGAAATTCCACGGTTTTGCTGGATAGACACATTCCTAATGAAGCCTGTTTGTTGCGTGACATTGCTTTTGGGCATTTGCAGGTGCCGGTGTAGTGAGAAAAATTCAATTTCGAGCCTTTGCTGTATTTTTGCGACAACAAGGCTCTTGTCATGTTGCGAAATATCATCGCGGACTGAAAGTATGTTTGATAAGTTGCCGAGACGCCTTCATCCTGTTCCCGGAAGGATGAGACATCCAAACATCTGTTGGTTTTTGTTTTTTGGTCGCATTTTTATCCTAGTTTGCATCCCATCATTTCCCCTCCAAACGATCATTCCGTTACCAAAATTGCTAATGACTCCATAAAAAATATCTCCGTCATCTATTATAAATAATTTATCATACAATTGGATCACATCGGTATCCACCGTTCTACTCATCACCAGCTAGTGAAGGTCCTGGCCTCCGGTTGCCTAGGAAACCGTCAGCAGTGTGACACTCCCCCTGCCGGTGACTTTAAACATTCCAATTAAAAGTGAGAGGTTATTTTCTCATGGCAGTCGATAGCCAAGAGACAGTTGCGTCTTTTTCCTCCCCAATCAGACTCGCGGCAGCAGAGTTCATTAACCTGCCAGCGCTTCACTCCGAGATAATGTCCTCTAATTAAAGCACTGTCTCTTAGCGTGTGTGCGTGCGGGGGGCGCGTGTGTGTGGCGAACGCGCTTGACCTCTCTTCCGGCAGACTGTAATTAACGGGAATCTTCGCTCTTCTGTTAGCGGGTGATTGGAAGCATCGTTTGAAAAACATGCTGTAGAGAATATGCAACGGATTAAAAATAAAATACAAAACAAGGATGCTCTAAAAAAGGATTTAACTTAAATGTCACACGCTACGATGGTTACCAGACAAAACAATTTCCTGCCAAAGCGTGGAGAGAAACCACGACGCAAGTTCATCCTGAAGTTCAAGAGGATACGAGAATCTGGATTCCCCCTCCCTCCCGTTTGACAAAGTCGCATAACACGCTCTTCCCAAACCACAGAGCCTTCCTTCGGAAAATGTGCTTTCATCAGCTTCTCGCTTCCTGTGCCAGTGATTATGCGCTCACCGTATGTGCGTGCGTGTGCGCCCAAAGTCCAAAGATTTGCGAGGCCAGAGCATCGTTGAGCGGACGAGCTTAATGGAGATCCCGACCAAGGCATCATTCATACTCAGACGCGTCATTTCCCAAACTATCTTGAGCGTTTGCTGGCTGGGAAGCAGTCCAAGTACTTGCCGGTGTCACACTAAATCATCCCCGCCTGTCAAGGACCTGCTTCTGCTCAATTGGGAATCTTTTTATTGACTTGCCACTGAATATTGTGCCAGTCAAATGAAAGCGCTTTGGTATTATTTTTGAGCTTGAAAATTCATAAAAGGCATATATCAGTGACATAAAAAGGAGAACGAGACAATGCGTCGACTGTTGAGAATTGGAGCGGGCTGTCCCATCATCTGGAAAATCTAAAAGACGAACCCATTCAAAAGCCAATCACCAAATGGAAAAATTGATTGTTTTCCTTTCGAGGGCGACTCGGGATTTCGCCACAGTCTGCTAGCATGCCTGTAAAAAAACTTTACGGCTCACAACTTTTAGCTTCAATATTCATTTTTCAATGGTGAATGGCCACTGGTAATTTCATTATGAATACAAAAAGGAGATTACTAATAATATGGCAGCATGGCGTTACATTTTGCAGCGAGCAGCTGTTAGCGGCCGTACTCGACAGCCTGTATGAGGACAAACAGAAAAGAGACAGAAACAGCTGCCGTCCTGTTCCACATGTTAACGACTGCCGAACAAACTGGACTTGTTCTTTGCTAATGACTTAATCTAAATATTGTTTTGATTCCTGCTGCTGGAGGGGATGAGGAGGTCTAGTGCAGCTTGAATCAAAATTCCTGAGCCTTGACCCCCTTCAAGGACATCGAGGCAGTTAAAGAAAAAAAAGCATCTGTAATATGTGTCAAGCACGAAGGAGCATTTCTAACATTTTTTTCTCCTTACAGAAAGGCAATAAGAGGCTCAATGCTTTTTCTTTGGATTTTGTTGGCTTTTTTAAGGCAAACTTTCTTTGAAAAGAAATATCAGTTGGAAAAAAATCTTACTTGATGGAAACAAGCAGTGGAGGGTTGCAACATAGTCACCAAGCATTTATTTCTCTTGAACCCTGCAAGAAAACAGATGAGGACATACATTTTCCCATCAGTGTGAGCTTATTTGAGCAAATTCAATCTTGTGTGGGTTGGCATTTTTGTATGTCAACCACACATCAGTGACTGTCAGCATCCTGACAAGGTGTGAAGATCAACAGATTTGCAGCGGAAGAAATAATCAACAGAGAGGAAGGAAAGAAGCACCTCTGCTCATTTTTGTGAATTAAATCAGTCTATCTGGATCTTGTAGAAACTTGCATTGCTACATCTTCAGACAGACAACACTCGTAAAACTTTACTCCCACCTACAAAAATGAGTCATCGCAGCTAACTCGTGCAGAAAAGTTTAAAAGAAAATTAGGATTGAGATGACTAATAGTAAAGAAATATTTTTACCTAAGGGCTCAATTGCACAATATCCTACTTGTCAATCTTCAAATCAGCTGAGTTACGGGAACACTTTCGCAACAAGCAGGTGGTTTTCACGTTTACTTAGGGTTATCAAAGTTTCACCATGTTCTTCTTCAGAGAGCAACGTAAAATAGGAAAAATGGAGTGCTAATATTGTTAATTATTGGGAGTACTAATGGGTTAAAGGAACATTTAACATTACTCTTACCTTACTTTTGTTGGAGGATAGGGGAGTCTTCCTATTTGGGGTTACTTGGCATTGTCTTTTACTGGCACAAGGACCAATTTGAGAGTGACTGTAATCCTATAAAATGAAGAAAACCAAAAAATATCAACGTTGACTAATTAGCTGTGGTTTACCAGCGAAATAATAGCTAGCGGTAGCACAGTAAACTACAATTCACACGGATTATTGAACATGTTTGCAAAGATGCCAATTACTTAGCCAAGTTCCACAACGTTTTCATCCATCGGAGAATGAGGTCAAAATTAAATAAAAATATCTGTTTAAAAGAAACAACATCGATGTTGTACGGTTATTTTGTAACGTGACACAAGTCACCTTGCCGCCAATTCTTCGAGCCGCGCGGTGGATTGTGGGTAAGGACAGGCCGCACCCAATCGATCCCCCATCAGCCATCCGTAGCGGAGGAGTAGTAACAGGATGAGTGTTGCAAGACCTGCTCGTTGGTGCGCCTCCCCTCTCTTCAGCAGTCAGATGGAGGCAGCAGAAACTCTCATTTGTGCTGCCAAAACCGATCATGAGCTCAGACCGCGCTCAACACGCACTCCGGGCTCATTTCTATCCAACGCGCAGACAGAAAGACACCTGTGCCGTCCGCCGTTCTCCCGTTTGGATTAGCATGGCCACGGATCGTCTGATTGATTGATCATGTCTAGCAAGCTGCAAATGAAACGACGACGAACTGCTCAACTCTACTGTGAGAATTGTTTTTAATGTATTTTAAAATAGTAGTATTGTCTATATATTGTAAAAAATAACAATAATAAATTTTTCTGAAATTGTTTCTGTAGACTATGGAAACTAGTACTAGTTAGAACTAGTTTGAAGAATGTTTTTCAAGCCAATAATGTCTTGTGTTGATAGGCACAGTTTAAAATGCTTCATCTTAACTGCCCTTATCATTAATGAAATATTTGCAAAGGAAATAATTCCAACAAAACTTCTATTTTAAGTGCATTTGAATACACATTAATTTCACTGCTGCATCTGTGTTCATTATAAAATTCCTTTTTTGTGAAACAAATTTGCCAGCAAACTCTATTGCGCTGTTTTACCAATGTCATCTGATTCCTATTTTCCTATACCAGGCAGTTTATATGTACAGATTTACAAGTAGATTACCTTGGCAAAAATAAAGTGGAATGATGATATTTTTAGGGATATAGTCTATTATAATCACTCCTGCTTTTTGTGGATTTATTCACTACTGGGCTAGTTCCCACGAATAGTGGGGAGCCACTGTACTAAAGGATTTAAAAAAAACACTCAGAGATTAACACTCCTCGCCAGTTGTGAGATTAGAAATCCCTTAAATGTTGGCTGAAGCCCTTCTAATGAGTGTGTGTTGAGTTGTAATCATCCTCAACAACAACCCTCAGCTCATTAAACAGCTGCACCGTGTCATATGTTGTCCTAGTGGAGAGTGCAAACGTGCAGTTTACAATGAACCGATAACATAATAAATATTCATATTTACGCGGATGGTAGTTAGCGCTTCTGATTGTTTTTCCTGTTTATTCTAGCGTGACATGTTAGTTGGACGAGTCACAGTGACAGATTCCTTCTACGGCTGCACACTCACAAAGTGAACGAATGCTGCCTTGTGGTTTATTTGGTCGGCTGGGCAGGAAGACTTCAAGTTGTCCTACCAAGCCCCCCCCCCTGTCACCTTGAAATAGTGGAAGAACTTTGCTTGATGTGAAAACCATGCTTCTTTTGGCAACCTCAAATCTTGAGGTAATGCTGCAAATATGAGAAGGAGGATGAGCAAGCGCCATCTGACTGTTTAGACTTCAGAGCAGGAAGAATTTTTGTTGTAGCATCGGGAATGTGGGAGTGTGTTCTGGCACCCTTTGTGACCGTCTTTTTTGAGAGGGCATCGTTTATTTGTTGGGATTTACAAGTTAGCAAACACTAACTGGCACTTTCATTGTCATCCGCATTCATCATTCCATCAAGTCATTTTCCCGATGGCCAATGATTTGCCTTTCTATTCCACGTGGTGACTTTTCAAATGTGTTCTTGCTAAAAAACACCCAGTATGTTTTTTAACTCAAGATCAATCTGCCGTCTTTTTTTTTGATTGGCAGTCCATAAATTACAGCATGACAAATGAGAACTTTCCACTTTCTTTAAACCGCATGCCATCAGTTTGATCCGTCCGTACTGACGGCACAGACTCCATTTTGTTAAAGACCGGCTTGCGAAAATAAATATTTCACGATATCATCAACTTTACAGCAGTGCCTGGTGCTTAGTCCATTTGCAGACGTGGGGTTGTGTCTTGAAGCGCACGAGCGGGGAGTGACTCATGATAGAAGTTGACGACGTGAGCAGAATCAAGCTACGACATGCCATGTTCGCACCCTGGATTTCATCAGAAAGTGATGACAGTTATTTTTTGTTCACATAATCAACAACCAAGAACGGGCATGTGCCAAGTTCAAGCACTGCCACCGCTTTCACATTCAAACACAAAATGAAAGAAACGGCATTGTGAAACATTACTATGACCTTGTGCCCCGTGAAATCTGCCTAGTAACAAGGAAAAAAAAACTTCTGTTCTAGTTCCAGTTCTATAAAATGATATTGCCCAGTTAAGTAAAGTTTTGAATGAGATCTGAGAAGGACTTTTCTTAATTTTGTTTTTCCCCCCCATAGAAAAATACCACAAGCCCGTTGCCAGAAGCTGCGAGGCCGGTGAGCTGCTGCTAATGTGTAAGTAATTGAGCTTTTATTTTCACCGAGACTTTTATTGCTGTTTCATTGCGAAAAACCATATGCGGCCATACAGAGAAGCGGGATGTATTATTTTATTTTTATTATTTAGCAGGGGAGACCACTGGGCAGCAGTTTTCTTTCGCCCTGAGACATTAATACAGACATTTTACGCCCCCCCCCACTTTCTCCAAATAAAGTGGTTTTGACTAACGCTCCATTTATCTCCCAAAATAGTGGTAATAAACCCAAATGACCTTCTTTTACCTGCAATTACGCCGCCTCGTCCTCACTTGCCGCACAGTAGGATCCATCTTCAGCTGTTCTCTGCTTGTTATTAATGTCACATTGGCTTTAAAGTAAAACATACACGCCTACACGCGTGTGCAAATAGACACGGCAGCACATCTGTGATCCATATGGCACGGTGGGCTTCCCCAGACAGACGTCATATTTACACAAGCGGTTTAACATTGCTTCGACTTTTTATCGTCTTGTTTTTCTTTGAGCGTGTTTGTTGAACAGATTAGAAGCGGTCAGATTCCTGGGATGCGGACGTCGTTCATCAACGACAAAAAGGACACCGGAGCAATTCCGGGTCGACAGAATTTGCCAAAAATGGACTTTGTATGTTTGGCGCTCAGCCGTGACGACTTTTTCGATCAATAACTTGTTGACGGGTTTGAAAATGCTCCAACTTGGTCCGATTGTACAAACATTGTGTTTACTTCCTTATGTGGGCTGCACTTTGTTTTTCTTCCCACCACTGGGCCGCAGCCAAGTCACACTCGCAGGAGGTCTCGCTTTATTTACGCGGCTATAAACACGAAGACATAATGCCTTTGCGTGAGAGTCAAGCACCTGCGCATTGTCATAGAAACGCAGAGGGCATGTTTTAGTCGTGACGCTAAACAGAGCACGACGAGCTCAAGAAATAGAAATTGTTTTCGCAATCAGCTGCAGGCACTCTGACAAGAACGCTAACTAAAAGAAGCTAACTTTTAGCTGTTGTGTCATGTTTAAATGAAAATTTCTTGAGCAGTTGAGCAGCTATTGAAGGACTCTGAGCTGTTTTATTGGAACCCGTGCACTTTTCATGACCTTTTTTTCTCACACAATCTGCCTGTTAGCACTGGCGTCGACTTTATTAAACAAGCCCGGACCAAAACTGACATCACTCATCACAGCTGTCGCCGACTGAAATCTCGATGAGTTCACGGCATTTTCTGATGTGATATGCAATTGACGCCCTCGCAACTTTTGGGTTTGCCTAACAATGCCGCAGACGCTTTAAAAACTATATTTTGTCACCTATTGTGAGTGGTTCTGGAAAAAATCCCCCCATGCTAGATAGGGATTGACTGTCTTGGCGTCAAATCACCTTGTTTGATTGCAAACTGTTTCAACTGAGAACACCGTTTGCATTAAAAATGATGAAGGGCTGCCAAATAAGTCACCTTTTCCCTTTCCCTGTGAGAGAATGTTCGTGAGGGGCTCTTGTTTTCTTAACTGATTGGCCAATACGTAATAATGTACCTAACTGCTAACATGCTAAGTGATGTCATGTTTTCCTGGCTGGGCTCCAACACTCCTCGGCTGCAAAGAAAAAGTACATTCCGCAGCGTTACGGGTCCGCTCTTGTAATTTTTGCTTTTTTACTTTTTATCGCTCAGCGCTGCTTGTCCACCTGTGTCAATATGCCAAGGGTGTTCATTCATGAGCTCCACCATGATCCTCACCGGGTTCAAAAAAATAAAGCCGTGCAGCAGCCCCCCTTTGAGGATCGGTGTTTTGTTTTCAGTGTTGAATTACAGCGTAACTGTTATTCTGACCTCGTCTTTTATGTTAAAACGACCACCCACACGTGCCGCGTCGCTAATATTAGGAAGCTTCGCATTGACACGCAAGAGAATAAATATTCCAATGATCCGTTGCTTTGCAGAACGCCGTGAAGGATCGATGAGCTTCTCCCGCCAAATGCCTGCTTCATCTCAGCATGTTGTGGTACAAGCATGGCAGAACTACTCAGTCGGACCAGCACCTTTTCAACCTGTGGAGCTTCTCTAAAGTCCAAGCGGTGGTCTTCCTGCTTGGTCTGACTCTGACCTTCCTCATCATGGCTTCCTACGTCCTGACGTGGGACAAGAAAGGACTTCTTCTCACGCCCTCGCCCTATCATTTAAAAGTCGCCGACGTGCCGAGCAACACCACAGCGGCGGTGGCGGTATCTTCGGCCGTGGGCCTCTCCTTGAAAAGGAATTCCATAGACATGGAGCGGTTGACCAGGTTGATCCGGTCCAAACTAGAATACCCAGCTCGGAGGGTTCCTAATGAGAAGGACGTCATCGGGACGGACTCCCATGTGAGTACAAGTCTAAATTTAGGTTTCACATCACATTATTTTAAAACACATTCTAATTGTAATATGGTATTTTTTATGATCTATGCATTTTTTTAATGTCTGATCATTTCCGACTAATTTAAAACCCATATGTTTGACCGATCTCCTCCACAGTTGTTCTCCACAATTCCCCGTCACTTCCTGCCAGGCGTCAAAAGCCCGTGTTGGTACGAGGACGTTCCCGCGGAAAAGAGTCGAGATCCGTACGACGGAAACCTGTTCGCCGTGCGCTCCAAGAACTTCAAGATGGTGTGCGACCGCCTGGCGTCCGCTTTCCGGCGGAGCGACAATGGCGGCGGGCTGTCGCGCCTGCGCTGTCTGCCGTACTTCTACATCATCGGGCAGCCCAAGTGCGGCACCACCGACTTGTTCCACAGGCTGCTGCTGCATCCTGACGTCAAGTTCAACATCATGAAGGAGCCGCACTGGTGGACGAGGAAACGATTTGGTGAGGCACCACAGGTGGCAAAAGTATTCACACCCTGTACTTCAAAACGTTTTGTTTCTGCAGGTTACATCCGCTTCAAAGATGGCTTCCAGGAAAGTTTCCCAGTGGAAGATTACCTGGACCTGTTTGATTTGGCTGCGTACAACATCCAAGGATCAAGCGCCGGGAATTCCCCCAGAGACCGACACCGCCTCGCGCAGCTCATAACAGGTGAACACGTGCGGGTGTGGCCGCCGCCATGGGCTTTGTACACACACAATGCTCGGATTACTCCCAAAGTTCATGTTTGACTCTATCCCACTCAAGTGGCTCACATGCAAGCAGATGGAAACACAATCATATCAAATTGTGAATATTTCGCGGTTACAGTGGAACAACTCAGACTTTTCCGTGCAACTGGGATGCGTCGGGCTGACTCAAAACCATCCAACTTTAGAGTTCATAAAAATGACTTTATTCTCGAGATGAAGCTTCAACGGCTACACATTAAAATGAAAGAAACACAGCTGAAAAAAAAAATTTTGAAATGACTTTCAAGGTGAAGCCAGCGCATCCACTATGTGGGACAACAAAGCGTGGAGCTATCTCCATGGCGACAGGGAGGAGGCGGAGCCACCCTTCCTGGCTCAGGACTTTATCCACACGGTGCAGCCCGATGCCAAAATCATCATCATGCTACGAAACCCCACCGAGAGGTAACCCCAACTAGCACCTCTTGGTGATAAATGTTTCTAAATAAAAACATTATAAATAAAACATTGCTCTCCATCCCCAGGTTATACTCAGACTACTTGTACTTCAAGACGGCCAACAAGTCAGCGGAGGACTTCCATCAGAAGGTGGTTGAGTCTGTGCAGCTCTTCCAGTCCTGCCTGTCGGAGAGTTCGCTTCGATCCTGCGTCTACAGCACCGGCCTCTCCAACTCCATGCCGGTCAGCAGAATCACACTTTTCGTTATGGCGTGAACTTCATGTCAGTGGTTAGTTTTGAATTATGGCTCCTCCTAGCGGATTTTACTTGTCAGTGCATCAGGAAGTTCAAGCTTTTTTATTTCCATTTAGAAAACTAATAACGTAACCGAAATCTTTCAAGGCCTCTAATAGCATCATTTTGCTTCCACGCAGGTCAGACTGAATCTGGGCATATATATCGTCTTCCTGCTGGACTGGCTGACGGTGTTCCACAGAGAGCAGATTCTGGTTCTGCGGCTGGAGGACTACGCGGCAAACCTTCTAGGGACCTTAGAGAAAGTGTTCAACTTTCTGAATGTAGGTATGTAATCCTGGAATGACAATTATAATCAATTAGAAAGACAACAAAAGTTTTTTTAATATTTACCGCCTTCCCCGTTGTGGTCAGGTCCTTTGTCCCAGCAAGCGGAGACGGCACTGACCAAGCGGCCGCTGTCCAATACCCGACGCGCGGCCGACAGGAGCCTGGGCCCCATGCTGCCGTCCACTCGGAACCTTCTGTGGGAATTCCACCAAGCGTTCAACACAAAGCTGGCCACCGTGCTGGACAACCAGGCCTTCCTGTGGAGTAACACATGACCTCCTACTTTTGAAAAAGACACTTGGGTGATGTGTGTTTGATTTAAATGTCTTATTTATTTCTTTTGTCCTAAAAAAATTTTTTATAAACATGACTGGAAAAACAAGTCAGCCCGACTATGGTGTGTGGTGATGTCAAGCAGTAGAAGCTCCAAAATACTCACACTTTACCTAAATGTTTCCAGTTACACTTCTGAATCCCTTAACCAATAATTCCAAGATGGAGTTAGATTAATGAAGGCGTACCTAATGTTGTGTCCGGTGAGTGTGGAACTAATGCATTCACCGCAATTAAATCTAACAGGGCGGAATGGAGGGCAGCGGGGAATATGAGTCCGACCCCGTGAGATGAATTTTCCTCAATTATCTCAACTGGCCCACGATCATTTAGGAGCTGAAAATAATGGACGTGTGAGTGCTTCGTGATGCGATAGAAAAAGTTGATAAGAGTCCGTATAGCTTTTAAACTGCACATAGGAGTCAATTTAATTAGACCTCAATTAAATGTCTCCTCCATTAAGGCTTCTAAAGTGACAATTACCAGTTTGTCATCAGCCAAGGAAGAAAATCAGCATTGACAAGCAATCGTCATCACTGGCTGGTATTGACTAGATGTCCTCCTCAAAGGTTGTCAAGCGTTGTGACAAACTGATAAGGTGACCCTTTGAGCTACACCACTTAATAGTTCGGCCCCATTCTGCCGGGTTTTTTGGGGCTGTTGTCAAAAGAATTGCTTTCGCTCCATCTTGCGGCATCCTGTTGCCAAGGAGACCGAGGGAAGCAGCTTCATTTAGAACAGGGCTCACCAATCGTTTTGAAACAGAGAGGTGCTTCCTGGGTTATGACAAATAACTATAAATATGCAATATGTTTTATACTTAATATCAATGATAGTTTTGCAAATAATCTCCGAAAAAAATCACAATGTCCCATCACTGAGGGCTACTCTTGCGGTCCTACCTGGTTCCTCAGTGACCCCTGATTTAATTTTCGGAAAGACTGTAGCCCTGACTCATGGAAAAGTAGCTCTTTGCCACCACCTTGTGGCATCTAAAGCTGATTTAAAACTTCTAAGGAGCAGGGACACTTGTTTGCCAGCTTGTCGCTAGGCGGATTTTGCAGGGGGGGCATTAACATTTGTGCCCCACACAGCAGCGAAAGGACACAAGGAAACATTCGTGATGATAAGGCGAGTATTCTCATTACTTTTCACAATTTCATATACTCAAAAAACGTCTTGGTTGTTCTTAGAAGTGGCTGTTTTTATGCTCGCAGGCACCTGATTGGCTGAAATGATCTGCTACACGAACGTGTGTGCGCACACACACTTGTATCATCTGCCGCTTAATGAGTGTGAAATGTGAGCAGTGGACCAATAGAAGGAGGCTTGCTGCTTCACAGCAGGTGATGATGATGATGTTGTTTTTCTTCTGCCCGCATGAACCGCCGACATTATTCCGTGTTTCTATTTCCAGATGTGGCCTCACACAAAAAGCAAGACAAAATATGTGTACACACCCCACCACAAATGTCACCTTTTGTGATGTATAAAAAATAGAAGCTAAAATTTATTCATCACTCAACTGGAAAAAAATATTCTTGAGAGGGCAAATAACTGATATCATGTGATTGCACAAGTTTGCACACCCTCTTATAGATGAGTAAGGCTGTATACTGAATTAGTTAAACACATGTTGATTTTAATTTAGAAAAGAAATCTATCAAACATGGTAAAATCTGTTTTGGTCAAGGTTAAACTTTTTTTCACATCAAAACTCAAATCTAGTCTCATTCATTCCCTGCTAATTCCTCATCTCGTTTCCAGTTATTTTAAGTACTTATTGACATCTTTTATGTGCAGGACATTGAACAGACCAGTGAGCAGTCCTCCTGGTGATTAGTAATTCTTCTTTTTGAAAGCAGCTCGCGAGCTCAATCGTAGGTTTAACCTTCTCATTCAGCGCTGAGGTGTCTTTCAATCAAACATCCTGATGGATTCCCGCTAAGCTGAGAGCTCTTGACCGACTGAAACAATATCCAAGGGGCTCTGTTGTGTCACCATAGATTCCCAATCCCTCCCCGATGGTTCCCCGATAATCGGCTCACGATGTATTGTTGCATTGCGCGCGTGCTCGGTGTTACTGACTGAATACAACATTGATACTCTCGACTTTTTTAGCCTGAACCTCATCTGTCTTATGGTGGGGAATCTATTTAATGATCGAAATTTTAGGTTATGTAGGCACCACCTTCACCCACTGGCATAAAAACAAAGCTTTGGAATTTTGTGTTGACTCCTTTTGGAATTCAATTCGATTCAAGTCAAAATGGTCGACTTCTTGTTCAAATATTCGTCGCTTAAAAGGTTATAACACCGCGACTACAAATGTTAATGTCTAGCCTGTTAATGGCATTTTACATTATGTGTAGCATTAAGCTAGTGGGGGCATCTGACTAGAGATGCTAATTGGTAGCCTGTTAATTGTGTTTTCACATTTCGTGTTAGCATTAAGCTAGTGGGGGCATCTGACTAGAGATGCTAATTGCTAGCCTGTTAATAGTGTTTTACATTATTAGTTAGCATCAAGCTAGTGGGGGCTTCCATAAGGCAGAGCTGAGTTTAATAATGTGAAAATCTATTTTTTGCTCGACAGCAAACTTCAACACTGTGTGGCAATAAACCCCCTGAAGCCTCTTTTATTAAGAATTTATTTATGTGCTGCCCGACTGCTGCTCATTGTGACCTGGCTTCAGTTGAGTCCTGTGGTAAAAAAGGCCACAACCAATAATCCACAGATTCTCATAAAATACACCACTAAGCATGGCTTTTCCGAAATTCAGTGTAGCGTGGCCCACGGAGGATAAGACGCTTCCTCACCTGTTGATATAAAAAAAAAAATCCTTTCTCTGTCAGTTATGATGCGACCCTCTCTGGTCTCAATTATGTGTCAGATAACTGTCAGGGTGCCTCCCCCCCCTTCTTGACACCGTTTTATCTCACATCACTTTTGACGGAAACGTAATGGGAAAAGTGGATATAAAGTCGTATAGCATGTCACACGTTTTGATTTGTGGCGAGAAGACAGGCTCGCTTTATAGACTACTTGCACCAGGCCAAAGGGGGAAAAACACATCCTTTGATTACATGTCAGAGTGAGTGGGAGGTCTGCATGCGATGTTGTATTAATGAGGGCGGGGGCATCTTTGTGAATCTGCGCCTTGTGTGAACTGTTCAATCAGGCCTGGTTGGTGAGCCAGCATGCTAATTGCATGACAGCAGCAGCAGCATTTCTTAGTGCCGCAGGGGTGAGGCTACATAATACACGATACAACATTTCTTCATAAATTGCTCCTCAAATGCGCTTCATGTAAGTCATAATAAGACAAACATACAAGAAAATTTAAAGCCGCCATTCTCACTTTTGCCGGCTGCAAGACAAAAATGCGTCTAACGAGGCGTGAAGCTCAAGATAATTAAGTTATTGTAATCCGAAGCCTCTAAAAACAAAATTTATGGGAGAGCCACTTTTCATCTGCAGGGAGTTCTCGAAAAAAAAATCAAGCGCCAGAAGCAAAAACAAGCAGAGCATTCCGCTACAGAAATAGACAATCTGTTCTGATTCTTGTTATTATGAGCTGTGATGGGAGGAGGAGGAGGAGGGGGGGGGGGGGGTACTTTGACATACGACTCCGACATTCCCACGAGTTGCAAGACATTCTGGCATTCCTTTATCGGAAATGCTACAGCGCAGTTATTTGAAACGAAAAGTCCTATTTTCTATTAAGCACCTTCACTATTTCCAGAATGCAGCAGCAAGATCAGCATGACTTCATCTTCAAGCCAGAAGTTCATCGAGGATGATGATGATGAGTGGGAAGGTGTAGAGTCTCTCTATTGTTTTTTCTTCTTCTTCTTTTTTCGCACTCTGCAATCAAGACCATTTTTAAGCAAACACTGCTGCTATATTAAAAGTCTTTGTCCCGCTGCCACATCAGCAGCAGTGGCAGAGGCAGTGGGTGGAGACCACTATTCATTAGACCTTTTCTTTCGTAATCAGTGTGGGAGATTCAAGGTGTTATTCACGCAGTTTGCTCCAGCGAACATTTGCCACCACAACAAGCGTACATGTGAAAATGTTCTGGTCAACACAAAAGCTAATTGAGATTTCATTTCCTGACCCAAGATAAAAAAAAATAACTGAAGATTTAATTATTTCCACCGAACGAGTTTTGTGTGTCGTACGCATTTATGGCACATTTAGTTTGCAACGCACAGACTTTATTGACACGTAAACGCACAAACATCACACACAATCTGATAAAAAATAAATAAATGGAAACGCTTGGTAGTCCACATTCCGATTTGTCACACGACTCACGAGGTAGAATGGATCCTTGCTACACACCGTACCGTGTTTAACCCAACATTAAAACGACTCACATGCTTGTACCCTGCATGACGTCTTCCCACAAATAGCAAAAGGTTCCCAAAGGTTTTGATGAAATGAGAGTTCATTCTCCGCAAGGCACTTTCCGACCGGTGCCTGACAGCTCCGTCGTCAGAAATTAACTTGCGTCATGTGCACAATACAGCACGTTTGACAAAATCCGCGTCTAATCCGGGATTTCCATTGAGGTTATGCTTCAATTTTAATCGCAGTTGGGTGACTCATGGCCACCATAGCTTCCTCAAAAGCAACCACCGAGACATTTCCAGAAAATACAATCACGCTTTCTGCTTCACTAGCCAAGAGATGGCTTGCTGCCGGCCGCTTGGCTGCGATCACCGGTAGCGCTGGCGGCGAGCTGGGCGTCTTGGTTCCTCCTGGCGTTGGCCTTCAACGCGGGTGATGAGGAGTCCCGCCGGTTCCTGCCAAGGATCTTCCGAGCTAGGAGGCCGCAGGTTTTTCTGTACTGGTGGCGGAGCAGCGAGTAGACGAAGGGGTCGCTGGCCGCTTTGCCGTACATCAGACATTTGGACAGCACCCCCCAGTGAGCATTGACGTGCTCCGGGGAGAACAGCTCGACCAATCTGTCGCGAATAGAGTGAGAAAATAGTCAAACGGGAAGAGCAGATGGAAAAGTATCAGGCAGTTGTGGCTTAATACTTGAGTGAAAAAATACTCAACTCAGTGACTTTCTAGTTTGCTCATTTACGCCCCCTGGGGGCAGTTATAAGACAGACAGATATTCAATTCTTCTCTCAGCTCATCAGTGCGGCACTAATATTAGTCGTTCTATGCTGAGGATAAAGAAGATCAGTACAGGAAAGGCTTGTATTTGACATTTCCTACTATTGGATGAGTTTAATTAGCATGAAAGACTCAAATTAGCCGCCCAGTGGCAATCTATCCATTGAAGTGTCATGACAATGTCTGCAAATGTCAGCTCGTCGTAATGCGTTCAAATGTGAGGAACAAGCAGACGCATTGTTTGCCGGCTAATCTGTCCTCTTAATTACTCGAAGCTCCTCCGTTCTGCCGGACGGCTATTTCCATCCCACCCAATCTAGCAGCTTGTGACAGGTCGCCGGCGCTAATGCACGCGGCCAAGTGCTAATGAACGCTACCGATTGCCAGGCTGACTCATTTGCTAGCCGACTTTCATCCACCCCGGCAAGGATTAAGCGTGCCGAGAAGATCGATGGGGGGGAGAGTGAGATCTTATTGTCCCTATGACGGGATCAGGTATCAGCACAAGAAGGAGAGCCTCGTAAATTCAATTTGAATCCAAGTAAAGCGCTATTCTGGTGGCCGTGAGTAGCCATTGGCGTTATCGGAGCTTAATCGGTCCTTATCAATTCTGATCGGTGATTCCAGTGATTATGCTCCATAGTCTCAAGTCAGTTTGAATTGAGCGCCTTAAAGGGAAAGTCAACCACTCTTAACTTGTTGTGACATCGATTTTTCTCACCTGGTGATGACGTACGGGGTGAAGCACAGCACAAATGTACCGATAAACGTGCTGATCTTGTTGGTGGACCGCTGCCTCCTTTGCTTCTGCTCGTCCAGGCACTTCTGACGAACACTGCAGAGTAAATCAGGTGATGAAGCAATGTAGGTAAGGAAGGAGAATTATTTCGGTTCAAAGTCTCTTAACCTGGGATGGATATCGACAAGTAGCAGCAGGGTCTGCATGGTGATGATGTCGATACGCTTGCAGTGGAACCTGGCCACTTGGAGCACTTTCAAGTAGGTCACGCACATGGCCACGAGGGCGAGCAGAAAGCTGAGCCCATGCAGGGCCACGGTGAAGACGACAAAGTGCAGGCCGCCCCCCTTGGCCCTGGCGCCGCGCAGGGTGCACGATGCGTACAGCTGATGGTAGCCCACCCACGAGCAGCAGGAGGCGGCGGTGGAGAAGCACAGCGAGTGCGCCCAGGTGTAGCCCAGCGCCGCCACCGCGTCCCGGTGTCGCACCCTGGAGTGGTAGCTGAGGGGGAAGACCACCGCTACCCATCGGTCGATGCTGAGCGCCGCCATGGTCAGCATGGAGTTGGTGGTGAGGAAGGTATCCAGAAAGCCCGCTGTCTGGCACAGACTTCCTCCTCCGCGCTGCTGCTGGCTGGACATGAGGAGCCCCGCCAAGGTGAGGGGCATGTTGGAGACGCTCTGCAACAGGTTGCAGAAGGTCAAGTTGAGGATGAAGAGAGCAGGGGCTTGCTTGCGGATCTCCGCGTTGTGCACGAAGCAGATCAGCACCAGAAGGTTGGACAGCAGCGACACCGCGATGATCGCCAGCAACAACGCGGCGCACGCCGCGTCCGCGACGTGCATGGTGCTGCCTCCTCCTCGAACCTCGCTCCGCTCTGCCGTCGGCTCAATACTCACATCGTGCGCACTGAACTCCCAGGAACGAGCTGGCTGAGGCTTCCCAAGCTTTGACTGGATCCCGCTGGCTCATGCGCAAATTTGCATCGACGCAAAAAGCATCCTTCGAACAGAAAAAAGTACTCCAAGCATCTCTTTCTGCCAGCGAGTGAGCGCGTCTTTTCCGTCAGTGCATCACAGGACAGAGCATCCCCCTGTATTTAAAAATAGACCCATTTGATTTGGCATGGGAAATAAATAGCAGCAGACGCACTACTGCGTGGCTGCGGGCTGATGTCACGTACAACGTCAGCGGAGCTGTACTTTAAAAAAAAAAACACCCCACCAAACATGAGTGACTTAACCATTATGGCACTTTCTTTGTTATTGTTGGAATTGAAGAACTCTGAGAGGTTTGCTCATGTTTTCTGCAAATCCTTCGTGGAAAAAAAAGGAAGAAAGCAAAACAATCAGAAAGTACAGTGAAACCAAAATCTCCAAACCTTTGACGCTTTGAAAGAGTAACTTTTTGCAATTATTGTACAGTGCTGTGAATTTTACCATGACAGGAATTTGGTCTTATTTATTTATTCATTTATAAACATTGATGAATGAATTTATTAATGACGAAATGTTTGAAAGAGCACAAAAAATCGACCAAAAAATCTGCATCTTAGTTCATAAATTTAGACTGGCTCTCAGAGGATTTAAGGCCAAAAAAAAAAAACCGAGTTCCCAAATATGGTTCCTAGCTCTGTAAAGGGTTAAAATGCCTCAACACTTGATCTCAAACCACAGTTTCATCTCAGTGCGATAGACCTGATTAATGTTGTCTCATGTGTCACTTTGAATTCATCGGGGACATTTCCATCTACTGCGTTGGTGGCATCGCCTTTGGCACTGGCACTACAGTACGCGAAGCTTGGTGGGGTGGGGGGGGGGGGGGGGCATGCCATGGCACGTTTTCACATGCGTGTGACGTCAAACCTTTGTAATCGCTGGTGTGGGCGTTTGCCATCAACTTCTGGGCACGTGTGGCCATGGCGACCAACCTCGCTGTGATCTCCTGTGCAGTTTGGATCATGGGGAATCACATTGCACACGCTCATGTGGTCTTTTCCTCGCCCCCAGAAAAAACAACATCCAACATAGAA
The DNA here is from genome assembly GCF_901709675.1 of Syngnathus acus. Taxonomy (NCBI): domain Eukaryota; kingdom Metazoa; phylum Chordata; class Actinopteri; order Syngnathiformes; family Syngnathidae; genus Syngnathus; species Syngnathus acus. The sequence continues at coordinate 4,627,065 of NC_051100.1, forward strand.
ATGGTGATTTTGCTAGATGCAGGATGTATGGCGTTGATACTTTATGATCCTCTCCATTTTTAAGTGCTTTGCTGCCATGCTGCTGCAGCAATATGAAATTTAAAAAAAACTTTATACTGGATGCATCAATTATTTGTGGGATTTCAAAAACCGTGTGTCCATGTGAGCCGAGTTGAACATGCTCATTATGTTAGCCGTATAGCATCTTGTTTAATCAGAATCCTTCAGTGAATACTGAGTAGTCTCATTTAACACTGTCACAAACGAACTGCGAGAAAAACGAGTCTACCCATTTTTGGCTCTGATTAATTTCAAATTAAAAGCTATATATTTTTTTTTTAATTGAAGGAGATTTCACACTGTCTGCTTGCCAGGACAAAACTAATCAGTCTATTCATTAAAACTACGTTGTCACATACTTCAGCTGTCTAGACAGCAATACATTATCACTCATGACGAATTGCCAAGAGAAAATTCTTAATGAATTCCAGAGACTTTAAAAAAAAAAAAAAAACTATGTCCCTTACACTGTGAAGGAACAGACAGGGTGTTGAAGCGCTACCTAATTTATTAGGAGACCTTTGGTGAATCTGTCTTGTCTTATTATGAAATTAAAACTATAATTCAGTATATTAAAAGCAGTTTCAAACTAAGGTTTATTATCTACTTTGAAAATAAGTTTATTAGATAAAGCCCACCACAGTCATTTCTTCCATGCGGATTTTTTTTTTAACCAATCAAATTATTTCAGACGATGACGTCACAGAGACGTACTTTCTTCCATGCGGATTTCTTTGACCAATCAAATTATTTCAGACGATGACGTCACATAGACGTCGTTTATTTTGCTAATCCACAGGTGGCCCGTCGCTAGCTTTAGCATCGAGTTGAACGAAGCAAAAAATACGTTTTTTTTTGTCGCAATGCCTCAAACTAACGTCACACTGGTGAGAACATTTCAAACTGTTTAATTTACTCAGTTACGTATCTTGTATTGACTCTGCTTTGATAATTAATGCCATGCGGCGTGTGTACAGCCATGTTTGTGATAGGTCTTGAAACGTCCAATTATGTCTCATTTGTCCCTCAATGTACTTTAATGTTGTTTCCATTTAAGTTTATCCAAATTTACATTGTGTATGCAATGTGTTTGTATAAAAAGTGCTCCAGTTGTAGTAGATGAGGATGATCCATTATGGTTCACCAATAAGAAAATTTTCAATGGTAGCTTCCCAAGTGACTGTTTCTAAAAAGCCCAAAATGCAATTTCTCCCCGAGGAAAGAGGAACAAGTTAGTCAGCGAAATGTCCTCATGTACGGGACCCAAAAGAAAGGCATCGAGCGAGCGGCCATGAATGACTCACGCCAGTGGCTCGATAAAAACACGCGTGGCCGCAGACCCAACTGGCTGTCGTCTCGCATTATTATTTGGGCCTTGCCCGGTCGCATCCACACACACTCACACACATGTGTGTTTGACCATGTCGTGATTCATAAATTGACATGTCGGCCGTTACTCAATGAATTTGTTTGAGCAATTGTAAGCGCAGGGCGTCTTTTAATCTATATTAGGAGATAAATAATAAGTCCTACATGCTTCTGATTTTCTTTCACTTTCCACGAACTATTTCTGGAGTTTTCTATGAAAACAGACTGATCATTTTTGTGTTGAATCGAAATAAGACATTTTTAAACATTTGCTTTTGCTTGACCACGGAGGAAGCAATAATGAAGTCAGTAGCTGACTATTTCTGATCAGGTGCCTCCCTCTAGTGGACAGAATAAAATAAAAGCTGCAGTGGTGTTTTGCGATGTAACCACAAGAGGGTGCGCTCAGCCATCTTTTTGCTCTCACTGCAGTTGGAAGCTGTGGCTTGTGTTGCGCTGTCGGCGCTGTCAGCACACATTAGTGATGACGTGCCATTCAAGTGATGTTCAGGTCAGTCATGAGCAGTGAAATGAACAACTGCCCTGCCTCCAGGCCGCAAAAACAAGTCAGCGTTGTTGCTCAGGGAGCACACTCACTAAACATGCCTTCGGCTTGATTTAATGTGCCAGATTTGTGAAAGTCAGGAGACATTTGGGCAGTACTATTTAGTCAGTCATGTCTTCAAGGTTTTAATATTACGACTTTATTCTCCTTAAACTGGCTGTCATATATTCCAACTTTATTCTTTTCAAATTATGACCTCTTTCATTAGGGAAAAAACTCAACTCTGTTCGAATTTTTTTTTTTTTTTTAATAACTGTTGCAAAATACCATAGTGTTTGTTTACATAAGTAAGGTAGAATACTCTCTGCATTTTCCTATATTTTTTTCTCTGCCCTCCTAAATGACCTGAAGTTTATTATTTAATTGGAGGCCAGCCATCCATCATCGCTCCTCTTCGAAGGCCTCCGCCTCTCACTCACCCCTTCATCCGCGTGGTATTTGGGGTCAAAACCACCATATCCCCGCTCGTTTGCCTTCCTCCTTTAATGGGGTGGTTGAGCGTACTGCCGACGGCGGTAAAAAGATAGCCGGGCCTTTTATACCTCCTGAATGGACATATTAGTGGCTAATGTCCTTAAAGAGGATTAGTGGATGGAAGAAAAGCGCCAAAGGGACGGCACGGCACGGCATGAAATAGGCAGGTGATAGCAGGAACGTCAGGGGAGCTTATGCTGCTTTGTGCGGCCTCCGGCTATGGGCTGGGGATTAGCCACCATTGTGAATTCTATCTCGGTCATTAAAATACACAGAAGGTGTATCAATATAGTCACGAATCTTAGCAGCAGATGAATATTTTGTTCGATATTGCACTAAGCAATAACCGAGTACAAAAGATGTCGAGGTTAAAAAGTGCAGCTCTAATGGCCGCGTGGTTAACTTGCGGCTCGAGGTCAAGAATCACAAACAAACCAAAAAAGTCAGCGTGTTTATTTGGTGTAACAGTTAATCTGCTTACTAGCCAAGTGCCGTCCGTCCAAAACAGACGTGGCTGGCAACCTTTGATGATGTCGAAATGGGAAAGCTGTTAATGATAAACAAGCATGCTTCTAAGTCTTTCAGACTTGTTTAGCCCCCTTTAAGCTATTTTTTTGGGGGGGGTTTGTTCATGCATAGACGACACACAGTCAGACCGGCTCAGCACAAAATCTGCTTGAACCGCCGCAGTGTGTCGGAAGGAAGTCAAGTGGAGGGCAAGCACCCGGTCCAGGTGACCTTTACTTGGAGACATGAAACCGAAAGGGATCCGGACGAGAAAGCTTTCAACATTTTCAGAGGAGAAAAAAAAAAATCATAATTTGTTTAAACACCAAATCTTCCAGCGATTGTCACAAGTGTGTGTTTCTTCAAAGTCCATGCCGAGGTATCTCAGACGAAGCGAGCGGCACGGCGATATAAAAGGAGCCTTGTGTGCCACTTCACGCTCCATGGCCAATTGACTTCTTTTCCCCGTTTATCAAATGAAGCCTTTAGCTAAATCTGTCATAGCATTCAAAGCTGCGGGATTATCCTCGTGTTTCTGAAGGTGTTCCTTTACCGCTCGTTCAGGTGGTCCAATAACACCCTGTGCATTTTCAAAGTGCAACCTCTGTATCTTATGAAAACGCTCCCGCAGCCCGGAAGAAATCAACTATTATGTCCCGATTAAAATCAGATTAAACAGACGGGAAGCCAGTCAATCTGTACATTTTTCTTTTAGAGCAGGAAGTTCGAGTGGCTACATTTCGACGGGAATTGTGAATTGAATTGCACTTAAAACCTTCTTTGTAAGACTAGAAGACTCCGTTACAGCATCTGCAGGTGTTCTTGTAGTGCGCGCTGCCACCACAAGAGGGCGCAACAATGCTTGTTGTAAGCGTTTTGCAACAAGCGCAGACTGGTTTGTTGGAGGTCAAAGCACTTGACTTCAATTCCTACACAACGAAAACAACTTTCTGAAACTTGCCTGGAATAAAATGTTCTGGGACTGGTCTTACAAATATATTTTCTAAAGCCAAGCTATAAATATCAGAGGAAACGCATTCCTTTGCATCTCACGCATAAGCGACTCAGTGACGGCATCGGAACGATGCCATTCTGGACGAAACAGCCCGGACAAAAAGACCCTTGTGCAGGAACACGTGTTCTCGTGGACAGCAAAAAAAAAAAAAAACGTTTTGAAAGTGTATCTCTAAACAGAATGTGACCACCACCGACGACTGACATTGTGACTTTTTTGGATGGAGATAGTTGAAGAACCTTAAGACTTGAAACGATTGTCCGGACCCCCTGTTACCGGCCTGAGGTTGAAAAGATGGGCACCTGTTGAAAACGACTAATAACGGGTTGTTCAGGTCTTTTTTTTTTGCCAAGGAGTTGACTGTATGTTTAGATGAAAGGCTTTAATTGGAAATGATAAGCTGCTGACAGACGATGTCCGTCAGTCTGTCCGCCAGTAGCGCAACAATATCCACAGGGAGATTGGTAGATAGAAGCCGCTGTCAACGAAATTCTCCGCTTTGGCCTCGCTTCAGTTGTCCCGAACGTGCGGCGTGTCCTCTCCAAACAAACAAGCATTCCTCAAGGTGAGGCTGAATCTCCGGTAGAGCAGAAATAAGATCAAATAGCGTTTCAACTTGATCGGGCACATCAAAAGACACCTGAATATTTTTCATTCTTGGGGCCAGAAAAATGGAGGATGATACGAAAGACACACAATGGGTCGACAGTGTCTGCGCAGCGCTGTTGACACAAGTGGAAATTAACTTGCTTGACTCAGATATGGCAAAAAGAGGCTCTTGTTTTTTTTTTTTTTCTGGTTTTGGCTGAGGGCCCTATTATAGACATGGAAGGTTTCCTAGCACTCTTGGACAAAAAACTGTTAGCACAGCTTGAACCCAAACCCCAATTCATTGAATTCACTGAAAATTAACACACTGAAAAACACTTTTATGTTTTCATCTATGGTCCAAATGGGACTATTTTAGCAACTTTGAAAAAAAGAATTGAGACAGACCCCTCCCAATTTTTGCCCCCGTTTTTTATACACAAAATTCATTTGAAAAAGTGCTTATTTTTGTTATTAAAATGCTCAACCATCAGTGAGCCTGAAAATGATAAGCATAAAAAAAAACCCCGAATGAACTGCTGAAAATATATGCGGCCAAACATGGAGCAATAATGCAATCATTTCAAGCGGCCATAAAAGAGCCCGAGCCTCACGTGGCTCCACCAGGACAGATGTCAAGAGATTCCAGCTTTTAACTGCGAGGCACTCACCGTCAGAGGGCCACCATTTAATTATGACACACAGGAAATTATCCCGGGAATGGGCCCCGGCCTTGATAAGAGACTCAAAGCCCCCTGGATGACAGCTCTGGAAACCTGAGAACTTATCACCAAAGTGGGGGTTGGAGGCCCGTGACAGGGCGCCTGACAATCTGATTGGACTGTCATCCCGGGCTCATAATTAATATATTTATCAAATTAATAACTGAAAGGAAAATCTCCCAAGCATCAGCGCTATTGTAAAAAGAGGTTTGGCAAAGGCCCGGAGGTGAACAGTGGGCAAATTCATGCGGCGGCCGCTTTCCCTTGTGGCTAATAACGCTGCTGTCAGTATAATACTCTCAAAGGTGGGGGGAGGGGGGGCTCTTTTGGAGGCCATGACAGATAAATTGCCTTCCCTCCTGGACAGACTGAAACACAATTTAAAGGAAGAACAGAAATATGTAGCAGCGCGCTGACAAGCGCGGCCTCCAATGAACGAATGAATGAATGGCGGCTATTGTTTCAAGCTAGCATCAAACGTCAACAACCGAGACATGGCGAGTCGTTTGCATCTTTTTAACTTTTCTCTCCACTTGTGACCTTTTGTTCAGATTCCCAGCGGAGCGCGTTTCACTTCTGACCCGGGGACGGCGGTGGCCCTTTCCTCGCCTCGGCAGGTGGAAGACCGCCGTGGCGGTGAGGATACTTTTATCAGGCATTCCTCGAGTACAAAACAGGAAGGAGGAGAAGCCCGATTGTAAAGGTAACACAATCATCCGCTCAAGTAGTCGCAGGAGTATCGCTTTCTTTAAGCCGCGCCGAGCACGGCACAAAATTAAGATGCCACATTTTTTACCTTGTCTTGGATGCTGTTTAGTTTTTTTTTTTTTGGCCATCCCGCCACTTGCTATTATCGCCAAAGCCAAGTGCTTGAACATGAAAGCAAAGAAAATAAACAGGGATGAATGTTTTGTTGAGTTGGCTAAAGGTCAACCCCCCCTCTCCTTGAAATTGGGGGGGCCATTGAGAAGTTGCTTCCTCCTTACCTGGAATCCAACCCTGTGGGCCAGACATGACCTTTGACTCTTGTACTTGACCCCCTCCCCTGGTCTTTGGGGAGGTCGGGACATGTTCAAACTGTGTTGTGTATCCCCGCTTGACCGCTTTCAAATTGAGATCTGAACGGATCGCCGCTGAAAAAGTGAACTCGAAACTAACTCTTTTAATTTCTGTATTGTTTCTTGTAATACAGAAAACATACTGCTTGTTTGTTAAAAAAAATACTATAAAATAATAATTAAAAAATAATAAAAATAAATAACTATAAAAAACTAATAATAATAAAATTATTGCATATTAAATCTCAATCGCAATATTGAGTTAGAAAAAATGCAATTAGATAATTTTCAAAATCATTCAGCCTTAGTCTGCCCGGTGTGTCGGATGACAATGACTTTTTGTTTTGCACTCCGCTCGCTCTCCGCACCGACTGCCGCTGTGTAAGTGAGTGGGCAGCACAGGTGCACATTGGCGCAAAGTTACACAGAGCACCCCCCCGTCCCCCATCCCATCTCATGTGTGCTTTGTGTCCCCCCCCCCCCCCATCCATGTTACACAGGGGCAAAGCATATTTGTGTTTCCAGATCTTTTAAGATCTGCCCACCTGCCCTTGTCGCAAACAAGCCTTCCGCTTTCCACTTTGCAGGTGGAAAGGCGCTTGAAGAGATAGCGTGAGGGTAAGTAGGGGTGAGGGCTCCCCTCCCTCTCATTTCCCCTCAACTATAGGCCCCCCACCCCCCACCGACCGAAGCGTTTTGCCTCTGTGAGCGCACACAAGGTGTCCATTCATGCCGCACGGCCTTGCAACCGCGCCGCTCCGGCCGCCGTCTCCAGCTGAGGCAATTCAACTCGAGCTCGGGAGCGCGGACCTTTAATCTAACAGAATGTAGCAGGCACCTGAACTACTTAACCGCTGTGCTTGTTCGAGTGGGGGGGTGGAGGGGGGCAGCGAGGCTAAGGTAACTGACGTGTAACAAAAAGCCCCGAACTTTATCCCCGGCCAGGATGAGGACATTTCCTTTCTGTTGTTCCCCACAAAGAGCAGCAGGCACAAATGAGCCGCTATCTGTGTCACTGGGAAGTGGAGAGCAATTTGTTTCTATTAAACAGGACCGTCCTCATCTTCCTCGACTGACCCCCCAACTCTGCGCCCGCATGGCTTCAGAGGGCCTTTGTGCTGCCGCTTGGCGGCTTCGGCTTGAGCTCGTCTGCTCGTCCTCACCGAAGGCGTGCTAATATGAGCCGCTTCCCAGACGCGTTTACACACATTGGAAAGTCGAGATTGGATGAGCAAATTACGGCTGCATCTGCTCTTACGTAAGCATCCAGTACTTTCTTTTCTGAGGCAGTGAGATTTTTCTCAAGTCCAGCAGAGGGCAGAAATACAACATTGATCCTTTTTCAACCTGCTGGACATGGTGGTCATTTTACTTCCATTACAATCCAACAAGTAAATTTTTTAAATATGTCACCTATCTTATACAATTGCTAAAATAGTTTCATAAGTAGTTGTCTGCTATTTGATTCATGTACTTAATTTAAAAAAATATCAACAAATGAATTCATGCAAACGTTACAAAAATAAATTCCGTTGTGAAGTTCTCACGTAATACTGTTTCAATATTAGTCCGAATTCCAATGATATGTCTTTCCATATAACATTGTAAAAAATAATAATATAGTACAAATTTGTATTTTTTATTTTGCATAGTTTATCAAATATTAATGCTGCAGTGAAAAGCAATTTTGTGCAATTTTCCAAGTACTGTACTATGATGAAAAATGTATGTATGTAAAAATGTATATTGTGTACTTGACACACACACACACACACACACACACACACACACACACCAAACTCTTTTGCCCTCCTTGACTCCATGACTAAATTAGTATTTGGACACATATGGCTCAATTCATTTACCTAATGAGCGCTCCTAAATGGTTCAAGGCAAAGCAGCCTTGCTTTTCCTCTTCATCAGTCCTTCCAGTTCTACACATTTTTCTCTCTTGTCCTATTTTGATTTGGGCTACCCCTTCCCTTTCTTTGTATTGATGTCCTGGGACCCCATCTGGCTCCTTCGGAGGCGTGAAATGCACAATAATTATTAGTAATCATCACACACCATCAGAAACGGATCCTAGTGCTGTAATTACATGATAAATGTCTGCCTAACACATGCCCTCTATTTAGCAGCCCCCCGGAGACCGCAGATAATAGACAGCTAACAGGGATCCACAGAAAAGGCCTTTCAGCGCTGCCCGGGCCCCATTGTCTGCACGCCAATACACCCTCGCACGCCGTTTGCCAACAACAGAGACCCCAATCAATCCCCCTTTGCGGCCCCACCCTCGTTCCCTCACTAGTCTGCTGACCCACCCTCCCTCCCTCCCCCCCTACACACACATACACACGACCACACAAAAATCCCGGGGTCACTACTAAACAGCGGGTGAGTCAATCACTGGCGCTAATGGCTAGCGAGCACAAAAGGGGAGGGCTAGTGCCGCTATTTATCGGGTTAGGGTAACTTGGAAAAAACAAATGCTGTGCCTTGTGATACGATAATTGATGCAATTATTACAATTTTGATTTTTTTTTTCCCCCTCCTATTGCGGCATTCCCGGCTTGTCGGAAAGCCAAGATTGCTCATGCTTTTACACTTATTTTAACATTATGGTGGCAAGCTTTGGCCATTGAAAGGAGAATGGCGAGGATGAGCTGTGTGGAAAATGGACGGGTGCCATCAGAAAGCAAAGCGGGTGTCAGGAAAGTGTAACGGAGGTTATATTAGTCCAGCAAAATATAAAACATAGAATATAATGTAATTCATTCTAATTCAGTGGTTTTGTAGTTGTGTAGAAATTAAGTTGGTGCATCACGCGCGACTTATGCAAAAAAAAAAAAGAAAAAAAAGCGGAATCATATTGGCGAACAACAGGGGACATTTGCCTCAAGTTTGCCTGCCAGGCTGGAAACAACAGTGGACGTGTTTATACATTAACCAGACGCCGACTCCAGGGTGGCGGCAGTTAAACAAATTCCTGGTTGACTTTATTGCGCCTTGTCAAAATATTAACAGCAAGTGCCCTGGATTTGGTTGGACTGTTGTTGCTGTTTGATTTCTCCCACTACAATATTTCTCATAAAATGATTGACTCATTTTTTGGAGGTGCTCGTAGTACATGTTTGCTTCAAGTGACCTTCATTTAATGGACGCAGATACTAAAAAAAAAAAAAAAAAAGGTGGCTCTTTTTAAAAAATAAATTCAGCCATCTATTTGGAAACTATTCAAATTATATTATCTTCTGCACTAGAAAAAAAAAACATATCGGCCTATCCGTAATTATTGAGAGTGTTACAAGTAAACCGTTGCTCGCCGTCAGCACCGTGCCAAGACCGAGCGAGCGCATTACAATCGCCAACTCGAAAGCAGCCGAGGGATGAAAAGCTTTGCGCTCTCAAACAGGGTCTTGACAATAACAAACATATCAACTAATTGATACGGCTAGGCGGCCGCTCATTTAATGAATCGCAAATAGCCGCCCCGGCACGAAGCGGTGTGACTGACAGAGTCCGAGCATTCCGCCCGTCGGAGGCTGCCCCGGCGACTGCGCTCGGATGCGGACGCTCCCGATGAATGACGGAATGCCTCCTGATTGTTTGAAGGAGGCCGCACGGAGGCCACGCGCCATCCTTGCGCTTGGCGTCAGGCGGCCAAGTGACTCGCCGATAATGAAGACTTGATCAAAGAGGCGCAGCATTCCAGCGAGCCTGACGGGGCAACCAGACAGAAAGACACGAAGAGGAGCTTGGATGGATAATAAAGCGGGATTCACTCCAGCCTGCATAGTAATACTGGCATTAGGATTTTTAGGGGGGGTGTGCTAAGCATATTTTCACCGCTGAAAGAAAAACGGAATGTAAAGAAAGCAGCTCAGCGGATATGTTGAATAGTTTGAACAACACAATCGGCATGCACCGCGCAAGACTGCGTTCTGGACTGTAGATAATTTAGTATGATTTTTTAAAAAGTATTTATTTATCGTTATTTTGAATTTTTCATCACATAGGTTGAATTCAACATGAACATATGCGATCTCATTCCGCTGCCGCACTTGCCGCGGTTCGCCTCGTTATTTATCTTAATGCATATCACAGCCAGCCCCTCAACTGATCTGTAATTTGTAACTAATAACTGCTGTGGGCGGAGTGATCATAGCTTTTCATTTGCGCCGGCAGCTTTTTACTACGGCTCCCCTGGCTAAAGGGCCCTTGCCGTAATTGTGAGCCATTATGAATATAGGATGTTAAAAGTATGACAGGGGGAGTTTGGGTGGGGGAGGGGCGATGATTGAGCAATTAAACTTTGGCAACTTAATTACCTCTCCGCAACAATCCGACGATGAGGCGTTAAGCCCGCTGAACAGTATCAAACATCGAAGTGAACGAGGAGGGACGAGCTATACCGATACCGAGCATCGATACTTTTAGTAGAATAGATATCGACCCGGTAGCTACACTTAACCATACAACAACACGATCAAATTTCAAATTTTGACTTGCACTCAAATCAGTCTCCCGAAGGCAGCGCCTCTAAATGTAAAAAAAAAAAAAAGCGGCAAACAGATGTTGTACAGAGTAAAACAAAAACAACGGCATAAAAAAACCCCGCCTGCCTCCATTCGTCAGCCCAAGTAGGAATCGCACTATGCAAGCGCCTCATTAAGTGGCATTAAAACTGTGAAGGCTCATAATTAGCGAATAAATCCCCTCCCGTCTGAATGAATTCATTTGCGTTCCATAATTCTTCGCCACACAGACGAGCGCTGGCGCTGAATGAGTCTTTTGTGCGCCACTGTGGGAAAGCTTTTGTGAAATTACACCGCTGCATAATGACGCTAAGCATAGATTAGCATTTCAAGATGGAGCAGCATATCGCCGTGTTTTCCTCCGGCTAGCCGTGTGTACGTGTGATTTAAGCAGTATCGTTAAAGCACTATACTTTCTCGTTCTCTAGGCGTCGTTCGCTCAATTTCACACATTCGTTTGGCGGCCGGCTCGCCTCTCCCGTGTGCGATACTCTCTCGCGTTATGTGACCAAATAATCTACGCGGGCATTGTAAAAGCCTAATAGGAGGCATACGACAGCGATATGAAATCCAAGTTGCTATTCATCGGCGGCGAGTAGCAGGTGTGTGTTTGATTATGCAGTGAGGCAAACAAAGTCCAGTGTGGTGGTCTTAACGTGGGGGGCTTGACCCCCCGATGAAAGCGGACAAAGAGAGCGATCGAGAGGCAGCGCCCGCTCCCTGTCCACTTAGCACCCAGCGACAACCTTTGCCAATTAGGACCTGTTTGTTTGATGTGACAATTAACATCGGGATGCTTGCTCATTAATCGCAGTTGCGCGTTCACTATCAAGGCGGCCCCTTGTTTATCATCGGGCCTCGGTCTTCACTGAATTTGTCACTATGACGTAAGCGTTTGTTTTGAATGGTTCTTTCAAGAAAGCGTACGAGAAGCTGTTAGCTTTTTATTGCTAGCGCACGAGTAAACGTAGTGCAATGCCGCTGTGAAGCAAGCTCGGGTTGAATGAATGAAAACCAAATTGACATTGCAATGAAGAATAGAATTTTTAAATTGAAAAGCCTAAAGTTGGAAAAGAAGCTTCATTTCACGTAGTATAAGTTAGACTATATTAAATTCAATTCAAAAAAATACTTGTTCAATGGATAGTTTGTGTAAAATGTTCCCACAATTTTCGTTTTCTTTTGAACGCTAGTTTTAAATGGCCCAAGGCAGTATGTCATCATTCTGCAGAACTGCTTTGCATAAAGAACATGTAAAGATAAAACCAGCCGATAATCAATTATTGTCCGTCAATCATTAGCCAGCTTCTTTTGGGTGTGTAAAACTTTCAAACAAATTCTGTTTTTCCATGCAAATCAGTTTCTTCTTCTTTGATAGTGAGACAGTCACATGAGCAAAAATACACTATGGACTTTTTTCCCCTTCCCTTTTGGAGTAAATAGCGTACAAAAAATCTAATGCAGATGTTTAACAGCCACTCAACCAACCACAGTAAAGCGGAGCCACAAATTGGGCTGGAATAAAATGTAAATTTCACTGCAGTTCGACAATTTATGAACCTTTTGTGTTAAGCGTGGTTAAAAAACAACAACTAAAGTGGGAGGGGATGTATGCTGAAGTCATGGCCACTAGGTGGCGCCCCATCTCTTCCCCAAGCCCACCAGGTCCTTCTTGATCCCTCACCCACTGACTTGCTTCTAAAATAGACTCATCAAGCATTACAAAGACCAGCGACACTATGTCTATTTTGTTTTTAACACCCTGATACTAACAGCGATATTTTAGCTTTCCTGCCAATGCAAAAAAATAAATAAAAGAAAACTTGAGTGTGAGGCGCTCAGCACTTCCCCCCCCTCCATCTCAATAAGTCATAATAATGTGTTCTGAAGAGAGTAAAGCGGCGGAGGTTGATGAAGAGCGATTCGGCCGATGAATGCTACGGCGGCGGCGGCGCTGCTGCTGCTGCAGAGGGCCTATAGTCTCAAGCGGGGCCCAAGGCAGCAGCTGGAAGCGTAATTACAGCCCGCTGATTTATACATCATTAAAGCCTCCATATAAGTCAGCCCATTTGAAAAGAGCAGTTAAGCTACTTGTACTTTTCAGCCGCAAAAAAACAGCGGCGATTCCCTTCCCAAATGAATGTATGCCGTTCGCTGGCAAGCATATGGTATATTTCTCACCTATTAATAATTCAGGTGGAATGAGCAAAAATTAGTTGGCTCGGTTACCGCCGCGTTTGTCGCACATTAATTTGCCCGACGTGTTGTAAATGGGACTATTAGGCTGAAAACAAAGCAGAGTGAACGAGCGCGCTTTGCCGTACTTAGCGAAAGAGAGGGCCTCATTCGTACACCTGTCATTTTTAAACAAGGCTCCATTATGGTTTTTGCCCAGAGAGGATATCACACCTCTCATTGCGCCTTCTGCGGGGGGAAAAAAAGCACTCGCCTCCAAATTGTTTCAGCCCAGAACCCCGATATTTGCTTTTTCCCTCTCCGCCGTGTCAAATGGCCGCGTTTCATTCAGCGATCGAAAAGCAAAGAAGCAAATAATTAGCGGTTCCTCCCGCAAAGCCTCAGCGCTTTACATCGCCCGCTCTTTTATTCCACACAATGACTCCCCCGGTCGTAACGAAGCTTTGATTGAAATCGAATGTAGCCCTCGTTATTCGGGGCGAGCCGTAGGATACAAAAGTGGACAGGTGTTCTTTTCCATGCGTGGCGGCCAACGCGGCCCTCGACGCGTTACAGCCGTGCCGATTTTTCCCCCGACGCGCACACGCATTCAGCGTCAACACAGAAGGAGTCGGTCAATGAGGCCGGGCGCATTGTTGCTTTAACCTTCTGCGCCGGTTATCCCTCTCACAGCGCCGAGCCTTGGCAGCTAACTCTATTGGCTTTTTGTCACTGAGCCTTGGCTTGTGCTGAGGGTGGGGAGCGGGGGTCTTCGAGAATAGGGGAGAACAAGCAAGAAAGAAAGTCTCTTTCACATTATTTCTCATGTGAAGTGGGAGTGAGTCAGGGGCCAGAAGAGGTCTATCGTCCCCCCCCCTCCTCGCGGTCGTTATGCTTGGCAAATCATTATAGGACGTGAAGAGGAGGCACACGACGCGGCACCCTCAAATTCCACTCGGTGAGCCGACCGCCTGAGCCTTCTGTTTCTTAAGCAAGGGCTCAATAGCAAGTCAATGACCTGACCTCCCACATCCCTCGTGCCAAGTCGCCATATTTTGGCCTGACGAAGCTGCTTGATGCTGATATCGGGTGAAGAGATGCAGCAGTGGACCTCCTGCTCCAATTCTCTGAATAATGGTTTCCACCGGATGACCTTTGACAGGCTGGAGTTAGTTATTTGACAGGTGCAACTTTGATACAGCAGGGAAAAGATGAACTATTTTCCTTGCCCTGGCTCGGCTTTGCTGTCACAGTAGGGATGAAATGACATTTAAGACGAGAACATCCGTGACCCACGTGAATATTTGGAGATTCCAAACAAATGTAAAAAAAAAAAAAAATCTGAAAACCGTCAAAAATATTTTTGCCCGCACTGGCAATTGCAACTATTTTCCATTTCGGAAAAACGTCCAGCATGACATCACGGAAACCCATCAGCAATGTTTCATTCTGTATCTTCCGTGTAGACATTTGGAAGAGACGTTTGTGTCACTCTGACAGTTTTTGTGATCTATTTTGTCTTTAACGTAGCCATTAGTGTGCGGGATGAAACCAGTCAAAAGGAGGTCACCCCTTAAATGCTTTGCTGTCGTAAATAAACGTGAGGCCGCTCGGTGGGCGGCTACATTTACAAATAAGGGCCCCGTCTCAGCAGCTCTTCCGCCACACTATCACTTCCTCCTTTTGCTTTGAATGTCAGCACTCAGCGGGAGGATTTAATGTTGCTTTTAACCCTCAGCGCCTTCTAATTACCTTGACATTTACCCTGCATTCAATCAAGTTTTTAACAGCAGATTTATCGCGGTGACTTTTTTTTGCGTCACGCAAAGCAGCGGTGATTACGCGGTTGTTTAATACGCGGCCGATACCCGTAATGTGTCTTCGGAGCGAGTGACACGGGGAAAGGACAGAAATACTATTAGATGAAGTATCCGATGACTTGGGATATGAGGAGCGGAGCGGGCTAGTGAGTGCCTCTCCCTTCTTTTATTGCCCAGGTTATTATCACAACTGCCAGGGAATTGTCGAGACGGGGAGATAGGAGTGGCAACGATCCATCCGGGACTCGTTCATCACATGGCAGCGCTGTCGCCACCGCCGCCGCTCCCCGAATAGAAATTTACATCTGCATCTGAATTAGTAACATTATTCGCCAATTTGGCTCAGAGTGAACATTGTTCCATTGAAGGTGGAATGAAATGACAAAATGAGTGCGTCTTTAATTTCCACATTATAAATCAGGGAATATCAGTCACCTGCTTGTACCTTAAGGGCGATCACATTATCCTAAGCGACATTTTATCCCGGGCGGGCGGGCGTCGCCGAGTGATCTCGCCGTGATGTGCAGTCGCGCACACCGATCATGCGTCTCGAAGCAGGAAACGTATTTTTCCCTCCAGAATGAGATGGCAAATATATGGCCGTCCTCTCCTGCGGAAGAGCTTGATGGTCATGTAGAATTTTCTCGGGTCAAGTGATAATAATTCCCGCAATCAGCATATGCTTGACGGAATTCTACGATGAAACCACAGATTTCAAATCAAACCACCATAATTGATGTATTCAAAAACCACCATCCGCTGTTTTTCCTTTGAGGTCTCTGTGGCTCAGTGTCTTTAAAACTTCCTGGCAGAAGAAAACATCTTTAGCTCTTTCTCAAACAGTAGCACTATCGTAAAAACGTGGCTCGCTAGTAATAAACAAGGTAGCAAGTTATAGTTGCACATAACCTGCTCACATTAGAATGAATGGATCGACCTTTTACTGCACTGGCCCCAAAACTCTCCGACTCTTCATCTCATTCTGGCCGCTGCCCAGAGCTCATTAAAAATGAATGTGCTCCTTAAGCCCCCAACACTAGGCCTTTTCCATTAGCCAGAGAGATATGAGGGCGATAAACATTATTTGTGATCGGATATGAATCGCGCCAGGATTGGCCGCAATATCGGAAGCCGCATTGGAAAGCGATTGTGCTTGAATTCCCCCTCCGTGTCGTCTCTTACGATATCGCGTCTCTTGTCATTTGTTTGTCGCGCCTCATATTGAAAGCCCCAATCGCGCTGATCTAGACCAGCCAATTTGGATTTTTGTTATTCCGTCCCACTTGGTTGATTTTAAGCTGATCAGGATATTTGCCTGGCGCTCCGTCAGGCATCCTCAATGGCCTTATCTCGCCTTTAATTACAACGCCGGCTTTGTTGCGGTGAAATTCATCAGTTTTTCTGTGTATTTGGCCTGGTTTTCTGTCTGCGCTATGAAAGGAAGCAAAGTCCGCTCGCTCTGCCGCCGCCTTCTCCGTATATACTGTACACACGCATTTCCATGGAAACAATAAAAAGACGTGCTTGTGATTCGCCCCTTGAGAGGCAACATGCCAGACTTCTGCATTTAATATACCATTGATTGATTAGATTTATGGGACACGACTAACATGATCGTCAATACCGCCCTTGGGAGCTACGGGAAAGAATCGTGGTTGACAGTGATTCGAGATAACACCAGTATGAAGGGATTTGAAAAAGAATTCAGTGTAACTTTTTATGATATTTAAGATCATCCCTTTTTTTTTTTTTTTTTTTTGATGCTCCTGCTAGTTCGAGCGACATTAACCAGGATGTTTGACCCCGGCGTTGTCATCTTACTTCTCGTCCAGGTTCACCGGCAGTCAGAAAAAGATGATAATGCTCGCCCTCGGACACAGGGCGGGAGCAGGCTCGGGCGCGTATTAATATTAATACGTGTAAAAGCCGTCTGGCTCCACGGACGCACACGTATATACACAAAAACAAGTAAAAGGCCCATTATGGATGGAACCGCAAAGCGTTTTGCCGATGGACCGTTTCCCCGAGGTCAGTTTGAAACATTTGCCAGCAGGAAACCTCCATAGAGTGCCGCTTGCTTGGGAGGGGGACACACACATTATGTAAATGATTCTTCTTTTGGAAGGCGACCATGGCGCTAGAAACGAAGGGCTAATGGCCATGGTGTCAGCCAAAGCTAATGCTGTGGGCTCATATGTATGCGGGCGGGGTTTGCGTCGGCGCAGGTGGAAGTTGGCTCTTCTTTGCCAAGTCAAACTCTGTAAAGGACAAATTGGAAAACATGTTGATGTAGTAAAACTTTTAACTGACTAATACCCCGGACTACCCAATAGCTTAAATAAAAAAATAAAAACGAGCTTTTGAATTTGACCTCTACCGGCTTGTTCCTGGTGCTCATTCAGGATTTCTTATGTTCGACCTGGGACTTTTGGCTTGGTCTGTGAAGCCCCTCCAATATTTTTATTGGAGGAAATGAAATTAGGGATCCCCGGGGCTCCTCCCATTAGGATACATGACATTATCACTTCTGTCAAACAAAGACACAGTGAGTCCTAGAATGACTATTACAAGATTACTTTGATGAAATGCTGTCACTAATTACCGGGACGGGACTCGTTCGAACCGAACAACCAGAACCGTTTTGCCAGATTGAAAAATACTGAAAGTCTTGACCATGGTGTTTTACCTCTAAAGTAAACTCAGTTTTGTCTATTGCACGAGTGGGGGGGGGTGAGTTGGTACCGCTCATATTTCACCATCAGCTCGACTTGCCAGACAACGTGTCAGTGGGTGACAAATGGGCCAGCTCATGATTGAAATCTGACAAAATAACACTGTGTTTGATAATAGCGTCCCCGAGCAGAAATATGGCAGCCGCAAACTAAACAGTGCTTCATCACCTCCGTGCCGGTCGCCGCCGTTCTCCATTAAGGGCCAGATCATTGCGCGTCGCCTCCCCCCGTCCCGTCCCACCGCTCGAGTGACAGCCTCGGCGTGCGGCGCTGACATTGAAAAATATTTGCAGTGACAAGGCCACAAATCACGCGCCGACAAGTTTTAAAACTCAATATTGGCTCAATGTGCATCTGCGATATTCTCGTTAAAAGCGGAATGTAGTAGTCGCACCCCTCCGCGTGCTTTTATTCTTACCGTATTGACAGCGACTATAATAAAGTCGTGCTGGTTTGATGCCGGCGACGGGATGAAGAGAAGATAGTCGCCGTAACAAAAGTGCTCCATTTTCATGACAGAACTTCATCTGGGCGCCACGGGCAGCCCGCGGCTCTGGCAACGAGCCCACCTGCTCGGTCGGGTCAAACGCAATTTCGGGGCCATCCAAACCGACACTCCCGCTTCGCACTGCGCTTATTACAGCTCGTCGGAATGCAACGGGCAGCTCTCGGGCACGCTAATTCGGTCGTAAGCCTCGTCGACCACGTAGGCCTATAACACGCGCGACAAAGTGTGCTGTGGGCTCATTGTTAACATAAGGCCAAATCTGTAATATAGCACGGACAATTAAGTGCACAATTTTTGTATAAATGCAAAATCCCTCACTGTGAATTATTTAATCCTCCCTCTACGCTTCATTTAATCGAGCCGGGGCGGTTTGAGTCCTGCAAAACTAATTTGATTCTGCCCCTTGATTTAATTAGATTTTATGATGTATGGTATTGCTAATTCGGTGGCTCACCACGCGTTGTCGCCGCCTGTCCCTCCCTCGCGCCGGCGCTGGGCTGTCACAGCCCCATTTTTAACAGTATTGAAAAATTCAAGCTTTATTATTGCCTCCTCACTCATTTTCTCTCATCAGTGGGGCAAAGTAATGAGCTTTTAGTCCTCCCTCGTGATCGTCTGCTAGTAACTCGCTTGCTTTCTCTTAAGCTTTTCCGAGTCTATTATTTTGCCCTCTTGAAAACAATAAGGATTTTGGAGACCAGGAGGAAGGATGGAAGGGAGGGAGGGAGGGAGGGAGGGAGGGAAGAAGGAAGGAAGGAAGGAAGGAAGGAAGGAAGGAAGGAACGAAGGAACGAAGGAACGAAGGAACGAAGGAACGAACGAAGGAAGGAAGGAAGGAAGGACGGACAATGGCGGTGGATGGACCAAAAGCAGCGACGGAGTAAACGCGCAATATGAACAGAAAATATAAACAGCGCGGCCGTAGTGAATATGGAGGAGAAGTAGTAGTTATAGAAGAGTGGGGGCGAAAAAGGCAAAATGAAAAAGCTGAGGGAATCGCGACGGTGAGAGAGACAAAGTCGAGTAGCTGCAATGGAGCTGGCGCCGTATACGCAGGCCGGCGCGGCGCTGCGGGCTTCGAGCATTAGCATCTTGATTCATGACTTAAGTTTCCCCAACTGCCCACAGCTATTAGCTTTCAGTTCCTTTGCCTGTCATTTACCCGCCGACAAGTCTTTTGCTTAATGCGCTGCTTTAATGAGAGTGCGCCCCCTCCGCTAATATATTTGACTGTATGAAAGGTCACAACAGGAAGCTAAACAGATTGAGGTGGCGGCAATGGCAAGACGCGACAAAGGATTTGCCAAGCTAACAAATTGGAGCGGGGGTGTCAGGGTGGGCGTCTTTTTTTCTTCCTTCTTTTTTAAAATTCAAGCGTTTACCCGAGAGGGAGCCGGCGGCAGTGTCACCACCGCTCCATGCGTGGCCTCCTCAGCTTTCGAGCGTGCGTAATAGGCCTCGGAAGTGATGGCTTACTGCACCCGTCTAGTTCCGCCACATCCGTCAGCGAGCCCAGAGATAAAGTTGGAGAAAGAGACGAAGGGGGAGAAAAGAGCAGACGGCGAGAGGAGGCGCGTGTTTCATCACCCGCGTCGTCACCAGTCTGATTGTCTTGCAAGCGATATAAGAGGCCCCCCCGCCTTTGGAAAATTTATAGCTACCCGTTAAATCTGGAGAAATATGGAGAACGATTTCGTAAAAGTCACATTGCAAAATTCAATATTGCCCAACAGTCAGGTCACATGACCAGGTGTTGATGGTACCGCAGTCCAGGATAAAGGTCAGAGTGGATCGAACTTTTTCCGTTGCCTATCTTGAATTACTAATAACTGTCTTTGTTTATATTTCCGTTATATATCCATTTACAAAATAAAATCCCGACGTGACGGTGAGCAACGACATTATCAAACATTTTGACAAGTCAGCAAACACGGCACGGGGTCCGGCATCCCATCACGGGACACCCGTGAGGGACTGTGTCCAAATGGCAAATCCGCATCTGGGTCCAGGCCCGGGCCCCAAACCCGATCATCTAACGGTAATCCATTCAAAACTAATCAAACATTTACAAAGGTGCCACGGCGGGGAGAGAGGTCCATTCATCAGCGTCCTCCATCACCGGGTCCGCCATTCCGCTGGCGGCGTCTCCATCTACGTATGCAAATTAGACGGCGGCCTGAGTGGCTGACTTGTGTACAGATATTAAAAACAAATAGCCGTCCGTTATGAGCCAGGAACAGGAAGCCACCTTGTCAAGTTATAAATCCCGCCTTATTTTCCTTCCAACACAACATGATACATCAACACCGCTCGCCGATTAATATTTCATCGAGGGGTGATTCCGCGCGGCAAGACATCGCTCGCGAAGGCTTTGACGGCCTTTTTTTTTTTTTTGAAGGTGAAAAGTGGGTGTTCTTATCGGGTAATCCTCTCTGGGCGCCCGCGGGCCTTAGGAACCCCCCCCCCCCCCCCCTGGCTCCGCCCCCTCCCTCTGTGTTCCCCAAACCATTTGTTTATTGTGAAGTAATTACAAAGCTTGACGCCCCGGAGGCAAAATGGCGACGTTGTAATGATGTGGACATTTACGGCAATAGATCAAAAGAGAGGCGCGACAACGGCGCGAACAACTCTGTTTGTTCTCATTGGGAACTATTTCCAATGCACATTATTGCATTAGCATCCATTTTTGATCCGGCAAGTTCCACCACAAGGTTATAAGCAGAATCTTTTTTAAGCCCTCCTGCCCCCCCCCCCACCCAAAAAAAGTAATTTTCAGCACTCCAGAAGCCATTAAATGCTCCCAGTGTAAGAGTGGCAATCCCTATTACCGCTGGATAAAGTGTACCCTTTTTTATTTGAAATGAAAATGTCAGTAATTTCTTTGGAGATTGATGACTCTTCACGCGCGGGCCCAATAAATGAAAAATTGATGAGGCTCACTTCGCTCTTTTAATATTTAAGGCAATATTAAAGTCTGTCTTCTGTCTCATGGAAATAGTTTTATTTAAAAGGAATAAGACCATTGGGCATTGTTTACTGAACACCTCATGCATGTTTTATAAAGCCGCCGGCTCTCTTGGACGAATTCAAAGGCCCTTGAAATCGTTACTGTTTTGCAGTAAGTATAAAAGTACTTAAGAGCGGCGGCGGTTGTTGGCGGGACGCGGGCCGCCGGTGGATGGCGTCGAGGCCCGGGAGGAAGAAAGCGAGTCAGCGAGAGAGAGAGAGAGGCAGGAAGGAGCTTTGCAATAAACGCCAGAGATTTTATTCCTTCCATCCGATCGTAATGTGTGCTCAGTGAGGAAATGGATGTTTAACGTGCTCGAGCGGACAGACGGGATGAATTGCCATTTAAAACAAAGATCCGTGGATTGAAAGCCGAGAGAGACGAGAGGGCGGAGATGAAGCTACTCGGATAGTTTCAAACAAGCCAGAGGAGAGTCCCCCCGCAGAGGCCGAAAATGATACCCGGCGCCTGACTTCAGATTGTCCCCAAAATGGGTTGAGCTCATCGCTCCACACAATACAGCGAATCGAGCAGGCCTTGGAACAAAGCCTGACCCGAAAGCTTTGAATGCGAAAGGTTAAATAATGCTGAATAAAGCTTTTGCCTTCCGGTTAATTTCAAGATGGCTTCAAAACAGAAGACGAGAAGACAAACGACGATCATTTCAAGTGCAAACTAAGAACTAGCTCTTACTGTTTATAAATAATATTCGATATATATATATATATAAATAAAATCTCAAACGGAGATCTAACTTTTTAACACACGCTCACTTACAGGCGTGTTTGCAACATGCTTGTACACACACACATGAGAAAACAGGCCAGAGCGGAAACGCGGCGGCCGGCGCACAATCAGCCGCAGCAAGTTGAGGAGCCCATTACATTGTAGTGGTGGTTAACAGGGACATTCGAACTGAGAATCAAGATACTCCAGCTCCCATTTAGACAAATTAAATCAAGTCCCATAATGCTTCATGGATCTGTTGCCTGGGTTACGCATCCTAGCGCAGCGGGGCCCCCTCCACAGAGCCTTTTATATCCGACGCTTGGACGACAGGGGGTGACTACTACCTGCCAACTATTATCAAAGGCACCCGTTTGATAGCCCCGCCATATTTTTTGATTGATCTAAATTACACTTCGGCGAATGCTGCGGTAACATGATCTATAAAGAGATAGCAACTACTTGTGCATTATTAAACTCCCCGAGTGACTGCTCTGCTTTTGGATTACCGTAATTATCCGTGCCGGAGGCACAACAAGTGGCCCAAACACAGCTGTTAGACGGCCCGCTTGCCACGCCGCCACGCCATTAATTGTTTTCCAACAGGGGCCGCATTTGGCAGAGGTTAAAACGAAAGGGGCGGGAGGCTGCGGGGAGGCTGCGGAATCTACCCCCCCCCCCCCATTTTAATTTCACTTGTACTTTTTTCAATAGTTTGAATTTTGTGGTTCGCAAATTGTAGCTTTGTTTTAGGAACGTGTGCTTAGCTCAATGCTAGTAATCAATGCAAAAGGCCATAGAGGAGCTAATGAAATGCATCGTTTGTTACACACTTTGGAGCAACACATGAAGACAGACTACCGTTTCTCGCAGGCATATATTCTTTATCCTTTGCAAAGAAAATCTAAAAGTATTGAAAGTATTGATCGCTCCCTTTGTAGCTATAATTCAGCATGTTTACATTTGTTCATTAATGTGCATTTTCCCTATCGATTAAATAAAGAATAAATAAATATAGTATATTATTCGAATGAAATTATTGATTGTACAATTACTTTGTCCATTCTAAAAATCAAATGTGACGCTTGAGTATAAAGGTTGGCCGCCCTCGCTTGCCCACCCACCCTCCTCCCGTATCCCATGTTTGAAATTCATCGGACATTTTCTGCTCTATATCTTTTCAAACGCGGAACTTCCAGTAAATCCTCCCCACTCTCAACAGCAACTGCCCGTGGCCCCCGTGACACGCCGTATATCCTGTCCTGCGAGGAAAGAGCGAGCGAACGCGCTACCGCCGCTACGGAGGGCATTCTGGGATACCGCAGGGATCTGTGTCGGGCTCTCCTGCGGGGTCATGTGACTCGTGCTGTCCGACAGCGTGGCACCAGGCAGCGCTTGCGGTCCGGCGTGGGTGTTGCGGTGACACGGACAGTAAACGGGACGTATCAGTTTCTCTTTCTTCATCATATCAGCAATTGAAACAGATTTAAATGGACAGCACGGGTGTGTAGTGGTTCGGAGGTCTGACTTGCAGTGATGTCCTCGGTTTGAATCTCTTTCTTCCTTTGTGGAGTCTGTATGTTTTCTCCTCTGTTGTTTTTGTCTCCAAAACAATTTTTTTTTGTGAACTATAATAACATTGTGTCACTTATCAAATTGTGCAACTGAAGGGGTTCGTGTAGAATTTTACTGTTCCACTTTATGTATACTTCAGTTCTGCCTTCAACACCATTGTGCCGCAGCGTCTCATCAGCAAACTTGACAAGCTGGGCCTCAGTACCGGCCTCTGCAACTGGCTACTGGACTTCCTCTGTCAGAGGCCACAGGTGGTACGTGTTGGCGACAAGATCTCCGCCAGCATCACGCTGAGCACAGGGGCCCCCCAAGGCTGCGTGCTCAGTCCGCTGCTCTTCACCCTTCTGACGCATGACTGCGCTGCCACCTGCAGCGGCAACCGCATAGTGAAGTTTGCTGACGACACGACTCTGGTGGGTCTCATCACCAAGGGAGACGAGACTCAATACAGGCTGGAGGTTGACCTTCTGACCGCGTGGTGCAGGGACAACAACCTCCTGCTGAACGTCGACAAGACCAAGGAGATTGTCGTTGACTTCCGGAAGGGTCACGCCCAACACCTGCCGCTGACCATCGACGGTGCTGTGGTGGAGAGAGTGAGCAGCGCCAGGTTCCTGGGGGTGCACATCAGTGAGGATCTCTCCTGGTCCACCAACACCACGTCGCTGGCGAAGAAGGCCCAGCGCCGCCTGTACTTCCTTCGGAAACTCAGGCGAGCGGGGTCTCCTCCGGCCGTCATGACTACTTTTTACCGCGGCACCATTGAGAGCGTCCTCTCCAGCTGTATTGCTGTCTGGGGTGGCAGCTGCACTGACCAAGACTTGAAGGCCCTGCAGCGCATTGTGAAAACGGCTAGCAAGACTATTGGTGCTTCTCTCCCCTCCTTGAAGGACATTTACACCTCCCATCTCACTCGCAAGGCGACCAAGATTGTGAGTGATGTGAGTCACCCCGCTCACTCTTTGTTTGAACTTCTGCCCTCTGGGAGGCGGTACAGGAGCCTGCGCTCCCGCACTACCAGACTTTCCAACAGCTTCGTACTCCAGGCTGTTAGGATCCTGAACTCGCTCCCCCTTTCAGCGTAGCGTCCTGTTCTTGCTGTATGCACACTGGCTCGGTTTTGCCCCTCATATTTAATGGGTCTGTTATTTATTCATCGCTCATTTTATTTTATTTTATTTATTATTTGTTATTTATGGTTTGGGCATTCTTGTTTTTGTTTTGTGTCGCCTACTTGTATGTCTCGTCACCGTGGGATGGTGGAAACGGAATTTCGGTTTCTTTGTGTGTCTTGACATATGAAGGGATTGACAATAAAGCTGACTTTGACTTTGACTTTTGACTTTGATATACAAATGAGTGGAGTGAAAACGTATCGGTAGCTGGGAGGAAATCATCATACAGTGCAATCATTTTGTTCTATGTGCAGCATTTATTTAAAAGCCCAACATGCTTGTAAACATTTTTTTTTATGGCAAGAACGCCATATAGTAGCCTCTAATGTTGTTTGCCTCGGTTTACATCATCGTGCGCCATCATCGCAAGCCTTATTTCCTATGTTTCACCCATTTAGTAGTGGAGCAGCAGATGCAGACATTGAACTCATACAAGGCGGACATAATATCAGGCAATATAGAGGCAGAGCGGCGGGCCATTGAAATGCAAATGGGGTGCCGGGGTTTGCGGCAGCCGGCGAAAAAGAAATTGGCCGGGATGACAATGCAAGTAAACCACTCCAGTTTGTCAAGAAGGCCGCGCTTTGTCACAAAACTGCCAATGGATTTCAGCACAAGTGCTGCTACACCGCTAAACAGACTCGTATTCCCTTAAAAAATAGAGCTCCCACCTTAAGATTGAGAAATGCTTGTTAGAGAGTGAATTCAGAGACTTGTTTCTAAATACTTTTTTTTTTGGGCATGGCTTAAGGCTAAAAGACGGACCAGTGACCCACCTGAGAACTTGTTTGCATTTTTGTTTTCCAGCGCAGTTACATTGTGCAGTTGAGTAGCTAGCTAGCTATGCTATCATGCTGACATGCATTTTATGCTTGCATGGCTCCTTTTGAGCGCCTCGTTGTTGGCTATGAGTGCACGTACAATGCACAGAGAGGTGGAAGAGTGGAATTCTTTCTTTATTTTTTAAGTCCAATTTCATAGCCAGCCCGCAGACCGATACTTTGCTTTGTGTGGCTGCTTTAGAGCGCCTCGTCATTGTGATCGGACATATCAGTTGGATATATTCCAGCCACCAGCCACAAAATATGTTCCTTAGTCAAATGTATCATGTGTATGCCTAAGAAAAATTCTAAAAAAAATGGCGTACATTTTTCCAGATTGTTGACATACAGTTTGAGAGTGAAGACAACAGCTTGGTTTTTTTCCCTCATGATTTTAATGCTTCATTAGTAACATAGCGGTGTGAAATTTAGAGATGTATTTACTCTCATGTGCGTTTTCTTCCTCGCTTACGAGCGGTCGCCTGGATGCATAACGTGTCGTCGTTAGTTCTCCAAAGGTAGAGACGCGGTGCTGCAAGGCCTCGCCGGACCCTCGGCCCGTAATAAATTACCTACAAGTGCCGCAGAACAATAACACACAAAAAAAGTATGAGCCATCCATTTCGCCGCCATTTACAAGAAATCAATATCAATACTTAATGCAATGTGGATGAAAAATGAGCAGAGATACGGGGGCATAATGCAATGTGCTCAAATGAAAAGACCTTGGAGTGCTGCATCCCAAGGGTTCCTGTGGCGAGGGGGAGGGTGGCGAGGCAGGGGGAAAAAAAAAAAAAAAGATTGCATTACCCTCTTTGTTTTTTGTCCCTTGTCTATTTTGGTAGTTTAGGAACAATCTCTTTTGCTCAGCTCATTTGTTTAATCGCTAATCAATGCGCCATTTCGGCACAGCGCTGCAGCATTAAACATCTATGTGAGAAAGTAAAACAACATCGCTAAACGGTGCGGTCATTAGAACCAACCCCCCGCCCCCCTGCCCTGCATCCACCACGGAGATGATCTGGACGGAAGGCAGTCAGCGCAGATCTCTTTACCATGTCACAAATGAATCATCTGTTAAGGATAAACATGATCTATATTTGTCCCCGGGGCTTGCTGCATGATGTCACTTGATGGCCTTAACGTCCCATTTCATTGTGCGCTGTCGTGATCTAGTGCAGGGCTTTTGTGCGCAAAGAAACTCTTCAGCTTAGATCGCGGCTTGTCATATGATTATGGATGGCCGAAGAACGGCATTAAATGGACACACGGGGCCATGGATCTTTTGAAAAGGAGTTAAGCAGACTGCCTAGCTAAATACAAGGAGAAATTGAATCCGTTCCCGGATACTGCAGATTTGGAGATTTGGAGTTATGGAAATAGAAGTACACAATATTTCGCCAAATTATGCCTTTAGAGCTGTTTTAGGGTTGTTTTAGGTGAATGGCAGGCACCATTTTAAATGTGCTGCTTTTGAGTTAAATTTCCATGTGTCTTGTGGTTAGAACTATTCTCTTGAACACACATGCACATCCCTCTCCTCGATGTTAGACGTACCATTAACACTATCAGGCCGCAGTGGCGTGGGTGAGAAAGGGAAATGTGTCCTCTATGTGTTTGAACAAGTGGTACATTTTGTGCAGGTTGCCCGACTAGAGAAAAAGGATAAGATGACATCATGCGCCGCTCACTGACTTTAAATTAAGGAACACCTGCAAAGTCAAGTCACATTATAGCAAAGTGTATGTGTACCTAATGAAGTGTCTACTTTGAGTTCCAGGCAGCCTTGTGTCATGTCATATTCAAGTGACCAGTAGGTGGCACTGCACCCAAGTTGTCAAAGCCCAGCCGTCACTTTCACCTGCTGCCAAAGAGCAGGAAAAAAAGAGCAAACATATTTGTTTCAGTGTGGCTCTTTAGGGCCTTTTCTCCAGATGTGGAATATCAATAACCAATATGGTCACAGACCAGCGGCCGGTATCTCAGAGCACGCGGCGGCCATTCGCCTTTTATGGAGCCCGGTTCTAATTCAAATGACACCCCGGTTGGCCAGAAAACACAAACGATCGGTGCTGTGTTGATGAACCTCCAAAAACGGAGCTTTTTATTTGATCTGTACTGCAGTTGCACGGATTAGCGGCCGAAGCAGAAAGTGTACCGTATATGTTAGCATTATGGCTGTGTAGCTCTGATTGACCAACAGGCAAATGACATCAATTAGTCTCGGGCGTAGAGAGAGTATTTGTATTGTTAAAGAGCTGGTGTCAGGTTCTGAAGGGAGCCATTGTCCCCGTGTGAGCTTTAGATGGGCTAAGTGTTTATTGAACTCCATAGAAAGCGCTCGGGACAAAGGCACCTGATATTGTTGACTCACTTTGCAGCATACTTGCTATCTTAGCTCAAATAATTCCTTGAACACAGCAAGGCAGAACAGTTGTCTGTTTTACAATACTTTTGGTATATGTTGAACTAAATTTTTTTTTTTTTTAAATATTTGCCTTTAACAATCTTATGTTGTAATGCATTCCCGAGTAAAAAAAAAAAGAAAAAGAAATCGGCAAAATATCGGCTAATTTTTTCCGGATCTTAACCGATTAAAATGGGCTTGAATGGTGTCTCTAACGACAAAGTGGTCACCCATGTTTAGCACATTCAGGAGTGAACTTCTGAAATTTAAACTTTGTTGCTAACCAAAACAGCAGCACCGAAGCACATAAAAAACTCACGGATGACCGTAAGTGTGGAAATTTACCTCATGTTTTAAGCAAGATTCCTTTTTACTTGACATAAATTATAACATATCTAGACTCAAAGGTCAAGGTAGGGGAACAATAACATGATTTGACTTGTGGATTTTCGGTTTAGCTCGTGCTGTGGTTGTGACAGTCTTGACAGAGGCTGTGGTTTAATATGTCATGTGAGCGTCTATTGTAACCATGTGGTGCCGCAAGGCAAAAAAAAATATTTTTGGGTCGCGGTTGGAAGGGGGATGGGCACGTGGACAACCTGCTCATTGTTCCCCAAATGTGACATCTTCTGCATACAATTCGAGCAATCTGCACATTCGTCTCCCTGACGGCTCAGTAAGCGATAGCGCAAGTTGAGTGTGACAAAGTTGCCTCCCCGCGGCCCTAGGCGGGATGAGCTCATCAAAGGAAAGTGTTGGCCGTGTCAGTAACATAAGTAAAACATGCACACACACTTTTGTTTTGTGAATGGAATGTAAAACCCATTTTTCACAGCGCTAGTCATCAACGCTCTCCAGTGACTGATGTCAACCTTTTGCGGTCATTTAACACTCTGAAAGGGGGAGCGCTCCGTCAACGGGCTCGGAACGTAACGTGGAATCGCGGCTAACAATATGGAGTCTTTTTTAAAAAAAAAAAAAAAAATTATGCTTGTTCATGGGTTAAAGGAGACGAGTTCGGTTCGCTAGCGCAGCAGTCAATTCATACTGTAATTAAACTTAAAAAAAACACACTTGTTGGCTATATATATATATATATATATATTAGAATAATATCTAAATAAAAAATAATACATAAGAAATAATAATAATATTAATAATGTATATATAATAAAATAATTTTTAAAAAAACACCAGGTAAGGTGGTAAACTAGCTTGTTGTGCCACATATTCTTACAGCCCTGCCTAAACTAGTTAATTGCGCCCCATTTGTAACCTTGAAAGCTCATGTCGGCACCATCTGAGGACTCCCCGTATAAATAGAAATCTTGGGACAAAAGAAATACCCACTTGTTACTTAGTACTCCTTGAAAATATTTCACTCCACCCTTTTAGTCGTAAAGAGTACAAATTGAAAATCAGAATGTCCTCCATGTGATTATTTTTTTTTTTTTTTTTTTTTACTTACCAGACTGTTCCGCCAAATGAGGCATTTTGAGGTTGGGTTTGTTTGTGCGGTCTGGAGTGGTCGGCACGACATGTTACAACTTAATTGCTAAAATGTTTCTTCAAGGCGAGTGATCTTAAATTCGCTCATGTTGAGATTTGTTGTCATTAAAGTCGATCTGAATGAGGACCTCGGCCTCCTTCCATTAATACTATAAAACAGGGATGCTCTCTTTTGTGCCCCTTTTTAGTTTGTTTTTTTTATAGCTGCACCTTCTTCCACCAATCCGTGTATTGTCCCCGACCACCCCCCCCTGTCTCTTTGGGTCTTTTTTTTTTTTTTTTTTAAACATCCCTTCCATTAACACAGTCATACTGTGCTCTAATTACTCATTCACTCTGCTTTCCTGGGCTTCTCGCTCGCCCGTTGGCATGGCGGCCCGTTAGCAAGACGGCCGCTTGTTAACCGAACGCACTCAACTATATAAGACGATAATTACATGTAAATGTTCGGTGTAAAAGCAGCCATTTTGCTGATATAATAGCCTCATGTTTTGGATCCCTTGTTTTGTTTGTTTTAAGCATATGGTAATTAATCGGCCTGGCTGAATTTGCCAGAACTCGCTTCCAATTGGACACTTTTTTTTTTTTTTTTACAAATTAGCGGGATGCTCGACCACGTATTCAGACACAGTCGATACCGTAAACTGTAATTTAACCCTTTCCGACAATGCGAGAAAGGGGAAATATCAAGCTGGACAATGATCCCATTTATCAATATTTATTATCCGCGGTGAATGATGCGGATCTAAACTGAATTTCATTCAAGCTGCTGTCAAATGAAAGATTATTTAGTGTGTTTTCAGCCGGGTGGAGATAGGGGTCAGAGTTGGAAGGCTCCCCCGGGAGGTCCTCGGGGACATCAGTCGTCCATTATGAGCCAATCAGCAGGACGGGAGGGGGGAGCGTGTGTGAGGCCGGGATGTGTACCTGATGGAAGAAGACGACGGCATGTTGTGGACTTTATTTTGTGAGAGCGGCAGAAGGGGGGCGGGGAGGGGGATCCCCCAGGATGGTGTCCACCTAGCGCCCCCCCACCTTGAACCTCCAGATGCCGGCGGTTCGATGAGTGACATGTGAGCGGACTCTCACCGGGCTCTTTGCACGGCCCGGGGGAGCGGCTGTGTTAAGAACACGATATTGTATTTACAAAAAGATATTTGTAAATGGAAGCCGACGGGCTGTTCGTTAAAGAGCCCCGCGACATGCTGCTCGTGTCCAGCAAGATGGGAAAGTGCGGGGCTGGATATGGGGGCAGGAGGGTCAAATGTCAGGAGATGTATGGCTGCTATCATCCGGGCCGATCATCAATTTTGGATTGGAGTCACAATACAACAATGCTGCTAACATTTGAGATGGGTTTCGTATTTAATACATAGCGGCCATGCAAACTGAGCGAACAATAAAAATGAATTTATTAAAATTTCTTGTACATGGTCACCATTTGAACAAAAAAGTTTTAGAGACATTTAAAAGCAAAGAAAATAAAAAATAATAAATAAAAATTAAAAAAAGAAATACCTAAAAAGTAGCTTTCTGCAAAAGACCGTATTATAAAATCGATTTTTTTAAACTCATTAAAAAAGCCAAAATCTCAGACATTGATCATATCCAATTGGAAAATTCGCCACATATATTTTCTCCCATATATTTGCCAACAGCTGCTTGGTGCAATGCCGCAGCGGAAGTGAGGCTGTGAAATTTCCAGTCAAAAAATGTCCTCTTGATTTTCCAGCACAAGCACTTTCAGATAATAAATTGATGTTTCGATTAGACAGGCTTTATTCCTGACCGCTCAGGAAACTAATACACCGCAAGAAACAAAATAGTACCTCCATTGATTTCTAGCACCGGCACCTTCCTTCATGCACGACATGCATTCATAGAGCTGCATATGATCTACTGATCTTTGTTTCGGGGCAAAGTTGAAGATGTCACATCTGATCAAAGCGTTATTTGGGTGAGCGCCGTTTACATAAAATGGCCAAAAGAAGGCGATTAAAACATAAAAGTGCCTTGATGGCCCACAACGCACGATAATAGCCAAAAAGGCGCTTTGAGACATGTTTGCAGTGTTGCTCGGGAGCATACGTACAAGCATTGTAAGTAGAGGCTGCTCGGGGAGGATTGGGTGTATTGGAGACACCCGATGCGTCCCCAGGCGCGCTTTTACAGCCTCTGAAATGAGATGCATCTTTGATTTGCTTGCCCTGTAAACAGACAGCGACATGAAGGAGCTCTGCTCTCGGCAGCGCTGCCAGCTAGCAAAGATGAAAAAGTGGCAAAGTGCCACCGGAGTCGCTTGAGCCTTATCTTGGCAGCTTTCTGAGCTTGCATATTAGAAGTAGTCAACTCTCACCTAAAGCTGCTATCAAATATTGGTCCAAAATGTGTACACGTAATCCCTTTCTTGATATTGTAATGTCCAAGTTTCACTTATTGTGTGACTGAGCTCGTAACTCAATTTACTGATCCAATTTTTTTTTCTCCCTTTCCCCTTCTTGCATATGTGTCCCAATACTTTTGTCCAAACCGTTTCAGCCTTAATGTGACCAGCCGATTCTGGACAGCCGTGACCTTGCGCGTTGTCACTGCTGCGGTGTGCGAGTATGAAGCGGCGTTGATGAGTCAGGATGGGGGGGGGGGGATGGATGGAAAGAGGGATGGCGATGGTGTTGTTGCTCTCCTCCTCCCAGACTGTCTGCCTCCAGCGTGCGAACATGAAACAGTGCGGTCAGCTAATGCGGCCAAGGGATGGATCTGAGCAGCTAAGATGTCATGTCTACCGTTGGCTAACAATTAAGGGTGCCACCTCAAGCGGATCAATTTGAATGCCGGGCCTTCACCTCGTTAAATTCAACGCTGTCCTCTCCGCTTCCATCATTCGCCCATTGTGTCAAACTCGGCCCGATTGGCAAAAAAAATTAAATAATCCCCCAGCAAGCAGACGGGCCCGTTCCTCCAGGATGGAGACGAGCTCCGCTGCCGGGAAACACAACACCGGCGCGAACCAGGCACTTCAAATATCAACGCTGCAGCCTTCTAATTAAAGCCGAGGCTAATGGCTCCTAATTGCGCGGCTAAAACCTGCCAGCTTCGCTCCTCTTCACTGTAACTTGACCGCACTTCTTCCCATATGGATTAATGGGGGGGGGGGGCTAAAAAGCATTTAATTTATCGGAAGATCCATTATAAGGAGGCAAAAAAAACAAACAGGATGAGGTAAATGAAGGGTCTTATCGGGTTCTTGTTATTGAAAATGTTTTTCTTAGCTGTCTCCAGAGGTTTATGTTCCACGTGCTTACCTGTGACATTGACGTGCGTGGCCGCAGCTGTTAAATAATCGAAAACGCCTCGGCCCCGATGCAAGTGGATTGTAACGGCAAAGTGTTTGTGGCGGAAACTATACGGATATAAAATGAAGCCGGAGTGTATACGGCAGTCCGATTGAGCCAAGCGGAGACAGTTTGACTGCGGCCTTCTGCCTGAGCGAACCTTTTATCTTTAATTGCGCTCACATTGAACTTCCCCTATCAGGCCAATTTAGCCTTTGGCGGCGGTTCAATTTGGCTAATTGCGTTCAGCATTTATTTAATTGCGGGTTATTGATTGGGCGAGGTCATCCCTGTCTCGCAAATAAGCCCAAGTGTGCTTTTTGCTTTTGTTTGGAAACTTGTAGAGCTCTTATGTAGCCTAAGTTGGACTCATTAGGCCACACACCAGCTGCTCCATGAAGCCACATTAACACGCACATCGAATGCAAACAAAAACTAATGTTGTGGGCTTCGAGCAAAAAAAAAAAAGTACAAAGAACAACCTGGATGGGAGCTTGCACTTTTAACTTGCTTTCATTTGAGGCCTGTGGATGTTATAGGGAGAGGGCTAGCAAATAAAGGCAGAATCGATGGGGCTTCATTAAAAACAGCAGGCACTCTTTTGCCCGGACATGGCTTAATTACAGTTTCACTGGCGTTTGCTTTAATTGGAGCAAATAAAGGGAGTGAAGTCGAGTGAATAGGAGACATTAGCATATCTATCAGCGCGTGGGAAGAGGCCTCGGGGTCCCGCTGTCCAACCTGCCGTGGTTCAGCTCACCTTTATCTAACCCCCAGACGCGCGCATTGATTTATTTATTTTTTTTACCCTCTTTAAATGAACGGCTGATTTACATTGACAAAACAAAATTGAGCTCCAGAAACGCAGACCAAAACATTACATATTGCATTTTGCAGAAAAATCCTGCTCTAATTTTGTAGAATATGTAAATAAATAAATACAAAATATTTAGTGGGTCTATTTTTTTGACTTTGTGTTACAAGCCAAAGTTAGTCTTCCTTTATTGAACCAAAAAAAACCCAACATAATTTGTAGGCCGGAACGGATTACTAACATTTCAATTCATTCCAATGCGTAAAATTGATTTGAGACAAATTAAAACTGTGAGACAAGCTATCACTGCATTTTTTTTTTTTGGGGGGTTAGAAATGGGACAATCACAGAATAGTTCTCGCTTTCATGACTCCTCTCTTCCCATTGCAGTTTGACGACAATTATGCGTGTATAGCATGGTGCTCACCCTCTCCATTCTTATCTGGCCCTGCCTTGCCTTTGACAATGACTGATAGCCCCGCTGGGTCAAAGCCCTTCCCGGTGACAGGTGAGCGGAGACAGCCTCTCCCGGCGCAGTTAATAATAATTTGAAAAAGGGGTTGAGGGTTGATAACACAATCATTACCTGGATGGCGACGGGAGACAGCTGTAAGCATGCATGCAGATGGACGGCCGCCGTTAGTCCTTGTCACGGACGTGAGAGCACTCAAGCCCTCGTTGTCATCTCGCTAATCAAGCGGGAACTCTTCGCTTTTCTCCACCACCGTTTATACAAACGACGTCAAACTCATTTCGAGTAAGAAGAAGGCACAGGTGTCAAACTCGATATTTTCGCCATCACCTTAAAAAAAAATCTCTATCAACTTGCATCACCGGTTAAAAATAGTCAATAATGAACCGTGTCACTTCCTGCCACGATCCGTACGGTAGCCGTGCCCGGTGCTCTCCGTGAGGTCTTTCATCATTGAAAAGATTGATTTGTAATTGGTGGTGTTCCCATCTGTTCTGGTTACGCCGAATTACGGCTAAACCAGTTAGTAAACACTTTGCCCCATTGTCTGTTGTTTTGATAATCACCCATAATAGCATCCAGCATCAGTACGCTCTTTAAACCTGATTTAGGAGCTAATGGAATAAGAGGGAGAGGCAGTCAGTATATGCACTGGGCCTAATGTCATTAGAAATGTTTGCGAAGACAAAATTAAATCAGCTGTAAATTGGGCTCTCCACCAAGGCAGAAAAAGCCATCCTCACGTTGGACCTTGCAGGGATTCAGATTTGAACCTTGAGTAAAAAATGCACTTAAACAGATTAAAATAAAATGGGGGGAGCGCACGGATGGATGGGAATAATGATAATTGCTGCTGCTTTCATGGTTTCCTGTTAGTCAAGTCGGGCTGAGGGCAGAGCTATTTTAAAGTCGGGGGGGTTACTCATAACTTTGTAAATGTGGCGATTCAATAGAAAGCAAGCATGTCAGGCGTTTTTCTTTATTTTTGGTGAATTTCTCAAAAGTACGCTAGAAAGGAAGAAGTGGATTTACTGTAAAGGCGTCTCGTAGCCGTAAATAGTCCAGGAATTCCCAAATGTAGATTCAATTTAGGGCGTGGCTTCTCAGAATTAGACAGAATTTGTGTTGTTTGGAGTGGTTAGACCTGTATCCAAACATTTACATACTTCAGGAAAATGTCGTCACTTGAGTTGAGTTGAATTTTATGATCATCTCATTTTCCAAACAAATTGGATATGGAAAAAAAAAATCACTCTTAAAACAATCCCACAAAATTTTGGGGGAATTCTAAAACTCATCAAAGTTATCAGTATGTGTGTATTTTTTTTGCCGTCCTACTGAATATTTCATTTCAGACGCCGACCTGTTCTCGGCAGTCTCCCGGGACGGCAGTATTGTTGCAGCGAGCGGCATTCAGTGGAGAAAGTGACACCGCCCATCCAAAACCCCCTAAAATATAAAAGCCTCCTCATTAATCGCAACTTCTTTATCTGACTGATGACCAAAGTGTCTTTTCAAAGGCGAGGCAAACCCTATTGAGTCGCTGGGTAAATTGAAACCGCGACTTGGTTGTCGGCGGGCCAAAGGTTGATGTCAGCGCACAGCGAAAGGGCGACAGAAACAGAGAATACAAGTGTTGGAAAAAAACAGCAGCGGCCAAGCATGCGCCGACTCACCTACGCCGTTCTCTTTTGTGTCGGCTCGCCCGAGGGCGAATAGCTCGCCGGGTCACAAGTGTGAGCTCAAGCTTTTTTGTTTGGTGTCTGCGCCTCGAGGGCCTCCAACTCTTAGCAGGGAAATGTAGCCAGAGCTTTTTTTTTTTTTTTTTGTACTTTTTTTTTCTCGCGAGTGGCTGTTGGATTACCATTTCTAGATGTGAGGGATAGAAGTTGCCGATAAAATCGGCTCACCGATGAATTGGCTGATTCACACTTCCGAACGTCTATTGTGAGTCATCCGGTTATCTCAAAATGGCAGATTAATCGGATGTAACCCGAAACTGGCTTTTTTCAGAAGACTCGGATTTTCATCTGATCTTCGGCAGATCGCGATGGTTGACTAAAAAGGTTCCGGGGGAAGCTGAATTTGGAAGGAAGGAAGGAGCCGTCGTTTGCTGTGTTTTTGTGTGTTCTCATTCCCGATTGTTGAGGGGGATGAATAGCCAGATAAATGGATGATGGGTGGGTGGCGCGCCAGAGAAAATTTCCTCGTCTGGCTGGAATTGGATGGCGAGCGCGGCGATGGATGGAGGCAGGGACGGGGGCCACCTGATGTAGAGGTTGCTGTCAGCACGCAGACAGCGAGGTCTTTGTCTTCGCAATAATCACTAAGCGGACCTCTTCTTTTCATTCCCCCCCGCTAGACTTCTCTTTTTACTTTGAGCATTCCGATAAAACCCTGGATGTTAGGAGTGGAACCCAAACCGATCGGAATCAGTCAAACGATTTAACCGATCCAAATAGAATTGTTAAAATATTGTGTTTCGATGGAGGTGAATTTATTTGACTTGAATGGTTTGGCTTTGGAGCGCTTTTAATAAACATGTCCCAAAAAAAAAAAAAAAAAAAAAAAATCTGGTAAATCATTCAAACAACTCAAAATATAAAAATATTCCGATTGAAAGTTTCCCTTAGTTGTATTTTCCAGCTGGCCGGGAAAGTAATCCAGGTTTGTTTGAGGACCGATGGCGCTCTCTTAAATTCGGCCAAGAAGCCAATCAATTCAGCTCAAGCATCTCCAAGCCAACCGTAAATCATGAAAAAAATAGCTGGGGAAAAAAAAGTGACAACAGCGGCAGTAAATAAATGTTTGTTGTTTCTTTTTCCCCCTCCTTGTTTCCCACCCTCTTTTCTTTGTAATGGATGGGCTATTGTTGGTGCTGCCCTCTGGCCAGTGAGGTGGGGGTGGGGGGGGCGGGGCTGGGCGACTTGTTTACTTCGCATTCAGCAGCGCTGCTTCTCTGTAGGGGATGTTCCTGTTGCAGGCTCCCTCCAAAGCTCCATATAGGCGCACTGCTTTAAAAACCGTGATGGATGTCAGCCCAGGCCGGAGTGCTGACGGCTCCGCCGATTGGCGCTCACGGCCTGTTGGAGCTGGAACGCTCATCAATACATATCACATTTGGAATTCACTCCAAGATCCTAAATAAATAGCTTGGAATAACTTTGGGACACTTTTTTATGATGTTCACCAAGCAAAAAAAAGAGCAAAAAGTGGCATGCCGGTAAAGCTAAATTGGATTTTTTTTTTTTTTTTTTTTGTGCTTCATTGTTCTCTAAATAGTAAATTCCTTCAGTTTGCTATGTGGTTGATTTACTTGAACTTGATCTTAAGGCTACATTGCAAAACTAAATTAATTAAAGTCAATTAAATTGTTTTTTAGAAGTAAAAAAACAAAAACAGGAAAAATATTACAAAAATGAAAATAATATTTCCAAGGCGGAAAAAAGTCATAAAAGAACAAGTTGCATATTTTAAGTATGAATTATTTTGGAGAGTTAACTCATATTAACATTAATATTTCGACAAGAATAAAGTTCAAATTTAAGAGCCATACTAATATAAAAAGGAGCACAAGACTAAAGTCATTAATGGTGTGCTCGGTCCAATATTGCCACTAGGGGCAGTATAATGCAGACTTATGTAAAATAAACTAAGAAGAGTTTCACAACTAAGTGACTCATTTAGTTTCAGTGTACGGAAAACCCGTCGAGGCACGCAGTGTACATTTAGTGCAGTCGCTGTCTGAATGGTTACTGCGGGATACGCTAAACAAATTAGCACTCGATAGGCAGTCACGATGAGAACATGTCACTTGTTCCCACGAGCCTTTTCACTGGGCGCCGGGAGTCGAGAACACAAGCGCTCTTGTTTAAGCCGTGAAAAATGAGCAGTTGATGCATTTTGGCAGCTATTTTCATTCTGTTTTTCTGCTATTTATAGAAATATCGCAGCACTGACACTAATCCCTGTTGTGGTCACCAAAAGATGGAATAGCATCTCCCTGTTGTGTCTATACTGTTTTTTTCAACAGCGAGCACAGCGGCTTCAATTTAATCACAACTGTTTAAAGCTGTCAATAAAAGGACCAACGGCACAATAAATGCATTAAATTGCATCTGGCCTGGTGTCAGGCAAAATAAGGTGAGTGGATGCGCCGCGCTAGGTGACGCTCGTTTTTTTTTTTTTTTCTCAGTAGGGGTTGTTATTACGCCGCCTTGTCTTGAGGGCCCGTCTGGGGCCGCTGTCCGTGGGATTTAATCAGCCTCTAGTACCCGCTCCCCTTTTCCCAGTTGAAATAATCACCCTCAATTACGAACATAAAAGAGAGAAGAGCCGGCATCGTCTGAAGCTGAGAAATCGCACACAGTCATTTCTCTCCACCGAGTTGGCTTCTGATGTTTCAGGGTGTGAAATAAAAGGATTAAGGGCTAGCTTTCCTGACCCCCCCCCCACTGCGCCCGGAAAACACACACTCATACTGAACATTAAAGCTAACATCAAGCTAAACACTCTTAGCTGAGGGAATTGTGGATTACGCCAAAGCAGTGGCATACCTGACTTTTTCCATCACTTAAAATCATAACAATATCACACTGAAATTAGAAATAAAATGAAAACAAAAAAACCAAAATGTCAAATACGTGTAGCATCTTTCTCACGCCGTGAAAATAGTCGCTGAAAACCTCCAGTGGACGAATATGAGCTTCCCGATAGGCCACACCCATTAAAAAGCATGTCTGCTAATTGCATTTCATAAAAACAGTTGACTTTTTTACACTTTTGTTTTATACAGTAGTCGAGACTATTTTTATTGTTATTCATATTTGCACGTAATGAAAAAAAAAAAAAGATTTGGAATCAGAATGTCACAGCGCTATATAGGGATCACTTCCCAAAATTAAGTTCCTAGCGTGTCAAAATCAGCTGTAATAAAGGTAATCACGGCAACAAAAACTCCAACTTTTGCACAGAGCTGTGCTGTCCACAATTTCAATAGCACGTGCGGCAAGGACACCCATCACCGCCATTAACTAAAGAGCCCAGTGCAATTTATTAAACACGCCGGATGAAAGAAATGTAATTTAATAATTGAGCGCCTGGGGGGAAAAAAATGAGGAAAATAGAGGCGCGAAGAAAAGAGGCATTGTGATCTACTTCAGTCCGCCACACGCCGCCGACAAAGAAATGACCATTAAATGTAGCTTTGAAATAAATGGGGCCCAATTACAGTGATGGCGCGGACGCTCTAATGAAGCTTTTGTCAATGCGGACAAACATGGCGCAGGAAGGAAGGCAGGTGAAGTCATTCAAAAAAAAAAAAAAAAAAAAAAAGCTTTTTCCGCGGAAGTTATAGCAAAGATATGTCGAGTGCCAGATGTATTCTAAGAACAGCCCGACAATTAAAAGCAGAACTGGCTCGAGCATTAGTGGCAATCATTGACCTGGAGGTCGCTCGGTTACATTAGCAGCAAAGTTAAATGGCTTTAGGAGAGTTGCTTTTTATTTTAATGCAGTTTTGTGCTAGTTGTCCATTTTAATTAGCGGTTCAGAGGCTAGGGGCTCTACCGTGCCTCTCCGCTGCCGTGAGTGCTTCTGACCCTTAGCTGTGATGACGTACCTGTGGTGGAACACCAAACCCAGCTACAACAGACTGAAAAAAAGATTCTTTTTCTTTTCTATTGCAAAAGGTCACGTCTGAGTATCGATCGGTTCAGGAAAGGAGCTGACCTTCCTCAGAGATGCTTTTGGACGCAACAGCTTGTCCAGGGCTAAAGGTTAAGGCCGCAAGTGTCTGTGGAGGCCCAGACTGAGGTCACAAGGTCTCAGTCAGGGTCAGGAACGCAGATGACCCAAAAGTATGTGGCTGCGCTGCTAGCTCGGCTTCAGTTCTTTGGGGGACGTGGAGATGGATGACCTGTAGGGATTCCTAACACGTCTCACAGATGTGGTCCAGGACTACAAACAATGGAAGCCAAGGCAGCGCTAGAAAACAAGAATATATTGAATACATTTACTCCATGTTCTGGCATTGTACAACAGCTGCTCAATGATTTTCATGCCTATATTTTTTTCTTTTTGCATGTAACGTTCAGGGTCGCAACCTCAATAGTTCACAATGGGTTTTATTGAATGCGCGCATCCTTTCTTGGGAAACAAGTCTGTGTTGAGATATGCAAGAAGCGTCTGGGGAACAGTGTGACATTTGGATTTGGGCTAGTTTCAATCATCCGTCAAATCATAATATTAAAGTTAGGGAAATAACAATTTAGCCTTTAATGAAACTAGCATGCATGTTTTGGGGATGTGGGAGAAACCCGGAGTGAGTGGAAAAGGCACAAACCGAGATTCAAAACCAGAATCTTAATACATTGACATGCTAACAGACGTGCTAACCACATGCTAACATGGTGTCCGGTATGGTGGATCTCATTGCCGTTTTTTAATCAACTAACACAAAACAATTCAGTGCCGGTGTGGTTTATTAATTGTCCAAACAAACAATTTCCTTCGCAGCCCTCTGCTCTTCCTCAATTATACATTCATTCTAACTTTCTTCAGCAGAAATGATGCTGATTAATTGCCTCTTGTTTTGGAACGGTGCTTTCAAACAGTTATTAATTCCCAATTAAATCAACGGCGGCTTCGGTGGCGCTTTGTGCGGGACGCGCTAATTGGCCGACATTAACGACATAACTAAGCTCGAATGAGAAGAGGAAAGTTGTTAACACAACGCTTTAATTAGACATTGTCATGTCGGTAGTTCAATACAACAAGTAGCTGCTTTTTTTTGGCCAGTAATGAATGTTGCCTTTCGTTTCTTGTGAGCATCTTGCTCATGTGTCGTCCGCGCTTATCTCCAATCATGTCTTAGACACGGTCTATTTTTTTTTTTTTAGTTTTTTTTTTTTATTTCAGCATTTTAAGCCTCTTCACTGCTTTGTTACAAGCACTCGAGCAGCATTAACAGCTCACTACTCCATTTGGCCAAGACTTGGATTGTCTCTAACTCATTTACCACCATCACAGGATCAATGCTTGAGGCGCACACGAGTGGGTCGGATACACGGGGAAGAAAAAAAAAAAATAGAATGCTTTCATGTCCTGATGTGATCTCTTCAAATGGGACCTGGAACCTGGGAGTGAAATATTGTTTAGCCGTGTGTGTAAACCACACACACGCTTTTTCATCACAGGATGAGAGAAGTTCGTGTATGTGGGGTGGCGACCCAGAAACTGGTCTTGAGAGGTCTTGCTTGTTCACATCAAAAGAATACAAACCTTGATCATCGTCTCGATAAGAACTCTGGATGGGTCTTCACCGTTCACATTAAAGGGGCCTTTCAGCGTGTCTCTTACTCTGTCCGCTTCCGAGGAAGTTAATCGTACTTGGGAAGTCTTCGATTTACTAGGGTCCCAACTGATACTTAATGTAAGGAGAAAAAAAAAGAAATCTGACATTGCATATGTCCTCCTTGCCAGCAGTTGGCGCTATATGGTGATGGTTTCAAATCAAAGAGTTTATAGTTAGCGGTCATCGTCCCAATTAAAATTTTGTGCATCAAACGTTGAAGTGGAATCGGTGTCAAAACGTCCTTAGAAAAAAAAAACTGCTTCCAAAATACGTTGTAGCAAATGTCATCTCTCGCAAATTTTTGCTTTCAACTTGAGAGTATGTTCAAATAATCGCATTGTCCTCACATCTTCCAGGAAGTGAAAAATAGAAACTATTCAGCCATTCAAAGGAATGTTCGCACTGGACCCTTCCAGTCGGTCCATCCAATTCCAGACTGGGCTTTATGTGGACTGCGAGACAGGAAGCCCGAAAAGACGCATGTGTGAGATGAAATGACATCTGGTGTGAATAAGACTGAAGAGGCTTGGCTATCATCTGAGCTCCCACGTTGCTTTAACCTCTTCTATGTCTCAAGTGCGGTGAACTGGACAAAATCTATTAGCGGCCTTTTAGGATTACAATCCTCCTATCAATGGTTTTGTTCAGTTAATTTGCGGGAGCTTGTCCAACGACGGCCGAGCATCCGAGTGAAAAGCTTTGTGCCTTGTGTACAAATGGACACTTGTTTATTTCATGGCACACTTTTCATCTATATGGAAATGAAACGATGCGCTCGCCGGCCTTATTTGCTTGTTTGGGTCGTCCGGCAAGGACAATGGAAGGGAAATAAGAAACTTTTCGTCGAGACTCGTGACGAAGAGGAATGGAGTATCGACAGTTGAAATTTTGATTTGACGGCGCTTTCCCGTTTGTGCTCGTGTGTACATTGAAGTTATAGATTGATTGGCATGAACGGGGATGATGGCTTGTCTTCTGGCTCAAAGTCGGCTAGTATTGGCTCCGCCTACTCACTCGTGACTGTAAATTTATTCTTGTTACCATCAAATTTCTTGTTGTGACCTCCTTCATTTCTGTGTTCATCTGGGCAGGTGCACACAGCTGGCGAAGAGATGGACTTTCGGCTTCATCTCCACCGGTCCTCTTCCGGCCTCCAGCGAGCGGGACAAAGGACCCGTTGTCCGCCGGCCGGTGGAAGTCAAGGCGGGGAGAATTAGGAAAGGGGGCAGGAACAGAGCTCCCCAAATACAAGGTAACGAGGGAAAACCAATCCCGCCGGGAATTATCCTGACACTGGATACAGTGTTCGGTTGACGGCAGATCAGTGGCTCTCCCTGGGGAGGGGGGGGTGGGCAGGATATTGCCCCAAAAAGTGTGCTACGGCGCTGTTACCAAATTTCCCCCTAAAAAAAAAAAAAAAAAAAAAAGATGCTGCGGTGGGTCTAGTTACCTGTTCAGATGTTTGAGTTTCAATGTCCGCTTGTCTTTTTGGGCTGGAGTTATCTTACCACACCTAGCAAGCATCCCACTTTGCAGTTACCAACTCAGATTGCAATCTAATAAGACTTGGACAACAACTCGGTTCGGTCGGCCCAATAAAATGTGCAGTGAACAGTGAACCTCCGTTTATCGCGCGGAATACGAACTAGAAACTACTCTATACCCCCCCCAAAACATTTGTCTGAACAGTAGTAATGCAAAAAGCTAGCTTCGTTAGCTAGCATTAGCTACCACATTTGAACGCGTCTTTTTTCCTATCCACCTTCCCACTTCGCCACCGCGCCCCAAGCAAATGTCAGCGTCCGGGGCATCTTTTGAGCGAGCGGCGACACACTTGCGTGGCATATTGATCCGTTGCCTTTGTTCGGCCTGGTGCTAATTAGCGTCGTCCATTAGCGAGGTTGCCCATTAAGAGTCAACGCTCGGCTTCTTTTCATCCAAAGCTCATTTGGCCTGGCTTTTTCGTCTTTCAAAGGCATAACAAGGCAACGGTGGAATATATGTGCTGAAACGCGGGGCGCATAAAGTGGGTGTTTAAATGTATTAATAAAAGGCTTGTAGATTTAATTAACACCCCAGATAGCTGGCGGCTTTGTTCCGGTGCTGCAAATGATCATCTTTAGCAAAGACCACAGCTATCGCTTTGACTCGGCTGTTAAAAAGGTGCTTGGCAGACACCATGCCCGGGCCTTTTTTTTTTTTGGAATGATTATTCACTTCTCTTTGTC
Source organism: Syngnathus acus (assembly GCF_901709675.1). NCBI lineage: Eukaryota > Metazoa > Chordata > Actinopteri > Syngnathiformes > Syngnathidae > Syngnathus > Syngnathus acus. The sequence goes on from NC_051100.1 coordinate 4,670,612, forward strand.
CACTCTGGAACTATACATCCTGGTTTTATGCATTTTGTTGTGAATGTGCTTTTTATCGGAAAGCGACGATGATGTCATGCTTTGATATTATATTTGCGTTGAGGACCAGAGACAACCGGGCACACGTCACTCCGCTGATATAATACGAGAAACGACAGGGTGCCAGGGTAACCCTCTTCCCATCATGCGTGTCACGTTGACCCGGCTGACCATAAGGGGGGAGGGGGGGGCGAGCAGGCCCAAATAAAGTGCTCGCCCTGAGCCATTATGATTAACCATCAGCAGTTTTTGTGTAATCACCAGCGCGCGGTCCAACGCGGACGGACAGCGCTGCGGAGGGAAATCAATCACATTATATGAGTGTGGATGTGCTTTATTGACCTCTGTTGGTGTTGCCGCATTTCAGACTTGATTTGTATCTACTGGCGGCCGTTTAGAACAATGCGGCCAATTTGGGCAAACATGGAAAAACGGGGCCGGCTTTTTATCAAGCCCGGAGCTCATGCTTATGGATTGAGTGCTATTTAGAAAAAGAAAAAAAAAAAAAAGGAGCAAGCCTATTTAGATGCACTTCCCGCATATATTTTATGAAGTAGCCTCAAGCGCCAGCGGATGGAGCCGTGTCCTCGTTTTGGCCCGTCACGTGATTTTTTTATGTTGGGGCACCTTCAAACTAACGCAGAGATGAGTCCGCGCTGTATTATTTTTTATTTTTTTTAAATCTAAATGATAAAAAAAGGAGACGGTATATGACGACACGAGTGCGAAATCGCAAGCAGGCGGCCGTAAATAAGACTCGGCCGTCTCATTATCCCGCCGCCGAGCAATGGTCGCTTTATTCATCTGGAATGCATTGTATGTAAAGGTTAAGAGTAGTTACGACAAAAGTAATGTATTATTAAAATACCTTTTGTAGGGAAGCACCTTGTGATGTATTTTTCTTGGCTGATGAAAGCAGAATTAGTGTGGAATCAACCCCCCTCCCTCCCTATCTTCTTTATTCAACAATTTATGCGGCAAGAGTGAAGAGCTCGGCGGCAGGCAGGCCGTAAACATTTTGTTATAGTCGCAAGCATCTCTTATTACTGGTTTTTCATTAGAAAAAGAATCCTTTTGGAAGCATTCAAAGCATTTGCTGGGTTGGGGGCGGTGTGAAGACGCTTCACAATGTTCTCCCTCTCACCCTCTCTGTACCTGAATCCTTTCTCTTTTTGATGCTGTTAAGGGAGTAATTGAGTGCAGAAAATGGCTTGGCTTATTTAGACTGAGTCTGATCCTGAAATGATTAAAGCTAAAGGACTTTGAGGTATTCAAAGAAAGAGAATGACTGAAGGGAACATGCTTAATGCTTTCCCCCATTTGGCAAGGAGCCGGGAGGGGCGGGCGCAGACGGGCAGGTTGGTGTCGGGCGGGCGGGGGCGGCCGGCGAAGAATAGGCTCTCCCTCGCCGGCCTATTAAAAGCGCGGGCGGGATTGTCAGCCACGGTAAAAAGACAGGAAATCACGGCAAGAAATGAAGCTTCTTTTGCCAATTACCGAATGCCGAGTGCACACCTAGGAGCTCTTTGTCCTCTCTAGCACCAGTTCTCCCGCTTTCCTTTTTTGCTTTTGCGTCTCCCCCCCCTCCCTCCTCTCTCTCTCTCTCTCCTCCTCTCCCCCTCTCCCTTACATTAGCGCCGAGGCCCAGAGAAGAGCCACCGTTTTCCTTTTCTTTCGCTCCCGTCTTCCTTTAAAGTCTAGCCGGGCTCACTTCTGGGCCGCCTTTTGTGGCTCCCATTCAGGTGTCGCGAGACCTCTCCACTCAACATTTATCTCTGCCTTTTGATTAGGCTTAGCCAAGAAGTGAGTGACATCCACACAAAGAACCGAGACGCCGAGCATCTTGCCGTCTGATTAAAACCCACTTAAGTATCTCTTCAAGCAGACAACGCCAAAGCTCTTTTTGTCTTATCAATAATTAAGTGCGGGCTCTGTCAGGTCATTGACTCGGGATGGATGGCCGCCATGGCGCCCTCTCTTACCGAAAGCCGCGACTCCGGGGACCCGTAAAACACCTTGCGAACGGGCCTCTAAGCTTTAATTACTTCTGGGTTCAAACAATTGCAAGAGAGATGATGGACTTGGAGAAGGTTTATTGCGACGTGACATTTTTCCTGATTTGGTGACGATTCTGGTTGACATTGACGAGTAGCGGATTATACCCGCGACTGATCAGCGAGATCGGGGTCTGTTAGCTTTTGGGCTAACTGTGTTCCAAACTTGACAGCAGATGTAAGTTGTTGATTTGTTGACAAGACCTGAGCTAAGGTTCGAACCCAGGAACTCTCGACTGCCGGGCAAACGTGCTAACCACTAGTCGGGGAGGTAATTGCCTTGTTAAAGAAGAAATAGCGGTTGATATTTTGAGCAGGCGGGCCTTCAATATCCATTGTGGCGTTGGTAGGCCGCCTGCTTGTTCCGGCTTTGCTCTTATCAAGACACATGAGGATATTATTATGTAAGATTACTCATTTCGGAGGGGTTTGACTCCGTCAAGAGAAGCCCCCCCACCTCCCGCCCCCTCTTCTCGCGACCGATCCCTCACTCGTTCCCGGCCTCATCCGTCATCGGCACCAGCGGGCGGCTGCGGCGGACACTTTTTAAATGACCTCATGTTTTGCCACAAGCGCTGTTTTGACGCTAAGAAGATTTTCATATTTCATATTCCAGCTTTCCTGCGTGAGTATTTTTAATGGTTTGAGGGATTTTTGGCTTAATGTCAAACATCAAGAAGTTGCGTGCGTGTGTGTGTGGCCGCCAGCCATTTGCAAGGTTAATGTAGTAGAAAACAACATCCATCTCGCCCCTAAACGCTTTCATTAGGTGCCTCTCTTGCAACGTTGTCGGCTGTGACGCACATCATATTATCGGCGAGTGACGCAATCAATAAAATCTCAATGTCGCGCGCTGAGCGATGGCCTCGTGCGAGCGCGTGTGCGTGCGCTGTCCCATTCCATTCGTCCCCGCCGCGTGGTAATAAATGCCGCAGACGGCCGCAGGCGATAACCATTAATAATAATAATATTAATAAATGGTGTGATGAAGGTGTTTTTAGTCGACTTTGTTTGCTTCTGCTGACACGTTGAGCGAGCACTTGGCGGATTACACAAATATCCAACTGTATCACTTTTAGACGTTGGAGCCTCGCAGACTGTTTAAAACTCACTCGGCTGGATTTGCACTGCCAGCATCACAATTGACGTTTTAGTTTTTAAATCTCAAGTGGTGCAATTTGTATTTGCGTCAAAATCCTTGAGATCAAGCCTCTTCAACTTGTGAAATCTGAATTTCTCCATATTTCAGATTTTGCAATTCAGCGAAAATGCAGAGATTAAAAATACCTCATTAATGTAAACAACAGTTCTATCAATATTATATAATATTACGTATATCAAATTATATTCCTTTTATTGATATTATTGATATATTGATGATTTTTTTTTAATGCGACTGCCAGTGGTCCATAGCAATGTCACCAATGTCTTCAAAACCTTTAAATAGCACAGAATGATGTAACTATAGTCAAATGTTTGTTGGAAAAAAAAAGGTTTACAGTGAATGCCGCACTCAATCGGTGTAATCGGAATTGCGCATTAAAGTCAATAAATGTCCGACTTTGGCGTAGCGCTACATTTTATTTGCACACAGCGTCGGCAAGAAGGCTATCTTTAGGACCTCTTGATCATCGGCGCGACCCCGTAAATACGCGGTGCATCTCGCAAATAAGAGGGTGCGCTTACGCCGACTTCAAAAAGCAAAGGAGGGGGGGGACCTGATCATATCCAAATGGAGTGGCGCTGGTCCATAAAAGCCAGCCTTGTTCTCAGCACACCTCCTCTTTGCTCCACAACAGCCAGTTAGGCTAATAGCTGGTGGGAGAAAGGGGGCGAGGCGGCGCGAGGAGGAGAAAACCCCCCCCAAAAAACGGGTAATTACTGGTAATCACTCGTCGGGGAAGAGCTGATGATCCCTACAGTATAACAGCTTGTACTGTTCCCTGTCGGAAAACAGTGAGGGAGAGGGGGGAGGAACCGGATGTGGTACTTTCGGCAGGTAACAACCGCGAAATTAGTCGGTAACCTTAAACCCCCTCCGCAATCACGGAGAAAACGCTCCTCCTGGCCGCCTCTGCTCCCTGCCGCCGAGTTATACGAATCTCAATATCGAGCTCGCCGAGGACCGCGGGTCCTTTATTATACGGCGATCTTGTCGATTCGAATTGGACGTGAAGTAGTCGCGGTTCAACATGGAGATGGGGTGATGCAAACAGGAACGTGGGAGGGGACGCCCGCCGGGCCCCTCGCGTTTGATTTGAAGCCGCCGCATGTAAACGCGGCGTCACGATTGGCTCATTATTGAGCATGTAAATAATTTGCTATCAAGTATCAACATTATTAATGCACTAGTTGACTCCCTCAAATGGGCCGAGACTGCCGTCGTTTAGCAGGAACCGAGTCAGAGGAAGGCCGATCGATCCGGAGAGCGACGTCTCCTGGAGTATCGGTGTGGCTAGACGGTGGCCTCCACACTTGGAAGGAAGGGGAGAGAATGAGTGGGGGAGGGGGCGGGTCGGGGACAGTCTTTAGCGCGGATCAATCGGTAGCACTTGGGCCACTTGTACCTGTTTGTAACTGATAAGACTTGTCACTTGAGAGAACTGCTAATGATTCACTGGAATCAACACCGCATGGCAGAGGAAGTCTTTACACGCTGGCGATTGAGTCACCTCCTTTGAATAACTCAACACGGTGTCTAAATTGGGTCTAAATTGGTGGAAACAGAAGTGAGTGCACATCATAGTGGTGACTTGGAGTATAGAAACATCTAAAACATGTTGGGGCGGACTCGAACTTATATACATTATCGGTGACACAACAAACTGATGAATAACTAGTTTCAAAATATGAAAGTAGTAAAAAAATGTCAGATTTTTAAATAGATGAATGGCAATCAAAATTTAATTGCAACATAACTATTTTTTTTAAAATGAAGACAATTTTAAATTTGTGTATTGACACAAAGTCGATGCTTTGCGGGCCACATACAATGACATGAAGGGCCGTATCTGGCCCCCGGGCCTTGGGTTTGACACCCACGTTGTAGAGTGTTTATTTTTCTTTTACAACGGGTAAACAAGCACTCCAGAGAATCAACTATTTGTATCCAGGTTAAAAAGATTGTCGTCGTTCAATATGAGGTCCCCTTTCAGCAGGGGAGGATTGCATTGGAGGTGTATCCTTCGCAAGACAGCACTCTTTGTTTTGTTAGCTCAGAGCAAACCTGTGCTCGACCGCCCCTCTACCAAAAGACGGAGAAAGGAGGAGTAGCGGAGAGGAAAAAGGAATTTGTTCTTCCTGCAATTAGCATTCACGGTTAGCTAAGCAGAACTAATGCAGTGAATCTTTGAGTGTCGCCTTACTTGTGCTCGTAGCTGCGGGCCAGATTAAACTGTAGCGAGATGACAACCTCACCCCCCCAATCCCCCGCCCGCCTTGTGTATCAATTACAAGCCTTTTATTAAGAGCTGTGTTATTGGTAATTCCCTTTCAATGGCCGTGGCCAAAGGTACGTCTGGCTTCTAAACAAGATGGCGCTGTTAGGGCGTGGGTCATGTGCCACTGATACTGTACTTTAGCAAACAAACGGAGCCGCCATTGTCGCTCAGTCGTCAGAACTCCCGGCGGCGACCCGGTTTTAAGTGAGCGGCTTCACGTTAAAGTAGCGCGCTCAATGCTAGCATATGCGTGTGTATATTTCACGACCTTCTTCAAATCATTGGTGGGTACGTTCTTTGCTTTTACTTTTCTTTTGCTTTAGTTCTTTGCGGGTCAAAGCAAATGACCTCATGACTTCCTTTCAATCCCGCATAGGAGCTCACCATAATGGGATGGCATTCCGATGATCTCATGAGTCTTAAGTGACATAACGCGGCCATTCTCACCACACGCACAGGTGCTAAAGTGTCAGCTAAACAATTAGACGCTTTCACCAGTAGCATTCAGCTATTGTGCGATCATTGAGAAGTTGCCAAGTCTTGATTCTGTACATCACAGTATCTTTGAGAACGTTTGAAAAGACAGTTTGTAGGTGTTACTGCTCCGTCTATGTTAAAGTAGCAGTTGTTTTAATGGTCATCATTACCGTAACATCTATGCTAAGTTAGCAAACATGAATTGGTTGTTGCTTTAGCAAGAGTGAGAACGAGCGCTAAGGAATACTTCCAAAGGAGAGTTTTTATTTTCAGTAGTTATATTTTGATGCAATTTAAATGTGTTTCAAGCGTGTGGAAGTGCTAACGGTAGCTCTGGAAAAAAAAAGATCAAGTCTTTCTGGATCACGGATTTATACCGATAACTGGTCATGGTATTCTGTTACGTTAATTGTAGGTTAATTGCACCTTCTGCCATCAACTGGACGAGCGTTTTGTTTTGCCTCTCATCCAACATGGCCGCCATAGCTAAATGGACAAAGATTTCTTATTGGTAGTAAATACATGCCATTCATAAACTATTTGTGGAGCTTCAAGTGTTCCATTGAGAGTAAACCAAGCAGGAACAACAAGACGATAAAAGAAAAGAGCATCGAGAATGGAAAAGTTCAATCCAGCACTAACCCTGATAGTGATACTAATCTGGGAGGTCGGAGGTGGGGGCAAGGTCAAAGAGCCAGTTAGACACCAGAGGCTACTTTGGCCCACGGGTGCTGGTCAGGCTCAGATCCCTCGCGGAGGTTCTGACCTGCACAGCAAATGAAAGGCGGCCAGCGTGGTGGCGGCCATTTGCCGTTATCAGTCTTATATGGCGGACTTGTGTAGTGCGGCTACGAGGCCTTGGGCGAGGTGGCTATCGTATGGCCACTGTATCATGTCTTTAGCTCGCAGTGGAGGATTTATTGTAATTAGAAGATTCCTTCACAAAAGCCAAAGGGATCAGCGTTTCTTCAGTGACCCGCTCCCGGTGGACTCTCCCGTGGGGGACACCCTTTGATCTAAACCTTCCCGCCCCCGGGGGTTAAGCTGCGCCTTTGCAAATGAGTTTGACATGACGGGCCACTTCCTAATTGGCCAATTGGCCTGCTGGTCTTTCTGCTTGAACAAGTGCACGTTTTCCTTCTGGGTCTGAGTCCGTTGCCAAAGCAGCATGAATACTTGTGTGATCCTGACTGGCTGGATGAATGGATGGATGATTTTAGGGGTTCTGGTTCTGGCAGTTTTAATGGACACTGTTACTTTGTAAATGTGTCCTCTCTGTATTCCTTGGGGAGTCTCCCGTGTTCTCTCGTCATCATGCTGAAGGCTACTGCAGCTTTTAATCCATCAGAGACTAGATCAGAACGGAGGCCTGGCGGTGTCGAGTCCCACCCTGCAGCATGCTGTTTGTAAGACACTGAACCTACCCACCACCTGCCTCCCAAACCTCCCTGCAACCTCTCCCACCTCCACCACCATCTTTCTCCCAATCAGATTAGTTAGTCTAATAGCGAGAGCAAGGCTTGATGCAAGTGAGGCCCTGCAGGCAATGCGAGAGCAGGTGGCCGTGCGCTGAAATGGCTTCTCCGGGCCTGCTGTGCACAAACAGTACCTACGCTTGTTTTTATGATGCTGTCACAGATTAAAGGCATTTCAGTGCAAGTCAATAAGAAAACGTGATTTGACTCACGCTAACCTATACCATTTTCCCGGAGTGTATGATGTCTGAACCTTACTCAGATGGATTACCTGCTAACCTTTCCTGATGACCTCCTCAGGTTGGTCCACCTGCACTTTCTTGGGAATCCCCTTCCCTCCAAAAAAACGGAACCCCCTCCCCTGTGCCGGGAGAGCGTGCCTGACCACCCGCCTCACGCCAAGACGGATTGCGAAGGGACTCCAAATTAGTCCGGTCAGGGAATCCTCAGCCTCTGGCGCAGCTAATTACTTTCTAATGTGACGACGACTCTTTTTGAAGAGACGCTTTCTCGCTGGGCCAAATCCCTCTAAAAGCATCTGGGCAGGCCGGAGGGGCAGCTTGGGTTACTCCCGTGTCTGCCGTGATGCGTAGTCGGTGGGACGCCCGGGCTCCAGAGGACACCGTCCCTTCTCGGCCCGCCCAGAGAGGCAGTTGCAGAGCCTCGCAGCGACTGTGACGAAGGCTGCACCTGAAACCCGACACTCAACTAATGGTTACAAATGTGTTTGCAGAGGTCTCCCACATGAACCCGCACACACCACGGTGCTGCACAGTCATCAGCTGTCGGTCGGTCGATGTTGTTGCTAAAATAGAAACATATTTAATTAGTTCTAAACCAACCTGGAGAGGTTAAATTTAGGAATGATTTAGTTTTTGTTTCAGGGCCGCCTTCAACAGTTGTTAAGTGTCATTTACTTTACAGCCATTACAGTGAAGGAAGGGACCAAACTCCCAAACCAGAACCGCCAGCTCGTGTGAGGCTAATATGCTAACCACTCGCTACGACACTCATCTCCCAATTAGTGTATCGATGTCTTTGAAATGATAGCTGAATTGCCAATGTGACCATAATCAGGGTATTGCCTTTAGGAAAATGCAGGTGTCTTGAGCCTTTGATGGACACTTCACAGGGACTTGCTGCGACCTCTCGAAAGCCAACGGATTCCCTTCCAGCGGAGTGATCCCTGATTAGCTGTCAGGTGATAGCGGGCCGCCCTCTTTGTGCTTCACTGCAGGCCATGTGGTCAACAATCAGCAGTCTCCCAGGCTGAAGTGACGGATCACGACACCCCATGCAGCTGAATGAGACCACTTGGTCCGCACAAAGAGACCACACCTCATTGGATTGAAAGGGGACTCCCGTTTAAATCACATCATAAACTGAATTTTTCTTGGTTAGTCAGTCAATTGGTTTGTTGATCAGCTGTTTGATGGACCGGTGAGTTGGTTGGCCGATTGTTTTTGGTCAGTGGGTCAGTTCATTGGTTTGTTGGATAGACTTGGGTGGTTGGTTGGATCGGTTTGGTTCTTGGTTTATTGTGTGGTTTAGTTGGATTGTTGGTCTGCTTTTTGGTTGCTTTGTAGGTCAGTTGTTTGGTAGGGTTCTTTCTCTGTTCACCCGCACGGTATTTCATACATTTCTTTTCCATGTGGTTCCAGTATGAAGGCATTGCAGCTGAGGGATCTTGTTTGAAGGTCATGTCAGCAGCAAGGTGTAAACGTTAGACCTTTTTGCGGTCGGGGTAAATGTACAAGGCAGCCCCGCGGGAGCACTCCTTCCCTCTCTTTAATCGGTGTGTAACAGGCCCTTGTAGAGCCAAGCTGTCTGCGACACATCAGCACTTAGAAATAAAACCCTCCCTCAGCCAAGTCTGTCACGGCTGCGGTTGAAGAACAGACAGACAAACACGAGACAACCGCCATGGAAAATGCACCCAGGGATGAATCCTAGATCCAAACCAACATTTGCTGTCAATCAAAACGACGACCTGTTATGTGATAATGGAACGAGCGCTAAAAGAAGCTAACCGCTGTAAATCCAATTGTAACATTAAGACAACATGGAATATTTCAAACCTACCACGCGTAAAAAGTTACTTGGCTAACGGAGACTTTCGTAATAAAAAATTAGCAAGTTTTAAAATAAAGTTTCCATTGTATACCACTGACACGTATTCTATACTGTTTGATTTGAATCAATGTTCTGGTCCAAAACACAGGCCCTTAAAGGCGATTGCAATGCATTAAGCCAGCCAACTCGCAAGACCTGCTCGCTCCCTAAATGAATTTGAAGGGGGCCGGCGGCTAACAAGGTTTTGGGTGGACCGGGGGGGGCTTGTCATCCCAGCTCCTCTATTTATGGATTATTGTTTAAAAAGTCGATTCTTCACCATTCTGTTTTATATCAGCTGGAAATTAAGGAGCTGAAGGGAAATTGTGTTTGCTTCTGTACAACATGAATGGGCAGCTAGCAGGCGCGTGCGGGGGAGAAAATGCGGTTATGTCATTGCTCTTGGCGAAGTATTAGATACAGTAATATTCTCATTTTGTCTCTCACTGTTCACCTATTCATGTTTTTTGGGGCTGGTCTTAAGATGCTTTTAAGGCCTCGTCTAAACGGGAATTGGTGGCAAAATATGTTAAGCTAATGTTAGCTTGAGTTGTTTTAGCTGAACGTGCATGTACGCATCTTTTTCAAAATCAAGAAGTAGAAGAGGCAAGCATTATTTGCCCAATTTGTACCTGTTGCTGCTTTGTGTGTGTTAAAGTAGCAGCAGTTTGAAGTTTTTAAGTTACCATAACAGCGAAGCTAATTTCCATAAGCCCGTCTATGGCATTTGGCATTATTGGCTAGCATTAAGCTAACAGACCTGCGACAAAATGACCTAGTTTGGTGTTGAAATATACAATTGTTAATTTTCTTTGAATTGATGTGTCTGGGAGAGCTCGAAGCTTGGCCACATTTGTAAAATGAGGGAGCGTGAGAATACTTTTAAAATGCATTTGTTTGTTTTAATGGCAGTGATTTATGGGTCAGATAATGGATAGATGGATTTCCACCTGTCATATCGGCATTATTTTCGGGCAAATGGACTGCTCTTCCTCAGTGAACAATGAAATAATAATACACAGAAAAAGCTGTAACTCTTCACTTAGCTGGGAAAAAAAGTGTCCTATTTGAGACGTACCGAGAAGAATATCAACACTTTTGAGATTTCAACGCACTCGGCGCTCACAAGCAAAGTGTTCCTGTCACCTTGTTATACCCTCCGAGAACAATATTGAACCAGAAATGTGAATCTACGCTTTAATGGGAAAAAATGCACACGGGGGCCTCTGTTAAAGTAGCGAGCAATTCTTGAACAGACCATTTTTTAAGTGGCTCTCGCCCGTCCAATATGCATCCGACTATTTAGAGGCGACGCTACCTGAAGAGAAGCGAGGGCTATTACTGGCCAGATAAGCCCATTAGCATTACCTTTGACACAATAATGGATGTGAGATACAATTTTGGGCTCTCCATTTTGTATTTCTAAGGATAATAGGGGGATTATCTGGAAGGCCTTCTGCCGCCGCACTCAAGAGCGAGACCACGCTGAGGACAGAGAGCCCCGGCAACAGTTGTTTTTGCACGACTCGCTCTTGCCAAGACCCTCTCGCAAGATAAAGCATGTCATTATTCTATTAAAGACCTCCAATTTTTGTAATGGCTGTGGCAGCGGTCGGCAGAAGTGCACGCGCCTTCTTCAATATCCTGGACATTATTTGCTCGTTTAGTTAAATGATCTTTCTAATTACTCCTAATGAGGCTGTCTCCCTCGGTTCTGATGTGGCCACGTCTTAATGCGGCGTGGCATTTTCTTTTTTTTTTTTCTTTTCTTTTCACAGGAGGGGGGATAATGACCTCTCAGGAGGCTCGGTCGTGTGCTGCACACGTGGCAAATTGCCTTGTTTCCTGCCATCTTGTCTTCCTGCAAATTGCTAAATTGAGTTTCGGGGAGCCGGAGCTTTAGAACGCTTAGGTTTGCTTTCTCGGCTCCTTCGGAAGATTGGCTCAGCTCTGCTCTTGCTTATTTTAGAGAGTGCATGCTGGTGTACACTCACATTGTGCCGTGATTTGTCATCTTTTGCTAACCTAACGTATGCTACCGACTAATTGATTTAATTTATTTGGTGACCATCTCAAATCAGCTTTTCCAATTGAAATGAAAGGAAATACCTTTAATCCGTTCAGACTGTCACTTGGGGTGCCTGCCTTGGCCACCAGGGGGCAGTGTAATACAGGTATACAGCACTGTACTGGAGGCTCAGCTCCTTTCTCAGCTTCTCAGTACTGCAATAATATGAATCATTCTTAGCAGAGGATAAAGAATATGTTTCCCATTGTAACCAACCTGAGCTAAACTACGTTAGCGTTAAGCTAAACTTGTTTTTAATACAAGAGTAATTCTATTTTAACAGTAATTTAACAAACTCTACTTACGTTCCCAGAACATTATACAAGTGTTTGTAAATAATTTTATAATGATAAATATTTGATTTATTTAATGTGTATAATGGGCCTTTAGCTCCAGTCCTAATGAGGACAAAGACTGTAGCAAATGGATATTGGTAAATTGCGCAGGTGTGCCTAATGTTTTGTCCGAAGCAAGGCCGCCTGCCTGCACCGCCTGCCCAGGCTTTCTGTCTTCCCTCCCACACTTCCCATTACTCCCATCATAAATTACACGCCCACGTGACTTACGCTTGAATGTAAAAAGGCACGACGCGTCATCTCGACAAATCTTCATCGGCACGCCACGTCCGGCTGTCTCTTTGCACTTTCAACCACTTCAAATCATTTTCATGGCACCCGCTATTAAAAAGTGGCACCTCCACCTATTCATCTTTTTAGAATGGGTAGTGGGGGTGCAGCTTTGCATTCCGTCGTCTCATCTCTACACACGTGCGTGTGGCCGTAAATCAAGCGGGTCATGCAGATTTTGTCCCGTCACGGCTGATGACATAACGACCACTTTGGAAGCTCGTAAACAGCTTCATTCAAGCAAACCTACGCCGCTCCTTTCCATAATCTCCCATCCTCTCTGTCACAAATTCATCTCCTCTCATCTTGTCAGCCATTGGCCGTAAATCACCTCCTATTGCCATTTCATCTCAAGCCGGTTGCCGTTTCCCCAATCGGGTCAGGTGTAATCTGCGAGCCCACTGGAGCTCGGCCGTTGTCTCGAATGGGCGACGTGTGGAATTTAGCCGTTAGCTGGTGCACATGCAGAACTCTGTGTGTGTATTTTCTCTATGTAGTGATGTGACACCCAAGAAAAGCGAACTTTTATCACTTGCCATCAACCACAAGGCAGTTGAGTGTGCGCGTGGGTTACAATCGTAAAATCCACTCCAAGTTGGCAGCGGATGCAAGGCCTTAAAAAGGAATGTCAACTTTTAAGGTATACCATTGCTAGTAGACTTCATTTCAACGACGCGTCATGAGGTTCTGGATTTGAATCTCAGCTGCCTGCGCGTTCTTTTGCTATTTGTTGTCGAAAATTATCTCTCTGCTCCTGTCTGGTGACTCTGGTCAGCTGACATAAAAAATAAAACAAATGCACCCAATTTGGATTGAAATAGAAAATTTTATTGAATGAGGTTATTCCTGGCGCTAAATTACAATAAAAACAATTACATTTGTGTTCCCTAAATGGAAAAATTGTGTCTTTAATCATTAAAAATAATATAATGATAAGGAATTCAATAAACTTTATTTTCGTGTGATATGAAAACTAAAGTGGAGGGTCAAATTGAAATAAAAGGTAAAAAATGAGTATAATTAATAATACACATGGTGTATTTCATAAATGTAAGGAAGCTTGGTTACTTTCTCATGAAATTTACTGCATATGAATTACAATTGATAAACAGGCTAGCGGTGGTGTCCAAACTGCGGCCCGGGGGCATTTGCATCCATTAGCCAGGCCTTAAACAGAAAGCTGTCATGTAACTTTTTTTTTAAATATATAAACAATTTGGTGCTGGCTTGGCTTTAACGTGTTTAATAAATTAATATCGGAGTGGCCCCCGGAGGAAGAAGTTTGGACACCCCCGCGGGGCTATCGGAATCAGTAGTCGACCTTATTGTACAGGTTGTATAAAGGCAGAGCGGGCAGGTTACCCCCGGGGTAGTAGAGCGGCGTGGGGAAGGCGATGGAGCGCGGCACCGGGACGCGCAGCAACGAGTTCTCCCGGAAAACCAGCGGCATGCCCACCAGAGTCTGCGCTGAAGCGTGCGCCATGTTGGCCGCCTCCAGCTCGGCAGAGAGCTGCCGCTTCCATTTGTTCCTGCGGTTCTGAAACCACGTCTTGACCTGCGTCTCGGTCAGCTGCAAGCTGGACGCCAGGCAGGCGCGCTCCGAGCTGCTCAGGTAGCGCTTCATGTCGAAGGTGGACTCCAGCTGGTAGACCTGGCTGCGGGAGAACACCGTGCGTGTCTTTTTCTTGGCCGAGGAGCCCTGCGGGTGCTTGTCGGCCGCGTCCGACTGCCGCTCCTCCGACAGGGGGGACAGCAAGGCTCGCTCTTGCTCCTCCTCCTTGTTGTAGTCGCGCAGGAGGGGCGGCCGCCTCGACAGTCCCTCGTTGGCGGACAGGAGCCCCTTGGTGGGACCTGCGAGACCACCAAGGGCACAGTAGAGTCAATACACAAGGAACACTGCAAAAAAAAAAAATTGAAGTTGTCTATTCTCTGAACTGGTGTCACAAAAGATCCATTTCAAACCCAAACTACAGGTTTTCTCCTTCAGTGTTGGCCAAATGATCAACCAGCACATCTACAAATACATCCTGCAGCATCTGACAGTTCCTGGCCGATAAAGACGTCACTATGCTACACTATAGCCCCATGGGATTTGAAATATATCTTAAGTGACAACAGTCCTGGAACTTTTCTGATACACCTCCCCAAAAAAGTAAAACATATTATTCTACACCCAACAAGGAAAAACTATAGTCGTAAGTACAAAGTGAAGGTGAGGTTGAAACTGCCTTTTAGCTCCGACATCTTTAATACAGTAAATAAAATTATCGTTCCTCGTTCAAACTCTTGAGCTCGTTCGGAATTTCTTGAAGAGTACCTTCTACAGTCCAAACGTTTTGCAGGAAAATTCTGAAATTGATGAGAGATTTCAAAAAATGTTCCTCCTGCTTCTACTCATGATTGACCCAAAGCATTTAAACCCGTTTTCAACACCGGAGGACTTACGAAAATGCTTCATATAGTAAGAGACCACACAAAATTATTATTTATGCAAACAAACAAAAATTACTTAGCCTACCTATTCAAACAATTCAAAATTTATTACCGAGTGGAATTATCCCAAGTCTTGTGTTCTATTTATTCCACAGCATTCAGCTTTTCAGAATAAAATATAGTTAGTCATTTCATCAAAATCCCTCAAATTCAGGTTCCCTTTTTCTTTTTATTCTTTACTCTTAGAATTCCTGGTCTTGGTATCCATTAAAGAGGCATCTGTAAGCTAATCTCTTCTAATAAAGTGCTTTCCACAATTTGACTTTATCACCTTTAGCTTTTCATTTCGGACCACCTACAATATAAAAAGGCAGTCAGCAGACCGCAGTGACTTAGCAGGGCAATAAAATAACACCAAAGCATGGTGGATGGAGCCTGACCAGTGACGCCATTGGCTTCACGTGTACACTAAATCCACGGACTTTTTTTTTTTTTAAATCAACATTGCTCATGGCGCGACCTGCAAGACCACCAAGCGTTATCAGCGCGCCTTTTACGCACGAGCGTCATTAACGTCATTTTATGCGCGCGCGTAATTGCTTTAACTTGCAGGGAGTGAGTGGAGTGGAGTGCAGTGCTCTCGTGCGCTAAATCGAATGTGACTTCCCCCCCCCCCCCTTTTTTTTTTCTTCTTTTTTTTCTAAATCAACAATTCTCAACTTGTCTGTATTAATCTGCCCTCTCACACGCGCGCACACACTCACACGCAGCCTCTGAGCGCCATTTAACGCCCAATTGACGACGCACGCTGCAAACACGTCCCATCAATTAGCCGCCTCAATTACATTTGAAATAAGAGCGAGCGAGTGCAGCTCGTTATTTTCAGCACCACTGTGATGAGGCCGAGGATGAAACCTTGCGGGGCTTCACGAGTGTCACCCCGTGAAATTCAATTAGAGCCCAATGCAATTAAAAGCCTGACTTGTTTTACTTGGATTTAATTATATAAATGCAAGGAAAAGAAGAGGCACGTTAACAAAACAAATTAAATCAACCTCATAATAATAACCACAGTGCCAGACTATAAAAAAATAAGAGAAGTGAGTCGCAATGATTCAGAGATATTTCTGATGCTTTGGTAGCTTCATATGGGGAGAGGGGATGTCTGAAGTGACGTTAACATTTAATTGTCAAGGCATATTTAACAGTTAGTGTCCTCGTGCAGCTATAGTAAAATAACCAAAATATAAATATAGCAATTCTCAGTGAAGTCCATAATTTGCAAAAAATATAATTAAATTAACATCAAAACTGAGCGTTATCTTTGTACAGGTAATATTTCTGTTAGATCCGATTATATTATAATGTGACATCGTGCACCTAAATAAGTTTAGCAAAAACACTAAACAAACCCCGAATTAATATTATCAAAACTGAGTACTGTATTTTACACTCGTGTCACTTTGTAGATAAATAAATTGCCCGAAACACCAGAATTAAATTAATCATCCTTAATAATTCAACGCTACAAAATAAATAGCAGGGTCACCGTGCAGCTAAATAAAATGACCGACATGCTTGAATTAATTTTCTGTCCTTATTGAATATAAATCCACTAAGTATGTAAATGCACATTTTCTGATACAGCTCTTTTATTGTGTCTTGTTGGATTGTGTCCCTATTAAATCCTCACAGCAGCTAAATATGGTGACCACCGAAAATGTATATTTAATAATATAAAGAATTTATAGCATGGAAACTGAGCATTTTTATATTTAAAATGCTAATTTGAGGCGCACCTCTTGTAATGGATTCTCATTGGATCGTTTGGCTGTGCCTAATAAAGTGGCAGCTCGGTTTGGTGAGCAAAATATTAGAAACAGGTGGCGCGCGCAACCACAATAATCGTTCAATTTTTAAAAAAATATTTCAAATTACGAGCGTGTATATTCACCTAAGCAGGAGAGGGCGTTATGCTGCCGGTTTTGTCCACACGCGTGTCCGTGGGGCGGCTCGGTGCAGAAGCAATCCGCCGAGTCCTCCCCGCCGCTGCACTCCTCCTCGGAGGACACGGACAGCGTCCTCCTCCGCGGTGCCACTAGTCCCTTGGCGAGCTCCTTGGCTCCGGAGCGCGACGGCGGCGGGTGCGTGGCCGGGGTTGGGGGCTCCTCGGACGGCGGCGTGCCAAGAATGGAGCGGATGGTGAAGCTGGAAACGGGCCCCGTCGAGCTTTTGCTCCCGCTGTCTTCTGCGCTACTCATCGTCGCCTCATAACACTTAGCGACTCGGGGCTCTCTTGTCTCGCCTTATTCCGTTATAATGACGACAACGACAAGAAAAGAGAGGAGCGGTGGGGAAAAAGAAATAAAACAAAAACACGCGCACACAGGACGTCTTTTGTCCGCTTAATGGCGCGGGGGGGGCTTTTACATTGAAGTGGAGTTGGAGATGTTTTTTTGTCCGTGCGCCGCGCCGTTGAGGAACGTGAGTGCTTTGGCAGGTCCTCCTCCTCCTGCTCCTCCTCGGAGGCGCCGAGGCTGGCGTGGAGCTCATTTGCATGAAGGTAAGCTCCTCCTGGGCCAATCCCGCAAGCCATTACCGGCCCGCTCATTTTAAAACAGAGAGAGAGGAAACAATGCTTCCACTTTTTGCCCGAACGGACATGTGACACCACTCACTCTTGAATGGATTACGTTCCGATTCTGGTTACCAACCACCCGTCCCCGTCGTCTTAATTTATTAATTTTCTTTTTTGGGAACTTTGCTGAAACCCTGGTGGAATATCCACAACTGGAAAATACAAAAAAAAAAATGCCCTTTGCTCCTTGGCTAAAACCTGAAAAATTCCTTTGCTCTATGGCTAAAACCTAACAAATTCCTTCCTTTGGAATTTATTCTAAAGTTGTATGACGTAGCAGCAGCGCTCGCTCCAAATACTTTTTTCACTATTTGATCACCCGATCTCTTGTTAAACGTGTGCCCCACATGCTCGTTTGTGTCACGTGAGTCATTATCAGCATTTAAGAATTCATTTGATTGTTAACATTCTAATCTGCCTTGGAGTGCTGGTTAATTGATTAATTGATTGGTGGGAATAGAGGTGAGCTGTGCCTGTCTGTAGGGGGGCGGGGTTGCCCCCACCCATCATCACGCATCACTGTGGTGTTGGCGGGACAGCTGCAGGGCTGCAATGGCCACATGATGCCTGTTTGACTTGCTTCTAAGGGAGGCCCAGACACATTACAAATGGCCGCCTTTAATCATGGTGTCAGTAGCCTTCACTTACAACATGAATGCATCAGGCTGGGCTGGAGGGCAAGGATGGGCCAAGGTAAGACCGGCAGGTGATTCTGGTGATGTCAGAACTGTGTTGATTATCAGGATTAGGATTTAACGGCATATCATAACAACCCCAAAAGAAAGTCAAAACTTTTGTAATTGCCTATAGATGCCACAAGATGGCGGTAAATTACTTTATCCATCAGACAAGACTAGATTTAATGAACCTCCTGGCCTCAGTTCAATGAAGTAGCTTTCGCTGTAGCATAAGAATATTTTAGTGCCACTCAAAAAATCACGCTAAGGTACAACAGAACTATTAAAATGATTAATGCAACCCTCCCAGTCTTTAAGTAGAGTCACCACTATCCTCAGTGAATCAATAAGATGCAATAATATTAGTCCCGTGAGTATTGTTACATTGACTGTCTACATGTGTTGCCCCACTGTTTGTGTTCCGATATCAATTGCCGATAGAAACAGCAACTATCTGTGCTAAATGCAAGCTCACCAATGGCATTTTCCATTGTATGTTAGCATTAAGCTAGTGGGGGCATTCTTAGGGCAAAGTTGTTGGATTGTTTCACATCAAGTGTAATTCTTTCGCTCCTGTATTGAATTTGATTGGATAGTACCGGTAGAATTTCTAATTTGAGTGCAAATATTGAAATAAACCCCAATTGTGCAAAGTGAGATTATTTCAACCTGGAGACAGACGTAGGACGTATATGTTGTCATGCTGCTCATGTTTTATGGGTGGGGTGGGGGCAAACGTTAGGGACCACGCAGCTCCACCCCTCTTCATGCCCCCCCACCCCATTGCTGGCTCTCCATCATGATGATGGGTGGCGTCTTGCCAGCTTTTACCTACCGCAACAAGCGAACAAGAGCATCCTTATTTGGAAGAAGGAAGCTGGGGCAGATGAAGTTATGGCGCACTTTGATGTGGAAATCAAGCCTCGCTAAATATTAAACAACACGCGTGGATTATGATCGATGACTTGTCCGGCATCAAGAAAAAGGAAATTACCCGAGAAAATGATATCGATAAATTTTCTAAGTATAAACGTTGATTAAGTTTCGATTTTCATTCAAGAAAGAATGGGGCCCTGCTCTTTTCTTTTTCTCCCCCCCCCCCCCTTCCTTCCTCGTGTGGGTGTGAGAGAGAGTTGTAAATGCAAGCGGAGCCCCGGAGGTGCACCATTTATGTAATGTGAGTGTGGAAATGAACTGGGTAATTTATTGGAAAACACAAAGTCAGGAAGATTGGATCAGCACCGCCTATCCAAGGGCTCCTATCCATCAAGTTCCAATTAACAAGCTAACCATTGACTTTTAATGGCTTTCCAATCTACTGCCCTGATAGACTCATCAATTCCTAGGGGAGAAATTAAGAAAATCGACCGCCAAACGCCTCCTCTATACCCCCCCCCCCCCCCCCGCCCAACCCGCTCCACGCCTTCCTCCCTCCCTCCCTCCCTGCGGCGCGCCGATGTCATTCTTCACGGCAACTATATGTCAAATTAAAAACACAATTAAAATTTAAACTGTTCCAATCAGACGCGACCTCGCAACCTATGTTTCACTTAATGGAACCTTGATGAAAATCGGATGTTCGCCTTCCATCACGTGGCGAGTTGGGTGCAAACAAGGCCGCGTGCGCGCGCGCACCCGCTATATGTTTATAATGAGCGTGCGCGGAGAAGAAGGGATAAATCACCTCTGATTTTTGTGCGTAAATCCACGTGGCGTTCGCAATTACGCACGCATGTTTGAGGCAAAATACTGACAACGTCTGACATTTTGCACGATGGTGAATTCAGATGTGTAGTTTGCATCAATGTAATAAATCGCATCAACTTCATTTCAACAAGAATATGTTGACTTTACAGCCAACATAATTGCAAACATCTCTCCAACAAAAGCTTTGGCTGCCCTAAAAATTATCAATACGACTTAAATCCCCCCCAAATGTCCGATCAAGTACATTAATAGGATTTGTGTGTGTGTGTGTGGGGGGGGGGGGGATTATCGAGTGGTAATTTTATTTCCAATTTATGCGCCCACATCAAGGTCATCATCAGGCAGAGTTGCGCCCGCTGGTCTGACTTAACGCCCGCAATGTGCACGCATGCATGCATGCAGACGTGAACGGTCGATAGGCGTTGCCCTCCGTGTGTGCACGCGCGCCAGAGGAAAGGAATAATGCGGGCTCTTTAATCCATTCGTTTGCGGAGTGTGCGTGGCGTGCGCGCTAAAGGTGCACATCGATAGCAATGATGATGGCGACGATCGGATCGGAGGGAGCATATTGTCTGTTGATGAGGTCATCATGCGCGGCAGACTGAGTCGTTTGGAGCATTATTAGTGGGGTCATTAATAGGTTGCAGTCTACAGATGTCCACGCCAAATGGACAATACTTGAGTTGAAGTATGACACGCAAGCACGCCATCTTCATCTTAAAGGGACAGTGCAACATTTCGCGTCTGCACGTCGATTCATTCATTGACTATACCGTATGATGGCCTTTCATAGAATTATGATTCTTGTTTTATATAGTTGGTCAATATAGCTATAGTCGGAATTTCTGCTTTTGATTATTTATTTAAGAATAGTTTAATTAAAATAAAAACGTTGAATAATTAAAACGGGATGAAATGCTTATTTGCATTAATAAGAATATTGTTAACAAATTCATTTTAAAAAAGCTAAGTCGGCATGGCTGGCTGATTGAATATGAAAGTAACTGTCTTGCATAAAAAAACAAACTGCAGTAAAATATAAAATTATTGTCTTTGAAATAGAATGAATTAAATTGCAAGATAAAATAACATTATGAATGTTTTTGTCCTGAATTTCATGAGTTTCTTAAATTATTCACACGTACACAAACGCACACACACGCACGTACCACGCACGCGCGCATACAAGGAGTTCGTTGGCTGCTGTTTCGTGGCATCAAGTGTCCGATGACACTTGTAGGATCATGTGTGTTACAAAGTAGCAGCTCAATAATTCATCTCTTATATACTTTGAAATATTAGACATGCTCTTCAACATTTTTGTGTTTCATCATCAACTGCAAATGTGGTTGGAATCGTTCCAATAATAATAATAATAACAATAAAATCTGTCTAATATGAATATATTTCTTTATCCAATTTTATTTGTTAAGAATAAAGATGTTCTGCTGAATAAACGAAGATGTGCAACACAGTCAATACACACACGCACACACACACGCACACACAGTGATGCCCTCTCTTGTGACTACATTATAGGCGATTATTTTGATAATATGGTGGTAATTACGCATCTAATTGAAGGGACCTTAATATGCAAAATGTTTTTTTTTCTTCAATCCACCTGCCCATTATGAAAAATTGAAGGGAATTATAATAAAACATCTCTAGCGCAGCAATGTGGAAATGAAAAATAATGGGGGAGATATATAAGGGAATGTCTTCCATTTATTTCACCACGTGGTTCATCAATACAATATCAAAAGAAACGATGTTTTTTCTGTACAAAGAAACAAAACAAAAGTCGCCAGTCTCATTGTTAATTAAATATATACATTTACAACTTTATACATCAAAATTAAAAACTAACCCTAATGACACAAATCAACAATCACAGTCATGTACAGTTGGGAGTGTCTTGATTGTCACCCGTCACGAGCTCTTTGTCAGAACAAATCAAGTCAAATGTACAAAATATTATTGTTTGGAATGATGTATTGCACATGATGAGAACAAACGAAAATGTAGTGTTTTATGAACAAGACTTATTTTGGACTCTAAACAACAACTAAATATTGAAGAAATAAAAAAATAGACACTCTTTAGGCAGTGTTAGCAGGTACTCCTGAGATGATGAGAATAATAATAATAATCATAATAATAATGTGGTTGAATTGTCGGATCACATGTAAACCCTTAGAGGTCCCTGCAGGCCTTTCAGTGTTTTTCTTGCGTGTTTCTTTATCGAGTATAAAAATAGTTTGTTTTTGTTTGTTTGTTTTTTATCCTCGGGTTTGTTTGTTTTTTTCACACGGGTCTGAGGAGCGGCACGGAGGTGACGATGGGGTGCGAGTAGTAGACGCCCGGGTGCGGGAAGGTGAGCAGTGGCTGACTGGTGGGCACGCTGGACGGGGCGGCGCCCGCCGCGCCCTCCGCCGCCGCCGAGTTCTCGTGGTAGAGGATGGGCACCCGCACGATCCTCTGCGCGGCGGCGTGGCTCAGGTTGGCCGCCTCCAGCTCGGCCGCCAGCTGGCGCTTCCACTTGTTGCGCCGGTTTTGGAACCAGATCTTCACCTGCGTCTCGGTCAGGTGCAGCGAAGCGGCCAGGCCGGCGCGCTCCGAGCTGCTCAGGTAGCGCTTCATGTCGAAAGTGGACTCCAGCTGGAAGACTTGGCTGCGAGAGAACACGGTGCGGGTCTTCTTCTTGCGGCACGGCTTCTTGTCGCCACCGCCGCCGTCGTCGTCGCGCTTCTTCCAGTCGTCCAGCTCGTCTTTCTTAGCCTCGTCCGAGTCGCTTTCCTCCAGGATGATCTCGTCGCCGCTTTTACTGGCCGCGCGCTCGTCGTCGTCGTCGTTGTCGTCTTTGGTCTCACGTTCGGACTTGAGCAGCAGCTCCGGAGAGTCCCGGTCCGTGCCCGATGTCGGGGACGAGTCCCTGGTTGGCAGCTTCTCTGCAGCGGCTGCATGCGGGAATAGTCACGGCGGAGTTAATGCCGGGAAGTTTTTTTCTTTTAATATATACTTCATTTAGATCACATTTTATAAATTTAATTACTGTACAAACAAGACTTTAATCACCAAGTGATGGAAACGAGGCAGATAAACACGCAGTCCGAAACACACGATGGCTGCAAAATATATTCTTATTATGGAGCCAAATAAACTTTTATTCACTTCTCTATTAATCTTAGCAAATATTTTAATCATCCTGACATAAAAACTCGTCCCCAAAAATGCCTTTGCCGACACCTTTCAACCCCAAAACAGACGCTAAAGGCAGGTGGCCCAAGCAGACGCGTTTCATTATCACCTGCATGCAACTTATTAATATTAGCAATATGATAATGCAGCAATGTTCTGATGGAGGTCCACTTTTCAATTTCAAAATAGCGTTTGCAATATATATTTTTTGCACTGTATGAACACGCTCCTAAATCGCATTGCCTTGTATATATTTTTTCAACTTTTTGGGGAAACATGAAAAAAAAAAAACATTAAACAGCAACAGTCTAGTTGTGCCAATTTTACATTTTCTGATTACTTGAAGCTGAATTACCCTGAATATAGAACAAATATAGGAATTGATGTAATCATATTTTGAATACCTTGATGGAGGCAGATGGCTCTCTTATCTATTTTATCTAATCTTTTCCATTTGATCTAATCTTCCCTTCGGTCTTCTTACCTTCACTTCTGTGGATGTGCGCGGAGGAGTTGAGCGCGTAGGGGTACCACCAGGCCGAGGTGCGCTCCAGGTAGTGTGCGGGCAGAGTGAAGCGCTGCGCCGGCAGCTCGAATCGAGGGAAGCCGAAGTCGGCCATCTGCGACAGGGAGAAGCCTCCGGCAGCCTCCAGGGCCGCCCGCTGGGCCGCCAGCGCCGTCGACGAATGCAGCAGCAGCGGCGGCGGTAGCTTGGGCTTGCTGGGCGGCTTGCTGTCGCAGTTGAGCAGGTTCTTGATGAAGAAGGGCGAGTCTTTGGCCGGAGCCTCCTGCGTGGTCTCGGGCATGGCGGCAGAGGCTTGTTTTGTGTTGTCTCGTTTTTGTTTTCTTTTGTTTTGTATTGCTTTGCTTTTGCTTGGCGGTGAAATCAAACTAGAGAGACGGAAGGTGGTGCGGGGGCAGCGGGAGCGTGCGCAGGCGTGCCAGATGGATCATCCCGGGGCTCGAACGCCGAACTGCGAGCCGCTGTGCAGAGGCGCGTGATGCTAATGACAAAATAAAAATGTCATCCAAGTTAAATGCGGAAAGTACAGGCGATTGCGCTCGCACAATGGCAAATGGGATTAAGGCAGAGACTTTGAGGAGGGAGGAGAGAAAGAGGGAGGGAGAGAGAGAGAGGACATCCTCCCCTCTTTGGCTGCAGAGTATGCGTGCGCGTGCACGCGGCGCGCGTGTGTGTCTCCCTGTTATTGCTCTCATAAAGTCCCGTTAGGCAGCAAATGAGCAGCAGGCTGTTAACGCCAACATGGAAGGAGGTTTACAGCTCAACGCAAAACACTCACTGGTCACTTCATTAGGTACAGCGGAACCCTCCAAAGTGTGCATTCTTTAGAATGATAATGATCCGTTTTGATTGGCAATGGCAGAGAGGCGTTAACTTCACTATTATTGTGGCTTAAATGAGAAATGTTACCTTACAAGAGGGTCAAAATGTTAAAAATGCAAATACAACAGTAATAACAAAAACATGAATTTAAAAAAGTGATGTATATTTTTTTATTGTTGTCGTTTGTAAAGGCAGAATATGGTGCAGGTGTTCTGTGTGACTGGTTAGTGGACACATACTTTTAATTCACCCAACCGCTCAAATGCTGTGTTTTCATTAAGTGCAACAGTGAGTAATATGCTAAAAAAATATTAGAACTTCTGAATTTGAATAAAAAAAAACTATTTAATCTAAGTAAAATACTGTATATTATGCTACTCGTCCTTAAAATAGTTGAGATTGTACTAATCAAAAAAATGGCCACCCACTTTTACTGAGTTGCACTAAAGGCCGATTAGATTCATATTAATAATCCATTGATTTTTTTTTTTTAACTAGAGTGAGGGCCACTTTCAAGGTTACACGGTCATTTATTCCTTTCCAATCGATGTGCTTAATTCATTCGTCGGATTGGGGCTCGTTGTTGTAAATGTGCTATGAATATTCGCTCATTGATATTAATTGACTTGTTTAAAAAAAAAAAAAAAGAGGAAAAAAAGCACTAGTGGACGAGGTGGATGGGGAAGAGCGATGAGACAGCGCCCTCTGTGGGCTGAAAAGAGGAATTGTCAGTTGTGGACGTGGAGATCAGTAATAGAATAACTAGATTAAAAAAAAAAGAGAGAGGGATGTTTGCTTCACAAATTGTATAAATTGAAGTCATGGAATGGAAATAATATGCATTTACAGGATTTATATAGATGTTATTGGAAATTGACCTGAAACTCAAAGGAGCAATAGCATAGCTACAAATCCGTTTAGCTTAATGCTAACAATGAAAAAAAAAAAACGCCGCAGATGGGCTAATGAATAGCTTCGTTGTCTCTGTCGTAACACAGACGATATTTTTATTTGAACACAAACGGTGGAGCAACACTTGTAGATTGTAGAATATATAACACTCACAGGATAATATTCTTTATCCTCTGTGAAGAATGACAAATATGACTATTTTGACCGCTACTTTAGGATGAACAATTAATTTCAATTGTATCTTTCTTTTGGATTTTGTCTTGATGGCACAAGAAAATCCACTGAGGCTAAAAGTTGAAATCCGCTGCACTGTGTGAATAGTCCTAAATAATTCTGGCCTCTCTCAGATAGCTGCATTGATTCCAAAGGCGTGCGCTGCATCGGCGTCGAGCAGGCGGGCCTCTGGCTCCTGCTCCATAAGTCTATTTTTGTTGCTCCTCAGGTAGGTTAGCGTGACTTTTGATTTTATTTATTTCAAAGCGGCCAGGTATTGATTATTTGGCAGAGAGGTGGGGAGAAAAAAATGACAAATGGCAGCGGCGAATGACACGGTCAGCAGGTTCTATTAGAGAAATGATAGTGTTGCCGGCGCTTTGTTAAAAGCTCCAGTTTAGATACTTTATAGGTTTACATCCATCACGTTCTAATGACCTGTTTGATGAAAAACACGCGCTTGGCTGACAACGGCCGCGTGCAGCCAACTTCGCAGTGTAATTGCCCCCATATTAAATATAGATTTTTGTTTTGATATCTTGTGAGAATTCCTCCTGTGGGTGATGGGGGAAAAATGTGGCCTGAGCTTGAGAAGGAGAAAAAAAAAACGGGGGAGTATGATGTTCTTATAATGGAACAATATGAGTGGAGTGCTTTAGTAGGACTGGCGCAGAAAGTATTCAGATGCATCAAAAGGAAAACATGATGTGATTTACATTTTGTCCTAAAAAAGGAAAATATAAGTTGCTTCATAGCAGAAAAGACCAAAATGTTATGTTTGGTAGACTTTTTGTGAATACACTTATTCTTATTTTTAAAATTCATAAAAGGTCTTAAAGATGTTTTGCTAAAGTCGGACTCCAATTACTATACTTTTTTAACATATGTACATATTTATACATTTGAAATTTTAATAGTATTTTTGTTGTTTTCTCGCAACAGGTGAGCCAGGCTGACATTATGTTTGAAGCCAGAAAATATGAAAAAGAAAAAAAAAAGATACATATAAATAAACAAGTTTGTAGTCCCAAAAACAAGAGTTACAACGTTTGTTCCGGCAGCTCCCAAAGCTTTTTTTTTTTATCCCTTCAAATAATGATAGCTTATTTTAACAGGTCCATCCATATCACGGACAAGCTTGTATGTCTCTGTGCTCTTGTCGACAATCAGTGAAGTTGACAAAAATGGCCGCTTCCGCAGTGGCTGCGACATCGATTGCAAAACGCCACGTGCCCCCTTTGTCCTTCTTGCACTTTTAACTGGCCGCTCCTATCGGGACGAGCCATTAAACCCGTGAAGGCCACGCCGAGATTGCTTCGATTCAAGTATTGCATTTAACTTGTAAAGGAATTGGTGGCCCTCCGCTGACCCGGCGCGCTTTAATTGGGATTTTGCGCCGATCGATTGGCGAGTGGCCGAGCGAATCTTGAATTACGGCCCGATTAGCTTCTAGCTTGGCGTCTCGCGCCAGCCAGTCGAAAGTGCTCGATGTCTCGGCGGGCTAAAAAACCGCTTCGGCTCGATAGCAGGAAATCCGATTACTTCCCGCGGAAACGGCCCCAAAAAATTGAATTTCATCTGTTTTTGAAGATTTTTCCGCCATCTCGCTCGCTTGTGTCATGCCAATAAACAAGGGCAAAAAAAATGTTCCGATCAGCACGGCACTGAGAAGCGTTCAAACGGGCAGGCGGACGAGCGTGCCATCAATAAAGCAATTTCTGGTGTCATAACAGCTCCACAGTTGCCCAAGCCAACCTTTCCCAAACTTTTCCCGCTGCCCCGCCATTAGAGCCGCGCCTTGTGAATTTAATGGATTCTGTACAAATAATATTCCGCCATAATGGAAAAGGTTGAAGTCAGCCAAGACAGATGAAGCCATAAACACGTATAATTGAGAATCAAAGACCGATAAATTTTAAACTGCGAGCCGTTCTCTCTTTTTAGATGATGATCTATGTGGCGGCGGAGGCGGCGGGAAAATGGAAGAGATTATGAAGGGAAATTATAACAATAAATTTTCTAAACATACACCTTGATTATGCTTCGATTTTTCCGAGGGGTGGAGGGCGCAGGAAGGGAAAGGCTGGGCCGGCTGATGGCTGGCTGGTAAAATGGCGCCATAAAATAGGCCGGCTGCTCTTTTGCCTGCAGAGCGTCGGCATGCCCGGAGGTGCAGTGCCCCCCCCCCCTTCCACTAAATGGGGGAAATGAATTGTGTAATTTATTGCAAGCGTGCACACAGTGAGATTAGATCAGCATATCCCATCAGAGGAACAACAATCAATCAGCCTCTAGTTAACAGCTTGAAACACATAAAGCAGGCCACCTAATGGCTTTCCAATTGAACAGATTGATAGACTTATCCGCTCCTAAGGGATGAATTAAGAAAATCGAGTACTCTCACGCAAGTAATGGCACTTTGGACAGGATCTTTTCACCCTTTTGGCACAGTTGCTATCTTTACTGCTTTCTACGACCGCGAGGCTAATCTGAAAATGACAAAAAAAAAATTTTTTTTATATCCGTCAGTTTGAGACGGCACTTGAAGAGCTGATTTGCGATTCAGATGAGGGCCGAGCTGGAAGTGTGGCACATGTGCGGCCCGAATGGGCTCATTTTAATGACCTGATTATCGCGGGTCATTTGGAAAGTGTGAAATCGAGGGAGCTATTGAAAGCCACTTAACAATATCAAATGTGACCGGGGTGAGCTACTCAACCAAAAAGCAGAGTTGGGCGGGGGGAAAAAAAAAATGAACTTGTTAGTCTAATATCACTTGAAACACGCCATTGATTTTAAGATAAGTAAGCGACTAACAATTGGAAATGATGTGAAGCGGAATCCATTGCGGGACTAGGCACGAGTCTTGTGTTCTGCAGATCTTAACTTTTGGCCTTGTTGCTTTTCCCTGAATGCGGTCTTGAATTGTGTTCTAGGTTTTGTTCATGGATTATTGGTGGTCCAATCGCAAATTCAAAATTTTTCACTAAGCCCATCAGAAAATGACATCTCAACCAAATATTTGTCCATTATTTGTCAACAATAATTGTAAATATTTTTCAGGAAATGACATCACAACCAAATATTTGTTCATTTTTTTTTGTCAACAGAGGATCATTTTAAATATTTTTCAATCAACAAGAGTTGCTCTTTGGTAATGACTCAACAGACTTGGCACAGGCTTTTCTCTCTAAGCCCGTGACTCGTGTCTTCCCTGTAGACAGAACACGAGCAAGCCTATTGTTTTGGTCGGCGGGTGTCAAGTGCCCCCCCGCCTTCACCGTGACAGACGTAATTGCCGTTTGTTTGCTGCGTTGTCTCCATCTGTTTAGCCACGCGACGGCTCGTCTCTCGACCCCGGCAGCTGTCAGAGCGAAACCGGGCCTCGGGCAACAGAGGCCAGCGCACACACTTGATTACACAGACACATATATGACAATAAACAAGCCCGCCTTGTTTGGCCTTCATTTGTTAAATGTGTCTCTACATTTTATAAAAGTTAAAAGATTTGCTAATTGTCAAGCTAGCATTGTTCTTCATTTACTTGTTGGTCTAATTGGGATATACATAATTGACATTCACGTTTTTTTAGTGTTTTCTTAGGTTCTTTCCTATATGACTAAAAAAAAACAAAAACCAGATAGCGGGATAGAGACCAGCACAAAAGCTAAAGGGGTCTTTCAAAATTGCTTTCTTAATAAATCAAGCATGGAGAGCAGAGCGGTCGGTGACAGTTCTATCTTCCTCACATCTTAATGTCCTTAAAGAGCCGCGGGCCACGCGGGAAAATTAACCATTTAATAGCAATAAATAACCGATTCTGACTCAAGGGGACTTTACGTCACTCTCGTACGATCATATCCGTCACACATATATAAATAATCAAAGAGAGCAGATGTATCACCAAAATGACCAATCAAATATTTTATGACCGGGCCAAGAAGACTATTTCCAATCTTTTACAAAAATCAATTGAAACAAAAATGTATGCCTTATAACTATTAAGTGCTTATTTTTATGTTTTGAAATTAACAGTGGGACGTGGCAGTTATTGACCAATTGACTCGATACGAAGAAGGGGCATTCTTCTCACGCAGCGTTAGGCTAGCAATGTTAGCGCCCATCTACAGTAGTGCTAACCGACCAGCGTGTGGAAGTCCTCCATCATCTCCGCTCCACATTTGGCTTTCTATTTTCCTTTGATAGGGCCGAAACCCACGACGTAGGACTTTACGCGCCCCCTGGCGCCATTAGAAAGCCTGCTGTCATTGGGTTATTTATGAAAAACTATTTCCCGCTTACTTACAACGGCTGCTTATTTCTTCCCCCGTGACCTGCTGTAGATCCATTCGCCAAAGCCTTAAAGCCAAAGACATATTCTCGATGTCCACGGGTCAGCCTTTGCAATTGAGCCTAGATTGAATTGCGGTCTGGAGCGGGAAAGGCGTGCTTTGGCCTTTATTGTGTTGGGAGAGAAGAAGTGCGGGGAGAGGCGCGCTGAAAGCCCGGTAGAAGGCTTCATTTCAGGATGATAGACTCGCTGATGCAGGCTGTTGGTACCAAAGTCGGGCCAAGAATGAGTCTGTGAATTGGCACCCAAAGCAACAACACAAAATGTGAACTAGCTTAAAGTCGCTATTTCATATTTGTTCCCCAAACATGTCAAATAGGCTTAAGCTCTAATGCATTAGAAGATTATAGATAGTGAACGAAACTGTTGTGGTCTCGGTACAGTTGTGTGGGGTACACCAGGATTGCTTAAATAAATCTTGTAGAAAAATCCAAACAGGTTGGAAACTTTCTAAAAGGTTTTTTAAAGGCTGTTCAGATCGACGTGCTCTAGACCAGATCATAATTTTTGCATTGAAGTAAATATTGTGTCAATTTAAGCTAAAAAAAAAAAATCTAAGCAATTTTTTGTGTTAATGTTTGCTCAGCCCAGAAAGTGGAAGCTGTGCGTTTTTAAAGATACTTTCGATGCAGGACTTGTACAAAGAGCCTAATAAAGTGCGGCGTGGCCGGGCAGGTTTATCACTGTCACAGGTAAATGATGTAATTAATGAGCGTGTAGCCGAGCGGACGTGCAGCGGGGCGTTTGCTTTTAAACACCTCTCCAGCTGACTGGGTTTGGGGAGGCCCAGCTGGATGCGGCTAGTGGATCGATGGTGGAGGGGTCAAGGGTCAGTCAACCCTTCCATTATGGCCTGAGTAGCTCCCATCATCATCTGGCTAACGATGCCTGCAGGAGGGCCAGACAACCTAGCTCATAAATTGACTGTAAACAAGCAAGTTTGATGTTTGATGAATTTCATACGATGCCGCGGACGGACTCGAACGGATCCATACCGTCAGCAGCGCTCATTTACAGCTTACATTGTGGCCGCTCCAAGGACACGAGACCATTTTTGTGTGGTGATGTTGATACATTGCTAATATTACAGCGGGGGGAAGCCTGGGAAATCATTTCAACTCAGATTGTGTTTGATCAATAATCTCGGGAGAACGGAGGGCTCATTAATCTCAAACTTTAACTCGCCTTAGCCCCACTGTGTTCAATATGTCCAAAATCTTATGCGTGGTAATTACAGGCATTCATCTAATATGATGTGAAATATTTCAGTTTAATCAAACGCTAAGTGCGGTACGAAATATAAAAAAGCATATTCTTGCTTGAGGGTGCGAGTGAAACGCCGCCATTAGGGCAATTGCGCGTTCACACGCATCAGTCCGGATGATGAGCTACAGCCACTGAGTGGCGAGCGTTAGGGGGCGGTCACGAGGAGGGGATGGAGGGGAAAAATGACGCCACTTTTGCGGCAGTACAAATGACGTTTGACCACGATAACTCACCACCGGACACTTCATTTCGAGTGGCTGAGCGGTCAATAGCGACGATGCCATCTTCTTTATTTGTAGCTGGCGCTTTTGGTTGCCGGGGTGTCGTATAAATACTCCCGAAATGCCACCTGGGTAAAAAATATCGGCCAATTCTTTTTTTTTTTTTTTTTTTTAACGCTTTGACTGGTTCCAGATGGCGACCTGTTTGTGTCGGCGTAAAGCTTTTGCAGTCGGGCGGACACAAAAAGGGCATCCATCAAGACTTGGATGGATCCATCCATCCATCCATTTTCTTGCGACGGGCAAGCTCAGATGATTTTGGGTTAGAAGTGGGGCACAAAAAAAAAACTCACATTCACAAACGAAAAAAAAATGCATATTAAATTGCAGTCACAAATAGTGAGGAAAAAAATTTGCTCTTCTCATATCTGCGATGCAGACGTGCCTAACCACTAGCTGCCGACTTGTGAAAAATTATGAGCCTTTCTCTAGCTAATAATCAAATGAATTGATTATTCATCCATCACTGGGAACCGCTTTACACAAAAAATAGACTAGAAGAAAAGGCTATAAATTCATTTTAAGAATCTATGAGGAATAATTGTACAATTTGTCACCTGTGATACTACACTTGATTGTTGCAGATTTTTCAGCCATATTGGAAAGAATCGCTCCTGCTTGTGTGTGCGTGTGTTTGTTCGACAAGCGGTGCTTGAAAAGTGTAATAAGGCAGTCACAAGAACAATGTCGGGGCTTTATAGCGCAATGCCTCATAAAATCCCATCATATCTATTCGCCGCTGCTATTATCAAATGCCAGTCTTTGTGTCAGTCAGTCAGTCAGTCAGTCCTCGATTTTTTACAAGGAAAAATAAGCGAAAGTCGCTTTACTCAAGTGGAACATTTTTCTCATCCTCACGGACGCCTTAAGGACCAGACAGCTGTGGTCAAACTAAGGTCAATAAAATGTCCGTCTGTCCATTGAGTCGCCACATCCATCAAGAGATAAAAGTTTGTCTTTCGGGGAGGAGACCCTCTTCTGTGAGACACTCAGGAAATTAATCAAGGAAATTGGTTTTTTTGCTGCGCCTATATCACATCTAATCTGTTCCTTTGTCCACATGTGGCAGGCGGCAAGGCCCGCCAATCAAGGGAGGCACGCCGGCTTTATGAAAAGCCACTTGTTCCCTGCATAATTGGGGAAGACGAGAGGAGGGGGCAGCGTTGCCCAGTTAAATGGGAGCTGGAGGTGGACGGAGGGGGCAATCTTGTTTGCCCATGTAAAGTGCGATCCAGATAATAGCCTGCTCATCAAAGGCGCCAATTACATTCATGACAAAACGGCGAGGCGCGCCTGCGAGGAAATTAAGTGGTGAGAGGAAAGAAAAGCTTCATATAGTCTCCTAGTCTTTATTCTCACACACAAACACACTCTGCTCTTTTTCAAATGCTCCACGTGGAGACTCCCAAGAAAGAAACAGTCTCCCGTCTAATCCCCCCTTCACCTTTTTCGCCTGTCCGCCGTTACTATGGCTGCACTTGTGTGGGATTAAAAAGCTTTTACACACGGATAATCTTCCAATGAGCAAAAAAAAAAAATGTTGCACTTTGAGGAGGACACTTCTCCCAATTTAATTCCAATTTGAGGCACAGAATAGGGATGAACAATTACAAACAGCCTGCAAATCAAACGGCTCGACTAGCATCACAGCGCAAACCGTGTTTGACTTTGAAGGTTTCAGTACAAATCCAGCAGTACGGTGTATATTGCATATCGAACCAACTTAGCGCATGTTCCGTCTCTTCGCGCTAACAAATCATTTTGTCTCCATGTAAATTATTCAACAAGATTTGGGGCCCGCTGGAAAACCAGCGCATAATTAAATTGCAATAAAATAACTTAAGTGCGGACAGGCTTTTGGGAGCTGATGCTAATTGGCTGCTAAAATGTCTCCCGCGAGCACGTGGATGTGCATTTTGGTGAAGTGTGAACTATCATTGATCAATATTGATCATGTTGCTGCCAAAAAGCTTATTTGCACACTGGGGATGGAGTACTCATAGAAACCGATGGTTCATTATAAACACATGTGCGCCATCATGTGTTCACTTGTTGTAACCACATGTAAATCCTTTTTTTTTTTATGTTTGGTTAGTTCTTTGCCTCTGGATAGACACGTTTACATCCTATACAATCCCAGCTGTTCTACTCTAAAACATTATAAGCGGATGCATTATCTGCTCATGTTACACAGTTTAAAGGTGGCAGGTTTACATTACTGTTATGTAGTACTGTAATACACTTGGCCTCTTGTAATGCAGTAAAGTGATACAATGCTCTCACTCCACTTGAGCCCATTTGTCATCTTCTCCTCGGCAGGTTGTCCTTTAACTTTGACATTAATAGAGCAACACGATCTTCTTCTTCTTCCGTGACGTTGAATTATTGACGGCGATGAAACATAAATGAGACGATTGCTTTTTGAAAGTGTTGTGCCTCGTTTGCCACTTGCGCCTAATTACACGCGATACATGTGTCATGATGGATGTGAATGGGTGAGTTAGCTAATTAGTTGGGCGACCGGGGAATGAGATTTCAAATATGATGTAGGTTTAAATCACAGGTGTCAAACTCAAGGCCCGGGGGCCTGATACGGCCACATCATTTTATGTGGCCCGCAAAGACAAGTTGTGCATCAAATTCGTGTCATTACTAAAATTGCAAATTATCTTCACTTTTAATCATTTTAAAAAAAATATTTGACCAGTTTTTACTCGTCTGATTTGTAAAGGAGTTATTCGTCAGTTTGTTTTGTAGCTTTTACTGTATATAATATGATATTATATATACATTTATTTGGGTTGACAGTCATAATGGCACTCCGAAAGAAGCTATGATTACAATGCGGCCCGCGAAAAAAACGAGTTTGACATTTAAACTTTAAATAAACAATAATCAAAGGTCGAGTCTCGCCGGAGTTGCATGAAAATATTAATCCAATGATTTTAAAGTTTTTTTTCTTTAATTAGTGATGAGAAACATTTCATAAAAAGTGTTCTGCGCATCAAGTTTTTAAAACATTGTTGTAATCCACTGCAGTCTTTCTTTTTACCAGTAGAGGTCAATGTAACCTATGCCTTATGAAATAATGAAATAATTGGCCCAAGTGCTTGAGTGCTGTTGTTTACGTCGAGGGCGACGCACGGTGCCTTTGACCTGACAATTTCCCAACTGATGCAAAAAAAAAAAAAATACTTTCGGATTTTTTGGCTTTTTTTTTTTTTCCTGAAATGGAACTGCTTTGACATTTTAATTTGAATGAATCTGGATTGGTAGTCGGAACAATTCTTTGAGGTCCCTTTGTGAGGTGGTCGGACCATTTTCCCTGTAGCACAACCTGGTGAACTTTCACCCCTTCACCAGTGGCAATGTTTTGATTTAGCATCATCGGCTTTTCGCGTGGGATAATTCAGCGCGTACATACAGCGGGGACGTGTTAACAGAATTCGCCCGTACGCAAGAAAGAAAGGTGACAATGACGTTGTCAAGACGAAACCGGCACCCGCGCTGAAAAAAAGGTGCTCGATTTAGCCACATGCTAACGTTAGCTGTCAATGTAGCGTATTTACCGGAGATGTCAACATGGCGGCGATGAAAAGGGGTGTGTAACACGCACCGACTGGACACGCAACACGCTGCATGTGTTCACATTTCTTTGTCATTACCGGTCTGGGATTTTCAAACAAGTAAATCAAAACGGATGTAAGTATATAAACTCGCAGGAGCATGTATTGAACTGATACGCTTTTGTCATTTTCGGTCCACATCAGCTGCAGTCACTCACTTTCCTGCCTCCCGGAAGTACAAAAAATGGTCTATTCTTTTGAAAATGTTGCAGTGTCGGATTTCTCCGTGCCTTGCTTTCAATGGGCGAGGAAAAGCCAGACACGCTGGACTTTGTGAAGGACTTCCAGGAGTATTTGAGCCAGCAGACCCAGCATGTCAACATGATATCGGGCTCTGTCAGCGGCGTCAAGGAGGCTGATGAACTACCGGCAGGTAACGTTGGCGCTTCTCCTGTTTTCTCAAAAGTCAAGCTGGTGATGATTGATCGTGTAACAGTGAACCTTTGCAAATTGCGGGGGCTTGAGCCCAATAATAACTGACTGTATACTCCTCCATGTGCAGATTGCAGTCAGAATGGGCTGGATCACCCAGCGGTGGACATTTCCCTGGAGGACGGCTCAGGGATGTTGGTGGACGGTTTTGAAAGAACCTCTGATGGCAAACTCAAGTGCCTGTACTGCAACTACGCCACTCGGGGCACAGCCAGACTCGTTGAGCACATTCGAATGCACACAGGTATTGAATCAGTAGGATTGCATATGGAAACTTTTTTTTTTACAAATATTTCTAAGTGAATATTTACTGGTGTCTCCATCCAATAGGAGAGAAACCTCACCGCTGCCACCTGTGCCCGTTCGCCTCAGCCTACGAGCGCCACCTAGAGGCCCACATGCGCTCACACACGGGCGAGAAGCCGTACAAGTGCGAGCTGTGCTCCTTCCGCTGCGGCGACCGCAGCAACCTGTCGCATCACCGGCGCCGGCGCCACAAAGTGGTCCCCAAGAAAGAGGCACGCTCGCTCTCGCACAAGAAGTTGCTGAGTGCGCTGCAGAAAAAAAGCAGCTCGCTCAGCTACGGCCGCCGCCTCCTCATCGCCTCGTGCTCCTCTTCGGCGACGACACCCCCGGCCTGCGACATGGAAGAGTGCTCCCGTGAAGACGAGGCCTACGAGGACGGCAAGGAGGAGCTTCAAAGCCGCCTTCGTTCCAACCTGATCATGGACAACCCCCTCAACCAGCTGTCTGCCCTGGCTGGCCAGTGCGTCAGCCTCCCTTCTTCGCGCCAGCCCCCTGCGTCCCCAGGAGCCGAATCTGTTGCGGACGAGAAGCCGCTCCTGATCCAGCGCTTGTCCTCGTCACCGATCAGCCCCGAACGGCGAGCCCCTTCTCAGCTCAGCAACTGCAGCCCGGCGGGGGGACCCTCCAGCGGGCGCACCAGCGCCACCAGCAGCCGGCCCGGCACGCCTGGCCAGCGGGCCCCCCCGCGGTCCCCCCAGCACGCGCCGCATCGCTGCCAGCACTGCGACGTCTTCTTCCCCGACAACATCCTCTACACCATCCACATGGGTTGCCACGGCTACGAGAACCCGTTCCAGTGCAACATCTGCGGCCACAAGTGCAGGAGCAAATACGACTTTGCCTGCCACTTTGCTCGCGGACAGCACAAGTGACCAATTTCAAGTGAAGAACATTGTAAGATTTTTATTTATTGTTTGTTTTCTCCCCTGGCCTTGATGTAGCATTTAGCCTTCCAGGAAGATGTCCGCATTCAGATGGATCCGAGCGACGTGATGTGGAAATGATGCCAGTATTTCTTTGCAGTGCCTGACATGTTGACTTTAATGCGTGAAATAGCAACAAATCTCAAGTATCTCCTTCATTTAGCCAAAATCCTCCTTCACCGATGCTGCTGTGACCTTTAGGAGTCGATTCCAGCCACACCACAGCAAGATGATGCTATCTGACCGCCGTGGCAATTTTTTTACTAGCTAGTCAGCCGCTGTTGAGGCGGCAACTGGATTTTAAGCGACTATTTGATCTTTTTGTGCAATGTAGTTCCTGAACACACCTCGCCAGGAAACGTAACACAACACGGAAGCTTTTTTTCCATTGTCTGAAGTCACTTTATGAAGTGTATCCCCATGGCCTTACAACCTCGGGGATAAGCGATTCCCAAAATGTATTTGCTCGGTGCTTTTTTTTTTTTTTTTGTTCATGAAATATTTACCTATATTTATTCCAAGTGGTTGATGTTTTTTTTTCTTCCAAGAATTAGTGTGTGTTGTCCATTAGCAAGTTTGTCCAATGCGTGGACACTATTGTCTGTTGCCAAGCAACGCGTGTACAGTTGTGACTTATTGCCTGCGTGCCGAGCAGCACAAGGTGAGAATAATGCCTTATGTCGTCACTGTGTCGTCACTAAAAGTGTTTTTTAATTCAAATGACCGTCGCCAACTGTGGAGTGTAAGCATAAAGAAAAGTCAGACGTTGTCTTTCTTGCAGCTTTTAATCACCGGTGAGTATGTTTCAGTTTCATTCCTGATTATGAAAATGATGAGTGGAGACGATCTCGTTAAACGACATCCTAATTTGCTGATCCCTCATACTTTTTGTCAGGTTCTAAGGACAAGAAGAGACCAGCATGGATAATGTCGCCACTTTTTGTTTATCAGACTCAAGTGCTACATACCCATGAGTTGGATGGGACCCAGGACCAGAATTCGGCTCTCGTGTTTGGTGCCAACGTCTCTGGTCCTGCGCTTGAGGCAGCCGCGGCGGCAACGGGAATTCCAGTCATTGCTTTGACACATGAGGACCTTGCACTGGATGTAAACCTGCTCAGCATTCCGCAGGAACTGGAAGGCCTTGAAGGAGAAACGAGCGTAGCGGCTGCTGCCACTCACCAACGACTGGTAGGTGTTATCGATGGGACACCTGAATGAGAATAGAACCACGGAAGCATGTGGATGGAAAGTTCCTGTGCTGCCTCACAAAGGTTGTTCTTCTTACCCATTGCGGACCAGGTAGTAGACTGCCCCGTTGAAGTTTTCAGACGGCGAGGCAATGCAGGTATCAAGGAAAATATCCAGATATCTTTCACTGCTGCTGCTCAGGTCCACCTGGATGTAGAGGTCCTGGTTAAGGGAAACCTTGTACGGGGATTCGGTCACCTGGTAGAGGAGAACATCAAGGTTAGTTGCCTGTGTGGATTTCAGCTTCCATAAAAGTCACATGTTTTTTCCTGCCTTGTAGTAGAAGCTGCTGCTGGTGTAGAAGTCCATGGAGGTGTTGAATGTTCCCGTGCCCGTGATGCTGGTGTTGTCGTGATTCTGCGCCAGGTACATAATCTGCGCCACCGAGTATTGATCCATCCGACACACCACGTCGATTTTCAAGTTAGCTTTGCGCGTGATGTCGCCGCTGCTCGACGTGTAGCCGCGCACCACGTTGTGGTACACCACTCTTCCGTTCTCAAACTGAAAAATTCATTTGTATGTTTTACTCGCAGGTTGTCCGCCATCACCCTCTGGCGGATGTGCCGTCTACCTTTCGACTGGTGCCACATCTATTGACGTGGAAACTGAAGACCACCTCTTTTGAAAAAACTTGGGGTCTGCAGTTCTGGTCGTTGAGGTAGAGACTGTGGCCGTCGTAGCCTAGCGAGTTCAAGTACTTCCTACCAATC
This sequence comes from Syngnathus acus, assembly GCF_901709675.1. Lineage (NCBI taxonomy): Eukaryota > Metazoa > Chordata > Actinopteri > Syngnathiformes > Syngnathidae > Syngnathus > Syngnathus acus. Next base: position 4,709,178 of record NC_051100.1, read on the forward strand.
GCGATGTTCATGTTATCCTGGGAGCAATTGACTTTACCTGGTGAATCAAAACAAATGGTTGCCAAAGACAAGCAAACTCTCCCTCCCACCAATGGGTCCATTTTCTACTCTACCTGAGTCCTGCGGGAGAGCGCTTGTGAAGTCCGCACGGAATCCTCTCCCGACCACTGATCTGTCGCTTCGGAAAACCACCGTCATGTAGTTGGAGGTGGAGTAGAAAATATTAAGGCTGCCGTTGTTGTTGTCGTTGCACACTTTCCCCAAAAGTCCCGAGTTCTCAGAAGGACCGTCGTAGACTGAAATGTAGTCGCAACTGCAGCAGCTCTGCAACCTGTCCGCAAAATCAAAAATGACCTCAGACAAGTAGCTAAGCCGTTTGATTTTGCCATGATCCAAAATATTCACGCACTGCAAGTATGAGAATTCCAGCAAGACTCTTTGGTCATGCAAAGATCTGAGGTGCCACACACAGTAGGCGTTGTCGTGGTAGTAGTCAGGGTGTCCGGGACTGGACAAGGTACCTGAGCCAAACATAGAACCTCCGCAAGGTCCCTCTGAAAGTCAACATTTATTTGTTGAGCTTCTTGTGTTAACGTGAGGCTGGCTGGTGTTCACGCAGAAGATCCTACCTGTGCTTGGCATGTCCGTTGTGGCGTAGCAGTGGGCTGTTTAAAAAAAAAAAAAGACGCAGATGTCAGCACTTTTTATGTATGAGGGTGGGGTTTTTTTCCGTGCTCACAGTAGTAGTCAGGGCAACAACTGCCGTAGTACTGGCAAGAACTGAAGCAGGAACAGCTTCCCAGGTGACTGCCGCAGTTGTAGCGGCACGAAGGCGGGGCTGCACAATACAATGACAGGAATAACACGGAATTTCCAAAAACTGGAGCCACTGATTATTATGTCCACAAAGTACCTGTGGTCCATGCTGGCGGAGTCGTTCTGTCGCAGTAATCTGAAAGAGAGTTTTAACGCACTCGATGCAAGGACAACACTGGACGCAAAAATGTACGGCAGCAGGAACAAGTGCTTTAGGTACCAAAACTTACGGTTGTAGTCATGACAACAGTTGCCGTAGTACTGGCAAGAACTGGAGCAGGAACAGCTTCCCAGGTGCCTGCCGCAGTTGTAGCGGCACGAACGCAAGACTGCACAATACAATGACAGGAATAATGGGACAATGGGAGGAATAGCACGAAATTCCAAAAACTGGAGCAACTGATATCAGGTAGCTGGCACAACGACATGAGATCTAGTCAAAGAAATCTTTGATAAAGTTGAATCAACTCATCATAAAATCTGAATTGCTGAGCTGGTATCGTCCAAACGGAATCTACTCCAACATACCTGCAGTAGTCATGTACAACGGGGCGTCAGTCAAGCCCCCGTCACCTGATTAGGAAAGAAAACCAAAGAAGTATTCAGTCCGTCAGCTGAAACAATTTCCGACGGCCAAACAAGCAATACCTTGCACGCCATGCAGGATGACTACGCTGCAAACAATCGAGAAGGTCCACATTGTGAGCGACTCTTTGAGTTCACCTTCCAACCTACCTCTCCAGAACCACACGGCACTTTATATAATAATTTCACCAGTCATAAATAATCCAAATGTCACGCGGTTTTTGTTTGGCATGAGAACCACACACCTGCGTGCTGTCATAAAGAGGCCAGTGTTGACTTTATGCCACTTGCTTGTCCGCTTTGACGGGCATGAGACTTTTGGGGAAGTGCTGATAATCACCAAACACAATGAATCAACTCTGACATGTTGATGGTGAGTGATGATGGCACACGCCAGCTGCAAAAGCTGCTCTTTCTTACCATCTAGCATTAAAACATTTAATAAGTGGATCAAGTATGACCCATATTAGAATCAATGTTTTTTTTAAATGCCATTTTTGTCATTTTGGTAGAGAGTAATTCACTTCTATGATATTAGGTATTATATCTAGGACAACAAAAACAATGATTTCATGTTTGAAATATCTTTATTTAGAACTTATTTTAAACTATGGTTAGGTTTTCAAAGTAGGGTTTCATACTAGAGTTGGGGTTTCAAAGTAGGGTTTAAAATTAGGGTTACGGTTTCAAACTAGGGTTTAAAACTAGGGTTAGGGTTTCCAACTTGGGTAACTCTTCTAAAGTAACAATTTTCAAAATTATAATTGTCCACTCAAAAGCAAATATTAGCGAGAAAGCTGCCATATGTTGTCAACGCTGTGTTTGACCCAGACAATAAAAATAATGGCCTAATAGCTCCCATTTATGATAAGCAAATTTAATATGTGCGTAAAGGAATTTTGCAACTGCCTCACGGATGTCGGCCCTTTCCTACTCGCTGCTTGTAAAGGAACATTTGCAAACTATTTGCTCTTTTCTCAGGATAGACAAAGGATTGGAGCCAACATTTCTTCATGCCCTCAATGAACCTTGTTTGTCCTCATTAGGTGTCCGGAGACTGTTTGTGCTGACTCGGCAAGATGAGCCCATGACTGGTTGCCGCTCAATCACGGTACAAAACAACTTTTCACACTCGCATTCACAACGATGATCAATTTCAAGTCTCCGGTGAAGCGTATGTGAAAGTACCCGGACGAGCCGTGAGTCAAACCCAGAACTTCGGCTGGCCGGCCGCCCATTCCCGTCATAGGACTGCTAAAGAACAGCAAACACCAGCCGAATACGTTGTTTTGCATTGCGAGTCAACATTTATTTGGTACTTTTCCATTTGCTTCCTCCTCCTCCGTGGTTCATGTTTGTTTTTAAGAAAACGATCCCTCGTGACGAGGGAACATCTGTGCAACATTTGGCTGAATGGAGCCTCTTCCCTCCCCATTGTGGCCTTTCAGACCCCCTTTTCAGGATGCACTTACATCATCAAGTCAACAGGTCAGGGCTGGACAGGGGCGCCATAATTGATCGCCATCGGGCTGTGAGTCAGCCGGGGGCTGTTAATCAGTAACCGGCACGGTGGTCTTGCTTTAAAGTCCGACGGGCTGAGCAGCTGCAGCTTCATTCGCCGGCGGCCTGCGACACGGTAAGGAGTCGACTTCGCTCGCTTTTCACGGTCGTACAAAGTTTTTGTCTGTCGGTTGAAACGGACTAGCGACGTGACATTTATCCGGGCTCTCGTCAGAGCATATGTGAACATTTGATGTGATGTGTCAGGAAGTCACGGGTTTTGATGAGCGGGCGTCAAAGCGCATTGATCAGGGACCAAGGCCATGTCCTGCCGTGCATTCTGAGAGCATTGTTTGCTAAGCTCAGACACTCAACTGGGTAAAGTCCTCCGTGTACGTGCGCAAAATAACATTGGCCTGAATTCCTTTTGACAGATGTACCCCTAAAAAACATCACTCTTTTCCAATCAGATTTTGTTTTTGGTGATTGCAGAATTTCAAACTTGGACTATTTGAGTCAAGTCAGCTTAATTGTATATACATAGATAATGCATGTATGAAATGGAACCCCCCCCTCCCCTTTAAAAGAAATCTCATACATATGTTTGGTGCTGACCAGTCATTGTCAAAGCGGCCTTGTTGCTGAGGGCGATGCCTGCGTTCGTTCAGCTGGCGGCTGCAGCGGCACAAAGAAGGTTCCATCCATCACTGACGCGTCGCCTTCGCCTTGTCTCCACTCATGGTGTGGGAGGATAAAAAAAAACAGAACCAGCCAGATGTTGTGTCAAAGAGTACTGATGAGTGTTTTTAAATGTAGGCAGTAAGAGAAATTGGTCAGTAAAATCGATTGTAATGAAGTGAATTGCTGCCATCTGCAGAAAAACCCCCACTTTTTCTGTCTAGAATAAATGTTGCTTTAATGATCATTTCTTCATATGTTGAAGTGCAGGCAGGGAAAAAGCATCACAGCCTTGTCTAATAGAAAAACAACCGCTTTGGCGTCACCTTGTGGCATCCATAGGAAATTACAACCCTTCAATGTCAATGACTTGCAGACTTTACAGTCCAAAGATTAGAAGTCCAACTTTGTATTTGTACTTTTTTTTTTAATTATTTGCCACCACTGATGTTGTGTTTATGACGTTGTGCTTTTTCTTTGCTTGTAAGAAGAGTGAAAATGCAAAGTCTCCGCCCCACTCTCTTGGTCCTGCTGCTGTGGTGCTGCCTTCTCGGGGGTCGAGCCAACCGCGTCTACATCCACCCCTTCCACCTCTTCGCCGCCGACAACGTCAGCTGCGAGACGCTGCAGACCCAAGCGACAGAGTCCCTGCGTACACTTCCCGTGGAGCGCCTGGACATGGAGGTCCTGACGCCCGACGCCCGGGATCCGTCGGAGCAGGATGCACAGAAGCAGAACGTCACGCAGAGGACAGTGGTGCTGGCCGAGCTGCTCAACTCGTTGGGCTTAAGGATGTACCAGGCACTAAGCAAGAAGCAGCCGGGCACTAACACGCTGCTGTCACCCGTTAACACCTACGGGTCCCTGGCCACCTTCTACCTGGGGGCCTCCAAGAAGACGGCTAGTTCCTACCAGGTTTGGACCTCCAAATGGGCTGACTTTCTGTTGTCCAACTTTTTCCTCAACATTTTCCCTTCTCTCTCGCAGCTTCTCCTGGGCCTGAGCAGCGGCACCGACCGAGACGACTGCGTGTCCCTGGTGGACGGACACAAGGTCTTGAAGACCCTGCACAGCATCAACTCCCTGGTGGACGATGGACACAAAGACGAGATCAGAACACAAGTGTGGCTCTTCACCCACCCGCACGTTCACCTGTCGGCTGATGTCGTCCAAGGCACTCGGGACTTCTCGGACTCGTCCTTCATCCGCGGCGTGGACTTCTCCCAGCCCGAGCTGTTGAACACTTTTGTGGACAAGACGTCCGACGGAAAAGTAAAGGACGCCTTCAGAGATGTGGATGTCAACTCCAACCTCCTCTTTTTTTCTTTCTTCAACTTCCAAGGTTTGTCACTTGCTTGTCTTTTGACTGACACCCGTATTGTGTCGAACCATCAAACATCATCTGTTTGTCCAGGCAACTGGAAGACAGCCTTCCAACCAGACAAGACGGCCTTGCAAGAGTTTTATGTGAACGAAAGCACAACAGTGATGACTCCTATGATGACCCGCACAGCCCTGTACAGCTACTTCAATGATATGGTACTTATACAATTCAGAAACGTTTTAAAATGGTCAATCGTCTGGCTAGTTAGCTACCAACTTGAAATCCTGACTATCCAAAGACATCATGATATAAAAATAATAGTGTATGTGTGTACTTTGTGTAGGACAGGAATTGCACGGTGGTGAAGCTGTCTATAAGTAAGCGCTCCTACATGTTGCTGGTGTTGCCACAAGAGGGCGCCAGCCTACACGACATTGAAGCCAAACTACTCACTGAAGTCATGTCGTCATGGAGCCACAGCCTCCAGGAGGGGTCAGTCTGTCCTAACCCTAACCTCTCTGTCTGTGTGTCCGCCCATGCCTCTGTCCGTCCGTGCTATCTATTCATGCTATTAAATGACTGTGTTGTTGGTGGTGCATCACAGATTGCTGGAGCTGTCGCTGCCAAAGTTCTCGCTGTCTTCTGCGAACGACCTGCATGAGCTTTTACATAACATAAAAGTGGAGGCCGAACTGCTAGGCTCACAGGCACAATTCAGCCAACTGGCCAACACCAAACAGTTCACCATTGATAAGGTGAGCTTAGTGACCAAAAGCATATGGGGCCCCCAAACCACTTGGGGGCCAACAAGACAAATCGACTAAAGTCAAGTTTCGACTGTATTCTCGGCGCCAGGCGGTGAACAAGGTGTCATTGGAGATGTTGGAGGAAGACGTGGTGTCCCAGGACAAGGCGGAGGAGGCGGGGGGCGTCGCCGTCAAGGTGGCTCTCAATCGGCCCTTCTTCTTCTCGGTGGTGGAGCGAGAGTCCAACGCCATCCTCATGTTGGGCAAAATCATTAACCCCACACTGTAAAAGTACCAAACTTACTACATCAGCAGCTGTCAAAAATGTGACTTTGAAAAGTGAAAATGTAACTTTTACCCCTCACTTTTCATCTCATCTCCTAATCTTTGTCTTATAACAGCAAATTGCTGTACAGTATTTTGCAGTAGAGTTGTTCGTCTTGTATATTCTAACTAAAGACTTTATTTTTGTTTGATGGATGAATAAAATGTTTGCTCCCCAAGTCTTCATTTATTCTCTGGTCATTTTTATTTTTACAAAAACAGACTATACATGGTCATTTTCCACAAAAAAAAGCCTATGTCCTTGTCTGAA